>NC_091441.1:79709591-80007091 GCF_964237555.1 Oryctolagus cuniculus
CAAGCATAGTATGTGCTTGAAAATGAAATTATGTGCTTTCCATGAATACTTTCTGAAAGTATGTATTTTCCATGAATTTTTTAAGACCTGGCATATGCTTAGATTTCAAATTTCTTTGCACCAAAATAAATTAACCTTTTAAATCCATTCTCCACAAACCCTTTGAAGTAACCTCCTATAGTCTTAAAAGGTAGACCACTAAAAACTGTTCTTCAACCTGAGTTCCCTCTATTGGCATTTTCAAGATTGATCGAACAGGCACAGCAGAAAGATCATTAAAGAACTCTAACTTATGTTAGACTCAATCCACTACCTTCTGTCTACATAATGGAGTGATTAGTAGCCACCTTGCTATCACTTCTTGGACCAGATTCTAGGATGAAAACACAGTGACGATTCATTTGATTTGCAGTTGAGAAGATGAAAACCAACAAAATGCAGGTATATAAACAGGCTGAAAATAGGCAGGCAGTTCTTGATTGCTAGGCAGTAATTTTTTTCAAAGCCAAGGGAACCAACTCCTGAATATCTTGAGAATTGCAGGTACACTACAGGCTAAGGGGAACTGCAGTGTCTAGAACATCTCTCAAACTTGATTCTGACAGCTTGTGTCAAGGTTATCTGGAGGACTTCTGCAACTGCAGACTTCTAGAACCCAACCTCATATGTACTACTGCAGCAGATGTTTTGGGGACCCAAGATTTTTCATTTCTAGCAAGCTCCCAGGCGATGTTAATACTGCTGGTTGGAGATCACACATGGAATCACATTGGCTTAGATTGGATGGCAGATTTTTTTTTTTTTGACAGGCAGAGTGGACAGTGAGAGGAAGAGACAGAGAGAAAGGTCCTCCTTTTTCCGTTGGTTCACCCCCACAATGGCCGCTACAGCCAGCGCGCTGTGGCCGGACCACTGCACCGAACTGAAGCCAAGAGCCAGGTGCTTCTCCTGGTCTCCCACGCAGTTGCAGGGCCCAAGCACTTGAGCCATCCTCCACTGCACTCCCGGGCCACAGCAGAGAGCTGGATTGGAAGAGGGGCAACCAGGAGAGAATCCGGCACCCCAACCGGTACTAGAACCTGGGGTGCTGGCGCTGCAGGCGGAGGATTAGCCTAGTAAGCCGCGGCGCCAGCCCTGGATGGCAGATTTAAGAACTATAGTTGTTTCCTTCAAATATTGCAAGAATTTCATTCAGATGTGCAAAAGCTAGACCAATGGCAAGGAGTTAAAGGAAGACAGTCTTTGGATTTCTATACAACAGCAAAATGTTGTAATCATTACAGCCTTTTTTTTCTTTTCTTTTCTTTTCTTTTTTTTTTTTTTTTTTTTTGACAGGCAGAGATAGACAGTGAGAGAGAGAGAGACAGAGAAAAAGGTCTTCCTTCCGTTCGTTCACTCCCTAAATGGCTGCTATGGGTTGTGCGCTGCGGCCAGCGCGCTGCGCCGATCTGAAGCCAGGAGCCAGGTGCCTCCTCCTGGTATCCCATGCGGGTGCAAGGCCCAAGGACCTGGGCCATCCTCCACTGCACTCCTGGGCCACAGCAGAGAGCTGGGCTGGAAGAGGGGCAACCGGGACAGAATCCGGCGCCCTGACCGGGACTAGAACCCGGTGCGCCAGCGCCACAGGCAGAGGATTAGCCAAGTGAGCCGCGGAACCAGCCGTAATCACTACATCTAACTAATGATGAAGGGGCTGGTTTTGTGGTACAGCAGGTTAAGCTGCAGCCTGCAATGTCAGCATCCCCTGTGGGCATCAGTTGGAGTCCTCAGATGCTCCACTTGCAATCCAGCTCCCTGCTACTGTGCCTGGGAAAGGAGTGGAAGATGGCCCAAGTACCTTGATGAAACTGCTGGCTCTTGGCTTCAGCCTGGCCCAGCCGTGGCCATTGTGGCCATCTGGGGAAGTGAACCAGTGGGTAGAAGATCTCACTCTCACCATTCTCTGTGTCTCTGTCTCTCTCCCTCTCTCTGTAACTATGCATTTCAAATAAATAAATCATTTTTTAAAAAACTAATAATGAATAATGAGTTCTTTGTCTCTAGAAACAAACAAAAGAAAAGACAAAAGACTGTTGCCAAAAGAAGCAGGAAGCATTAAATCAGTGTTGTATAGTGTACACTTTTGAATTCCCCCTGGGTATGATAATCACGTTGCTTGGGTGTGATTACACATACTCACCTCAGTTCCTTCATCTGTGAAATGGGCTAATAATTTGGGAATTATAAGAAGTTGGTGCACTGCGGGCCAGTTTCCTGAGGGGACAGGTTCTAAAAATCTTAGAGGCAGGCAGTTTATTAGGGAGTGCTCCCAGGATCAGTTCCGTGAAGTGAGAGCAGCAGGGTTGAGCAAAACAGAACCGAGCTGTGATGCAATTACAATAAGAGTTCAGCTCCTTGGAACTTGAGTGGCCCCTTAAAATTGTCCCCAGGTATGCTGGGATGCCACATCTTTACATGCTTACATCTACAGGTGTTCAGACACAGGCTGTCCCTGAAAGGTGCTTGACCTTGGACAAGGCACCTTTATCCAAGCAAGGGAAATTTCTGTTGAGGGTGGACCACTAAGAGTTGTCACAGGCAGCAGTCCTGCCATGGGGAGTACACAGCACACAAACTACTATCACACATGACTTGTTCAAAACTGGGTCTGGGCTGGCGCCACAGCTCACTAGGCTAATCCTCCACCTTGCGGCGCCGGCACACCGGGTTCTAGTCCTGGTTGGGGCACCAGATTCTGTCCCGGTTGCCCCTCTTCCAGGCCAGCTCTCTGCTGTGGCCAGGGAGTGCAGTGGAGGATGGCCCAAGTACTTGGGCCCTGCACCCCATGGGAGACCAGGAGAAGTACCTGGCTCCTGCCATCGGATCGGCGCGGTGCACCGGCCGCATCGCGCCGGCTGCGGTGGCCATTGGAGGGTGAACCAACGGCAAAGGAAGACCTTTCTCTCTGTCTCTCTCTCTCACTGTCCACTCTGCCTGTCAAAACAAAACAAAACAAAACAAAAACTGTGTCTGGGACATAGTAAGTGCTATATTTGGTGGCTGTTAGTTATTACAATATTTTATATATATAATTTATTCAATGTCTTGAATTTCTGGAGATAGTGCGCAACTACTATTATCATCTGAGTGGAAAAACTTATCTTTGGTTATCGAGTCATTTATTTGTGTGTGTGTGTGTGTGTGTGTGTGTGTGTATGCTTTAAGACAGAGTGATAGAGAAAAAGAACATGAAAGGGAGAGAAAGAAAGAAAGAGAGAGAGAGATCTATCATCTGCTGGTTCACTCCCCAGATGTCTGTAATGGCCAGTGCAAGTCCGAGCTGAAACCAGGAGCTTGGAACTCCGTCTGGATTTTCCACATGGGTGTCTGAGGCCCAAGCAGTTGAGCCAACTTCTGCTGTGTTCCCAGGCACATTAGCAGGGAGCTGGATTGGAAGTAGCTGAGACTTGAACCGGCACTCCAATACGGGAGGATGGCATCGCAGGTGGCAGCTTAGTTCACTGCACCACAATGCTGGCCACCCATTCATTTATTTTTGTAGGAAAAAAAGAAACAAAACTTTAAGCTTATTCACTTGTAAATATCTCTAAATACATTATGGCATAAATAAAAAACAGTGATGTAAGGAAGAAAAACAGGGATAGTGGCACAAAATGATGTACTGATCTGAGTCAGCAACCTTTTGTTTTTAGAGCACTTAGCATCATTCAGAAATAGGCATTTATTTGCAAAATGATATATCTATGCCTGATTGTACTATTCCAAAAGTACACTTTTTTGTAAAAAGCATTTTAAATCTCTAGAGCAAAGATATGGCAAATAGATACTCAAGTATTTGTGAGTTAATGAATGCATGAGAGAGGAAGCAGCGATGAAGCTAAGAAAAAGGACATCATAATGAACTCATCCCTTTATTAGAAGTAGCGCATGGGGCTGGTGCTGTGCCTTAGCGGGTAAAGCTGCTGCTTGCAGTGCTGGCATCTCATATGGGCACCGGTTCCAGTCCCAGCTGCTCCACTTCTGATCCAGCTCTCTACTATGGCCTGGGAAAGCAGTGGAAGATAGCCTGAGTCCTTGGGCCCCTACACCAGTGTGGGAGACCCAGAGGAAGCTCCTAGCTCCTGACTTCGGATGGACGCAGCTCCAGCTGTTGCAGCCATTTGGGAAGTGAACCAGCAGATAGAAGACCTCTCTCTCTCTCTCTCTCTCTCTCTCTCTCTCTCTCTCTCTCCTTCTCTCTGCCTCTCCTCTCTCTCTTTTTTTTTTTTTTTTAATTTCTGCCAGGCAGAGTTAGACAGTGAGAGAGAGAGAGAGAGATGGAGAGAGAGTTATAGACAGTGAGAGAGAGACAGAGAAAGGTCTTCCTTCCGTTGGTTCACTCCCCTAATGGCCGCTACAGCCGGCGCTGTGCCGATCCGAAGCCAGGAGCCAGGTACTTCCTCCCAGTCTCCAATGCAGGTGCAGAGACCCAAGCACCTGGGCCACCCACCTCTGCCCTCCTGGGCCACAGCAGAGAGCCGGACTGGAAGAGGAGCAACCGGGACAAGTACCCGGCGCCCCAATCAGGACTAGAACCTGGAGTGCCGGTGCCGCAGGCAAAGGATCAGCCATGTGAGCCACGGCGCTGGCCTCCTCTCTCTTTCAAATAAATAAATCTTTAAAAAAAAAAGTAGAGCGGGCCGACACCGCGGCTCACTAGGCTAATCCTCTGCCTTGTGGCGCCGGCACACCGGGTTCTAGTCCTGGTCGGGGCACCGGATTCTGTCCCGGTTGCCCCTCTTCCAGGCCAGCTCTCTGCTGTGGCCAGGGAGTGCAGTGGAGGATGGCCCAAGTGCTTGGGCCCTGCACCCCATGGGAGACCAGGAGAAGTACCTGGCTCCTGCCATCGGATCAGCGCGGTGCGCCGGCCACAGCACGCCGGCCGCGGCGGCCATTGGAGGGTGAACCAACGGCAAAGGAAGACCTTTCTCTCTGTCTCTCTCTCTCACTGTCCACTCTGCCTGTCAAAAAATAAATAAATAAAATTAAATTTAAAAAAAAGTAGAGCAAAAATTTGAGATCATATTTCCTGGTTTCTGACATAAAAAAAAAAGACTTGATCAATTAAACAAACTGGAATCTATAATTGGGGGTGAACATTTTGCCTACTCATACTGGAGTACCTGGCTTTGATACCTGACTTGGGCTCTTGAACGTGAACTTCCTGCTAATACAGACCCTGGATAGCAGCAGTGATGGTTTAAATAGTTGAGTTCCTGCTACCCATGTGTGAGGCCTGGTTAGAGTTCCTGGCTGCCAGTTTTGGCCACTGGCTGTCACAGGTTTTTGGAGAGTTTAATCAATGGATGGAAGCTCTCTATCTGAGACTTTGCCTCTCAAATAAATAAATAAAATTAGAAAAAAAGGAAACTTCTCAGTAATAAACTATCCCTGTTTGAGCACAGATGGAAGTACCCTCCTCATGCCAGCAGAAGCCAAATCAATAAAACCCAGAAGATACATTCAGCACTATTCCACCAGGCTGTCCTGAGAGCTCTCTCACTGTATAAATGTTGGTCTCCCAGAGCAATGCTGTTCACAGCAGTAGGTAACCAGGTGTCTGCTCTTTTGCCTTGACCCAGAGAAGACTTGAGAACATCTGGAAGAGCACATGGATTATCCCTTGGCAGCTACATAGGGGCTTGACTCAGCTGGAGGATCACGCCACATTTGTGTGCCAAAGAAGTCCCACAGATACACAGTGAAATTGCATCTAGTACCTGGAATGTGTATTTACTGTAATTATGGCAATTGCTCACTGAGCTGAAGGGACTCTAGGACCCTGTACTGCAGCAAGTCTGGCTGACTGCTAGACCAGACCAAAGGAACCAATGGCTTATGCTCCTGTCTTTCCAAGTTCACGTTCAGTGGTGTAAATTCAGCTTTGGTGGGAGAATGTATCCTATAAAAAAAACAGCAAACACTACAAGTAAGGGTTTTACTTCTTCCTCAAAAAGCTACTTTATCACTTGGCAACCAGATATGACTTAAAGTGAAACCTGGGCTGAATACAGGTAAGAAATATGTTTCTTTTCTTTTTATTTTAAAGATTTCTAATTTGTTTGAAGAGTAGAGTGATATTCACACATGTACACATACAGAGATCGAGAGCAAGAGTGTGTGTGTTTGAGAGAGAAAGAGAGACAGAGAAAGATATCTTCCATCAGCTGGTTCACTTTCCAAATGACCAGGACAGTTGCGGCGGGACCAGGCTGAAGCCAGAAGTCAGGGACGCAAGCACTTGGCCGTCCTCTGCTGCTTTCCCAGATGCATTAGCAAGGAGCTGGATTGGAAGTGGAGCAGCCAGGACTTGAGCTAGTGCTCTGATACAGATGCTGGTGTTGCAAGAGGTGGCTTAGCCTATTTTGTCACAAAGGCAGTCCCAGAAATGTGTTTCCTGAGCACATAAGAATGCATATTCAGGGCTGAGCTCAGTTCTGTCCAAGCTGTAGAACAGCAGAGGATGATGGGTGAGTAGCACGCTGTCTGGACACTCTTCTAGACATTGTAACAGGAGATTCTGCTGTGGAGTTTATTATAGTTTGTAATAGTTTATTATTAATAGTTTATTATTATTTGGTGTCATTTTGCGCCTTCTAATTCCCTTTAAGTTGCATGTCAAAACTTCCACACCAGCAGACTCTTGTGGCTTCACTAGAGTAGAAAATGTTGAGATAAGAGACAGAATTTTAAAACAGAGAGTGAGAGACTCATTAATTGTGTGTTCACTCCCTGATAATAAGCCTGAGGTGGGAGGCACAAAGCTGTGGATGATTTTGCTTCACTCAGACCCCTCAGGGAGTGAGAACTTCTTGTCCGGAGGTGTGATCCTGGTGTACAAAATGCTGCATGTCTCCCACAACCTGGCCCATCAGTGCAAGCCAACTACTTCATCTGGCGTCAACCGCGGAACCAGCCATCTGTTCCAGCGCTGGAAGAAAAACCGACTGTTGGCCCTAATGATAGGTAGAAAAACAATCCACCTTATGGCTAACTGAAAGGATTTTTCAAGGGGATTTTGACTTGACACAGTTTTTCTTAACCCCTGCATAAAATGCGATTCCACCTACTAGAAAGCAGGAAAAGAACACCAAACAGGCTTGTTAATTGCTGGCTTACAAAACAGCTAGTCTACTTTGAGTGAATTCAGACCCAGATGATTCAGGGTGAGTCCAACTAAAGAGGAGGGTCCTTTTAGTACCCTCTATTGAGAGTTGAGAGACCAATAGAAAACATGTGCCTGACAGAAGACAAACCCCACCACCACGCCGCAGAGGAGCACAGGAGGAATAATCCTGTTAGGCAATCAAAACTGAAGTGGCTCCGGTGCAGGGTACCGCCTAGATCAGCACTGAAACAGAGGTGTTTCATTATGTAACTGCCAGTGTCCATGTCAAAACACCTTCCCGTAGGAAGCAAGGGCAATTTCTTTTCATTTAGCTCTCCGATTGCTTTCCATGAGAAGATGCCGTGTGCTGAGATCTTCTTGATGGTATTCTACATTTTCCATCATATACACATTATACAGGTCTAAATGGAACTTCAAAATATAGTTGTCAAATAGGCCCACCTACACAAGAAGATTCAGCACCAATGAAGAGAAAAAGTGCTGACTATAGCCCTTTGGGTCCAGGGAAAAGTAGACACCAGGATTGTAGAGACGAATTATTTATGTTCTAATTTTTCACCTTTCACATGTCTCCCTGTCTTTTCCGCTTGGCTGGCCCGATGTAACAGAGAGTATGTGGACAAGATCGTGTGCCCAGAATGGCTCTTCCCTGCCTATAAATTACAACATCGATTTTAATGACCCCTCGCTGCGGGGACCACTGGATAGAAGTTTTAGTTACAGAGCTCCCCGACTGATTAACATGTGTAAGCCCCCAGAGGCCTCTTGAGGGAAAAGAGCAACCTAAAAACTTGAATTCAATGGAAAAGTCAGGATCTCCAGCCCACACATGGTCTGTGGGGTGGAGTCACCCTGTGTGGGGCATGGCTGTGGATCCTACTGGGTTTGCTGGAGAATATTCACTGTCTGTGAAGGGATCTCTAGGGCTCACATGGCAACAGGATTTCCTGTCCCCTCAGAAGAGGAGAAGCAGGCTCCGGTGGTAACTTCTGAACTGTGGCAGCTCTCACACTGCTGCTCTCTTTAGTGAAGTCAGAACACCACCTTTCATTTTAAAGGAAACTTTTTTTTTTTTTTTTTTTTTTTTTTTTTTTTTTTTTTTGACAGGCAGAGTGGACAGTGAGAGAGAGAGACAGAGAGAGAAAGGTCTTCCTTTGCCGTTGGTTCACCCTCCAATGGCCGCCGCTGCAGCCGGCGCACCGCGCTGATCCTGGCAGGAGCCAGGAGCCAGGTGCTTTTTCCTGGTCTCCCATGGGGTGCAGGGCCCAAGCACCTGGGCCATCCTCCACTGCACTCCCTGGCCATAGCAGAGAGCTGGCCTGGAAGAGGGGCAACCGGGACAGAATCCGGCGCCCCAACCGGGACTAGAACCCGGTGTGCCGGCGCCGCAAGGCGGAGGACTAGCCCATTGAGCCACGGCGCCGGCCCATTTTAAAGGAAACTTTACAGGGGCTGCTGCTGCGGTGTACTGGGTAAAGGCACTGCCAGCAGTGCTGGCGTCCCATACGGGCGCCCCGGTTTGAGTCCTGGCTGCTCCACTTCTGATCCAGCTCTCTGCTATGGCCTGGGAAAGCAATAGAAGATGGCCCAAGTCCTTGGGCCCCTGCACCCACGTGGGAGACCCGGAATAAGCTCCTGGCTCCTGGCTTCAGATCAGTGCAGCTCCAGCCATTGCAGCCAGTTGGGGAGTGAACCAGCAAAAGGAAGACCTCTCTATCTCTCTCTGCCTCTTCTCTTTCTGTGTAACTCTGATTTTCAAATAAATAAATAATTTTTTTAAAAAGGAAACTTTATTTATTTATTTATTTTGAGAGGCAGAGAGACAGAGACAGACAGATGGACAAAGATCTCCCATCCACTGGTTCACTCCCCAAAGGCCTGTATTGGCTCATGAGAGCCAGGAACTCAATCCAGGTCTCCCATGTGGGGCAGCAGGGACCTAACTACTTGGGTCATCACCTGCTGAATATCTGGGTGTGCAACAGTGGGAAACTGGAATTGGGAGCAGAGGTGAGACAGAAACCTAAGTACTTTATAGGGATATTGAGTGTCCCAGGAGGCATCTTAAGCATTGCATCAAATGCCCACCCCAGAAAAGCACCCTTTAATTTCTAGAGTAATAACCAGTGGAGGATGAGTGGGGACTGGGATAAAAATAACTGTGGAATAAGCAATATTTAGTTAGTTAATGGTGTCTAAAATAACAATGGGAATAGCATGGCTTTCAAGGTTTTTGACCATGATTCACAGTGAGAAATAGATTTTACATTGTAACTTGGATGTACAAATATAGATGTGCACACATATAAAACCCAAATTTCAAGAAACAAAACTCTGATATTTTCTAAAGTATTTTGTGTATAAAGTGCTGATCCATCAATTGAGTTCATGACCCACCAGTGAATCACGGCTTGCAGTCTCACAAGCTGGTATATATTGTGATGGGCAGAACAGGAAGGCCTAGGCTATGGCACAGTGACTGACAGGACTCTGCCATCGGCCTACCTATATTTGACTTTTCTGCATAGAAGTAGTCTTCTTCCATTCACTGTGCCTCTGTTTTATTGTCTATAAAGTGGAATTAAAACTCTCTAAAGGATTTGTTGTGAAGATCAAGAGACAAGATGCATGCAAAGCTCCCAAGACCATACCTAGCACATGGCAAACACCCCATAAACAGCCCACTCACCAGCCATCTACAGCCCCCAAATTGTTGCATCAATCACCCCAACACTCGTAAAGCAACATCACTAGACAATGATTTAGCTCGTGGGTCACTGGGATTCCCCTGACTGTTGGCTGTTGTCTCTGCTCTGTGAGTGTCATCCTCTAGCAAACCGGTCAGGACACATCCTTCTCGCGGTGCTAGAAGGCAAAGGGAGCCGGGGCAAGTTCTGTCTTGCAGGTATCATGCCTGCTCACCTGCCATTGACCATAAGATGTGACAAGTCAGCACAGGAGGTCACGACCAAGTTATGTGGTGAGGAGCAAGGATAGAGAGAAGGAGGAGCAGCAATGGCCACTTTTGTCATGAACCAGAGTCACAATTATGAGCCTGAGTCTCTCTCTCTCTCTCTCTCTCTCTCTCTCTCTCTCTGCACTTGGTGCTTTGTGTATCAGGTTAAGTGTTGACTACAACCTAGCATAGTGAAAATAAGGACTTTTGATTACAAGTGATCGAATGCCCACAAAAATAATTCCTATGTAACTTGGAAAAAAGCCAGTCAAGTTTAATTAACATGTCTGAGTTATAGTATGGCTGAATGTAGAAACCTAAATAGTATCTTTGATTCTCTCTCTTCATCTCTCAACTTTGTTTTGCTCTTTACGTTAGAACAATTCTAGAAATAATTTTTCCACAAAACCCCTTGCAGCACCCTCACAGACTGTAATTAGGAGGACCAACCATTCTGGGGCACTCAAAACTCCTTTTGAGTTCAGTTTGAATCACAGTTTACTTGGGGATCACAGAGAGAGAGAGAGAAAGGTCTTCCATCCTCTGGCTACAACAATCGTGGCTGAGCCAGGCCAGGGGTGAAAAGTTTCCTAGACTGTGGGACAGCCAGACAGAAAAATTGAATAAAAAATTACAATCCAGAAGAATAGAGAGAAGGCATTTTCCCAAGGGATTCTACAGAAAAGTCCCTTGATGAGTTATCATTGGCTGACTTGAATCCTATGTTTGCTCCTGAACTAATGACTACACCCAGGAAGATGAGGTCTCTGGCTAAGATCAGGTCATCTTTCAGCTCATGGTGGGATTAACTCCTGAATCCTATGAAATCTGAGCTATTCAAAAGAAAGGACCTGGATATGCAAACAACATAAGTCATACCATTGTCCATGTTTAGATGATTTATTTATTTATCTGGAGTGGGAGGGAGGAGGAAGAAAGAGGAAAGGGAGAGAACTTCCATTTGAAGTCTCACTCCTTCAATGCTTACAAGCTTGGAGCTGGGACCAGGACTGGAATCAGAGCCAGAAATGCAATTCAGGTCTCAAGTGGCAGGAGCCAAGTAACTGAAACACCACCTGTTGTTTCCCAGGGTCTACCTTAGGATGAAGCTGGAATTGGGGGCACAGCCTGGGCTTGAACCCATGCTCTTCAAATTTTGGAGCAGGCATCCCAACCAGTGTCTTAAATGCTGCATCAATGCCTGCCCCAGTGGCTTCCTTTTGAGTTCTGAGACAGTTTGAATCACAGTTTACTTGGGGATCACAGAGAGAGAAAGGTCATCCATCTCTGGCTACAATGATCATGGCTGAGCCAGGCCAAAGCCAGGAGCCAGGATCTTCTTCCAAGTCTCTCTCACATGGGTACAGGGGCCCAATCACTTAGGCTATCCTCTGCCGCTTTCCCAGGACATTAGCAGAGAGCTGGATCAGAAGTGGAGCAGCCTGGACTTGAACCGGTACTCATACGGGACGCTGGCCCTGCAGGCAGAGGCTTAACCTGCCACGCCACAGCACCGGCCCCAAAACTTGGAATCTTGACATCAGTGACTAATGTACATCTAGTGTCTTTGCCTGAAATGACCCTTTTGGCCCTTCTGAGCGATGAGCATCAGCCAGGACTGACAGTTGGTGAGATGTGCACCACAGAGGCTGGCAACTGTGCAGAAACACCACATGGCCCATCCCAATGATGCTGTGTTTTGCCAGGGTAAAAATAGCCATGACTACCAAAAAGCTAGAAGAAAAGAACAAATGGTGTTCATTTTCTTTGTGGGTTCTAAAACCACTGCCTCTCTGCCCAGCTATACTTGCAAGGAGCAGCTGGCATCAGTGAGCAAAACACAGATGAGTCCTAAACTGAGTGGAGGATCAAATCCTTCATTGTTCTTTTCAGTCTCTATTGTGCACAGAGCAAGTCATTGCACTGGCAGCAAAGGGGAGAGCTTAGTGACTATTGCTTAAGTGTTGATTATCGCCAAAGAGCAGGTATAGCAAGAGAGAGAAAAGATAAAAGCATCATGGGTATAATGCTAAAGAATCAAATAAGACATTTAAGCACTCCACTGCACATGTATGAGAAACAACCAGCCTTTAGTTGTTGAAAGCACCAAAAAAAAAAACTATAAAGAGTTTGTGACCTTATAATATGTCCTTTGATATGGAAATTTCACAAAATGATATGGATTCAAGTAGAAGGAGAAAAATATCTAGTGAGCACCAGGTTGATGTCAAGTATATAATATTTGGTATTTAACTTGACCTTCACGATAACCTTGGAAAGAAAGCATCGCCATCACAATTTTATAGATGAAATTTATGTAGGTTAAAATGCCTGCCTCAGAATATATAGCTGGTAAACGAAGAATTTCAATCCATGTTTGCTTGACTCCAAAGCCATAATTTTTCCTGTGAAAAGCAGCCAGCCTCCCAGACACAAAACCATTGAGGAAATTTTAACAGAAAATGCAACTCGAGTTAAGGTGTTTTGTTATTCTAGAGAATTATCTTTCCTATCGCTTATTTGTATACCTGTCCCTGTGACAGCTGAATAGTGCTATATAGATAAACACAGCTGATTCAATAGAGAGCACTCTGGAAACAGTTTATTATGTTTGTTCAGTATTGTGCAATGGGTTTCTGCAAAACGACTGCAAAGGTGAGATAACACATGCCATCTAACAACCATGACTTGGGAGGGAAAGACTTCATCATGAACTGTAGCACCAGGACAGACCAGGGAACAAGTATTCCCTTTCCACTCATTAGGTTGGCCAGGCAGAAATGCAACTGTCAAATATGGGTTACTATTTTTTCTTTGCCAAGTCAATGAGTAAGGATCCAAAATATTAATTATAGTGTAGAAACCACCCACCACATATTGTACAAATGGTGTGAAGACTACCATGGGCACTCCGTCTGTTTGTAACACACGGTTGTGAGACATGTCAAAACAGAAGAACAGAAGCTGTCAAGCCCAAGAGCTCATGTTAACTGGTCAAGTTACATGTCTGCTGGAGAATATAATGGCTCTGGTTTCAGGCAAGTTAACATAGCTGTGTTCTTACTAGAGAAAGCAGCAAAGGATAACTTATACCTATAAAGGTAATTAAAAGAGTACATAAAATATGTAAAATTTGGTAAAAGATATTTATTGTGGGTGCTAAAAATTTTGCTTTTGAGATAATGCCATAGTATTGACTGTATTAGGTCTGCTTCATCTCTTAGCAGTAATAACCAACAACCCCTGAAAACTTGGACCAATGACCAGGGTTGTCCCTTTTACAGGACACAGAATGTTTTGAGTTTCTTTAGCATAGATTGCATGATGTCAGGGGGTGTGGAGTAAATTTTGTAAATCTTAATTTCCCCAGGACATGGAATAACACATGAGCAAGGTAGGTGCCTAATGAATGCTAATTGCATTAGTAAATGAAACATTTGTGGTTATTTGGTTTGAGTTTATAAAGTTAGTTTTACACTTGACAGTGCTACTTATTTCTGCTCAAATTATCAAATCATCTTTTATATCATTCCCTCTAATTGACTTCTAAAATACTTATGCATCTTCCAATGATGCTTCAGTGCATATAAAAAGAAGTCTATTTTTAAAGTTAGATCCTGAAGATAAAAGCAAACTAAGTTAAGGGTGGGACACAGATACCATCCCTCCTTTCAGAATCTGTGTAGGTATCTCTGATCCACACAGACTTCTCTCTGGCTTCAAGATCCTTGGTGTCTGGCAATCTGCACAGCTATTGCCAATTGGCTGGATTTGCCCACACCTTCCCCCACACAAAAGGAACCTAGTTATTCATCCTCCTTAAACTAGGATTTCCTTTAGGAATTGACTAATTGGAGATTGTCTGAGTGCCCATAATAAAATCAATTGGTAAATTAAGATTTTCTATGCACATGTAATTCTACTGGCAATACAGCTTTATCACAAGATAGATCCATTAGATTTGCTCTTTCTTCTGTATGAACGTAAGAACTGTTTGCTTTGTCCACATTTCTACAGCATGCATGCCTACTATAGCTTCTCTTGCTTCCCTCTCCTTTTAAAAGACTTTATTCATTTGAAAGGAAAAGCAAACAGAAAGAATTGAAGATAAACAGATCTACCGTATGCCAATTCACTCCCCAAATGCCAGCAACACATAGGGCTAGGCCAGGCCAAAGCCAGCAGCAAGGAACTTCCTCTGGGTCTCCCACATGGAAGGCAGGAACCAAGTACTTGAGCCATCACTGTGGCCTCCCACCACACTGCATTGGCAGGAATTAGATCAGAAGCAAAGATTAGCTGGGACTTAAACCAGGCATTCCAATATGAGATGCAGGCATCACTAGCAGCAGCTTAACCCACTGTGCCACAGGGCTGCTCCCTACCCAATCCCCAGCTCCTTGTGAGTGGGACATTTTATGTGATATGATAAACAAAATTCTACTACTCCCAAACATGGCCTACTATAATTCAACCAGGAGATAACAAATAATACAAGAATAACTAGAGAATTTTAGAACTGGAAGGGGTCTTAGCTAGGGTATAATTCAGCAGTTCACCAATCCCTTGGCTTCAGGACCCCTTGCCAGCAACAACATATGATCCATGCCAGGTCAATGGGAGCCTTCAATGGACTTTGTGAACAAATCCATTGGGGAAAATGCCCTGTTTGCCTCCAGGCTGGCAAACTGAGAAGGTCAAGTTCACAATTTGCTAAGAGGTGACTCTTGTGGCTTCCGAGAAACTACCACCTGCAGAGTGGATCTGATGTACAGGTAAAATCAAAGCTGAGTAGAGAGACAGGGCATCCAATACCTCATCTGAGTCTCAACACACAATCTTTCCATAACTCAGGCGTGCTATGTGACCCTCAAGGGTTCATCTCCCAGGTAATTGAGCTTATAAGTCTACTTTTGCTCCAATCACTTTATGGGAAGATCCTGCCATGTACAAACAAAAATCTCTACTTACACAAATGCTCACATTTTAGGGTTATTGTTAGGATCTGGCCTAATTGATGGAAACCATCTAGCACACATGAGAGACCAAGGATCATCACAATAGATTTGGCTCATCATCCCACTCCTTTGCTGTGTAACTGTGTATCACTTTCTCACTCTGACTTTGGCCTCTACTGTATTGATTCATTGCGCCAATGAATTTGAGTAGGCATGATGCAAACAAAAGCTTGAAATGGTCTTGGACTCCTACCCTTGTTTTCACTCTGCCACCACCATAGGTAGATAAAGGATAATTTACAATAAAGATTAATGTTGAGGGGCTGGTACTTTGGCGCAGTGGGTTAATGCCCTGGGCCTAAAGCGCCGGCATCCCATATGGGTGCTGGTTCTAGTCCCGGATATTCCTCTTCTGATACAGCTCTCTGCTGCGGCCTGGGAAAGCAGTGGAGGATGGCCCAAGTCCTTGGGCCCCTGTGCCCATGGGAGACCTGGAAGAAGCTCCTGGCTCCTGGCTTCGGATCAGTGCAGCTCTGGCCATTGCGGCCATCTGGGGAGTGAATCAGCGGATTGAAGACCCCTCTCTGTCTCTTTCTCTCTCTCTGTAACTCTTTCAAATAAATAAAATATCTTTTAAAAAAAGATTAATGTTGAACCTTATCAATGAATTTGTATAGTTTCATTAAAATCCCTTGGCCTAATTTGCTCTTATAATCATCTTTAAGCTATGTATGATTTTGTACTATCTTGGATCAATCATTTGGAAATCAGTGGTCACTAAGTTATGCAGATCCTCCAAATCCACATTTCATTAATATACAAAAAAATCATATAGGTTAATATTGCTAACAATGTCATTTGAATAATCACAGTATCAGGTTCATGGTGTCAAGCTGACAGTGGTGCTTTATAAAAACTTCCAACAGGTGCTGGAGATGTGGCATAATGGGTTAAGCCATTGCTTGACATGCTGACATCCTATATGGGCACTAGTTCAAGTTCTGGCTACTCCATTTCCCACCCAGCTCACTGTTAATGCACCTGGGAAAGCAATGGAGGACAGCCCAAATGCTTGGGCCCCTGCACCCACGTAGGAGATCTGGAACAGGCTCCTGTCTCCTGGCTTTGGCCTGACCCAATGTAACCATTGTGGCCATTTGAGAAGTGAATTAGCAGATGGAAGACTTTCTCTCTCTGTCTCTCCCTCTCTCTGTGCCTGTGCCTTTACATAAATAAAAAGAAATCCTTAAAAAAAAAAAGACCTTGGCCGGCGCCGCGGCTCACTAAACTAATCCTCCACCTGCAGCGCCAGCACCCCGGGTTCTAGTGCCTGTCGGGGTGCCGGATTCTGTCCTGGTTGCTCCTATTCCAGTCCAGCTCTCTGCTGTGGCCCAGGAAGGCAGTGGAGGATGGCCTGAGTCTTTGGGTCCTGCACCCGCATGGGAGACCAGGAGGAAACACCTGGCTCCTGGCTTCGGATCGGCGTGGCGCGCCAGCCGTAGCAGCCACTTGGGAGGTGGACCAATGGAAAAAGGAATGCCTTTCTCTCTGTGTCTCTGTCTCTCTCACTGTCTAACTCTGCCTGTCACAAAAATAATAATAATAATAAAATAAAATAAAAAAGACCTTATTAAAAAGAACTCCCAACAGTCTCATTTTTACTCTAAAGCATGACTTTCATAATTGGCAATAAACATTGTCAGTTGTTTTCTTTGTAATAAGAGTTTCACTTCGTTCATTTGCAAGATAACGTATGACAAATGTTCAAGTCTGGATGACCATAGTTATCTATCAGTAGGATTCTTCAAACAGAGGTTGTGTCCCACTAACAAAGCTGTTAGTTTAGCTTGCAACTCAAACAATTACCTAAGTGCCTTTCCTTGGGACAACCAGAGTGCTTCAGAATATAGCAGCAATGCTTCATGCAAATCTTCCATTCTGTCACATGGAATACTGAGGGTTGGTATTTAACGACTTAGAAATCTGATCATTAAGGACATCCTTCAGTGAAACTGGCATTTATTATTTTTGTTTTTAATGTATTGTTATGTGCGTTTGTGAGTATGTGGCAGGGAAGAATACAATGGTTACTAGGATAGTTCGGTGCTACCACCTTCCTTCACACCAAGGCCCATCATGTTTTTGCACCATGAAAAAAAGATACCTACTTTAAATTTAATGTAAATTTAATATCACATCCTACTATATTCTTCTACAATCCAACTGCAATGACTGATTCAAAGAGCAGTGTTAGGAGATGTTCTGATGTTCACAAACCCCCATTTTCCATGAAAGTAACTCCCATTTTCTTGTAGGTGACATTACTATTTTCTCTGCAGTATATGTAGTGCTAGATGAGGCTACAGGGTAGAACTTGAGCATCCCATGCAAAGTGCTTACCTGTGCTCAGAAATAAGCATACATTAAAATGTTGAATCTAGAGAGAGATTACAGTCATATCAGCAAGTATCTGGGCTTGCAGAGGTTTGAAAGACGACTCGGTCAGAGGCCTCTGGGCATCCTGCATGATGCTGAGCGGGCTGTGGGACCTGAACCCTGTGTGTGTTCATGCATTCTGGAAGAGACTAGCATGTTGCCAGGCCAACTCGCTGTTTCTAGTTCATCTTTCCATTTGTTAAATAATGGAACAGAAAAGACCTATAGGAGACATCCTTGAAGTTATGTGAGCCAACCATGCCCAGGGGAAGAACTCTTTGAAAATTTCTTCTTCTTGCACAAATACAGTCAGATGCTAAGACCTTCCTGAGAACTAAGATAGGAAATAAATCCATTGTCTATCTTGTATTGTTATATAGGATTCAGGCAGTGTGCTTGGAATGTTTAACAACAAGTTTGCAAATAAAATAGCCCCTTTTGTATTGTTTGCTGATTTCTTTGATGAAAACACTTCCACAAAGGCTAATTTTTAGCTATCAACCTGATGTCATTGCATAGAGTTAGGGAGAGGTTGCACAGCTGGCTTCCACGAGCTGGCACAAGCCAGACAAGGCGTACCACTGACTCAGTCATTCCTTCAAACATGTATTCAGTGAGGCACATATGGCACTAGGCTCTGTGGGTAAAACAGTGAGCAAAACAGAAATGCTGTTACTACTCTCAAGTGTGTAATCTAGGAAGCAAGACAAACATTAATAAATAATCACAGAAATAAAAGTTAAACTCAAACATTCATGAACTATGAAAGCAGACACTAGGGTTTTTAACCTTGTCTGAAGGTCAGGAAATACTGAACCAAGTATTATTTATCTGTGCTCTAGTGTAGGCTATTAGTTTCAAGACAGAGGTAGAAGCAGCTTCTGATAGCTCAGTAACACCCCTTCTCACTTGGTAATCAATTCCTTACATTAAATCCCCTTTATCAGAAGCACCTAGAGTGTAGTCTCTTTTCCTGACTAGATTCTGATTGATGTACTGAGGAAATGACTTTGAACAGAAGTCTTTGAATGTCTTAGGTTTAGTTTCTCCCAAAGCAAACCCTAAAACAGGATTTGAGAGCAGAGAGGGGAGTGAGGAAAGTTAAGACCATTGAGAGAAGGAAGCAAATGAAAGGTGAGTTAAGAGCTAGTTACTGGGGCCGGCACTGTGGCTCAATGGGTTAATGCCCTGGCCGGAAGCGCCAGGTATCCCATATGGATGCTGGTTCTAGACCCGGCTGCTCCTCTTCTGATCCAGCTCTCTGCGATGGCTTGGGAAAGCAATAGAATATGGCCCAAGTGCTTGGGTCCCTGCACCCACGTGGGAAACCTAGGGGAAGCTCCTGACTCCTGGCTTTGGTGCAGCTCCGGCTATTGTGGCCATCTGGGGAGTGAACCAGTGGAAGGAAGACCTTTCTCTCTCTGTCTTACTCTCAATGTCTGTAGCTCTGCCTCTCAAATAAGTAAATAAAATCTTTAATAAAACAAACAAAAATACATCCCAGATAATGTACCTGGGAAAGCAGAAAAAGATGGTTCCATGTTCCTGGGCACTTGTTTACCTATGTGGGAAACCCACATGGAGCTCCAAGCTCCTGGTTCCAGCCTGGCCTGTTGCAGCCCTGGCCATTGCAGCCATTTGGAGATTGAAAGAGCAAATGAAAGATATCTCTCTTTCTTGCTCTCCTTCTTTAAAGATTTATTTATTTTATTTGAAAGTCAGAGTTACAGACACAGAGGGAGAGACAGAGAAATCTTCCTGCCACTGGTTCACTCTCCAAATGGCCACAGTGGTCAGAGCTGAGCCAGGCTGAAGCCAGGAGCTTCATCAGATCCCTCCTAAGGGTGGCAAGGGTCCAAGGACTTGGGCCATCTTCTGCTGCTTTTCCAGGCATATTAGCAGGGAGCTGGATCAGAGGTGGAACATTGGGACTGGAACTGGTGCCTATATGGGATGCCGGCATCACAGGCAGTGACTTAACAAGGAACAAATTACCCTTGAGATACAGGATGAGGCCTTAATTCTTTACTTTTGTTAATTTTCGGAGCAAGAAAATAGTGTCTTAGTTACTTTCATTAGCTTTTGGATTTTTTTTTTTTTTTTGACAGGCAGAGTCAGACAGTGAGAGAGAGAGAGAGACAGAGAGAAAGGTCTTCCTTCCGTTGGTTCACCACCCAAATGGCCGCTATGGCCAGCGCGCTACACCGATCCGAAGCCAGGAGCCAGGTGTTTCCTCCTGGTCTCCCATGCGAGTGCAGGGCCCAAGCACTTGGGTCATCCTCCACTGCCTTCCCAGGCCACAGCAGAGAGCTGGACTGGAAGAGGAGCAACCAGGACAGAATCTGGTGCTCTAACCAGGACTAGAACCTGAGGTGCCAACGCCACAGGTGGAGGATTAGCCAAGTGAGCCGCGGCGCCGGCCCAGTATTTTTTTTGAAATGGGAAAATGTTCACGATATAATGTACAATAAACAAAGCAGGACAAAACTGTATTTAGTGAGCTAAGTAATTGTCTCCACTTTATGGAATTATCAGTAGTTCTTATTTCCATCATGCAATATTTTCCTATTTCCTACCATGACAATGCTACACTTACAAAAGTGGTCCAAAAAAGTTTTAATGAATTTGCTGACCCAAACATTGGATGACTATTAAACCCTTTCAAATGTTTATACTTAACAGTTGTTTGCAGTTGTCTAAGCACATATTGTAAAGGTGGGTAGGGGCCGGCGGCTCACTAGGCTAATTCTCGGCCTTGCAGTGCCAGCACACCGAGTTCTAGTCCCAGTTGGGGCGCCGGATTCTGTCCCGGTTGCCCCTCTTCCACGCCAGCTCTCTGCTATGGCCCGGGAGTGCAGTGGAGGATGGCCCAAGTGCTTGGACCCTGCACCCCATGGGAGACCAGGAGAAGCACCTCGCTCCTGCCTTCGGATCAACGCGATGCACCGGCCGTAGCGTGCCAGCCACAGTGGCCATTGGAGGGTGAACCAACGGCAAAAAGGAAGACTTTTCTCTCTGTCTCTCTCTCTCACTGTCCACTCCGCCTGTCAAAAAAAAAAAAAAAAAAAAAAAAAAAAAAAAAAAAAAAAGTAAAGGTGGGTAGGACCCATTAGACAGGTAGGAGTCAGAGTTTTAGCTGAGCCTACTTCTGGGTCCCTTGAATCTCACACATTTTCTTTCTTTTGGCCTTTAAAACATCTTTTAAGAAGAAGAGAATCAGAAGGTGCTAGACTACAAATAAAACTGCTAGCAACAAGAAAATGTTGGAAGTTGCTACCATAAGATCCTAAAATACACTTGAAAAGGAAAGTGCTGCAGGTAAAAGGCATCACACTCCTTTCTGTGCTTGTGGATAAATAATCATATTTATAGACATGATATCAATTCTGATCTCTCTGATGTTTATAACTCACGCAGATTGTCAGGTACTTGTGACATGCCAAAATAACATCATTTATTGGTGTGTGGTTTTTAAGGATTCAAATTTCGGCCCCACAATAAATGCCACTTTTTAGAAAAACAACTCAGGTGGGAGTTTCTGTGTGACAGCAGGACGGGCTGAAAAATATGGCCTCCTTTGATCCAGGTACCCAACTCTTCCCTGGGGCCACAGCTTATTCATGGAAATAAAACTCCAGCATTTTCATCTTCCGCATTGGGTTGTCAGAATCTCAACCTGGCACACAACATCATCTGAATTCACATTTTTGCCCTGGTAGGCTATTTGTTCTTATTTAGTGAAGCTTTCATTTCCCTTTAGATCCCTTCTCTTTGGCCATTTCAGCACTGTCAGACTACAAAACGCCTCAAAGCATAAAATGATGTTAAGTGAGAGTGACGTCTCTGGAAGTTAAGCTTTCATGCTGATTTGGCTGAGTCAGATTTGACTGAGTCTGCCCCAGGAGCGTCACCTTCACAATTATATGGCCGGAGAGGTGTCACGTTGTTCAATAGTAGGGAGATCCCAGAAGTGAGAGCCATGAAAGAGTTTTTAAATTAGAGAGACACAGGTATCTATATGTCTCTTCAGGCACTATTGTTCGTTTTCTCCTAACATCATCTTTCCCCTCTACTATTAAAAACTCTCATTTTTCTTTGGAGGAATCAGCATTCCATAGCTACAGCCATAAAGTTGGGGTGTGATTGGCTTCACCCTTGGATTCGGGGGTAGGCTCCAGATGCCTTAAGATAAATGTATTTCTTTCCACTTGCTACAATGATTTGAGAATGGACATGTAAATTAAACAAGTGGATCCAAGTAGTGGGGAAAAAAGTTAGCTCCCTCTTCCATGGAAGCCTTCAGAACACAGAATTATTCTATCACCCAGAGGTATTACTATGAGGATAGCTGTGTCGGAAATTCTGCAACCATTGTTGTGTGATGAGGTTAGCCATTCTGCAGACAATGCTAACATTCAGAAGAGGGCCCAGACCGAGAGATAGATCCCTCATGACTTCACAAATTCTGGATCAAACAGTAGCTGGTGCCAAAACTTCTTCCAACTTTTTAAGAAAAGTGAGACATTGAGAGTGCTCCTTTATCTTGAGCTGAGTTCTATTGACTGTCCTATTTGCAAACCAAAAAGTCACAGCTTTTACTCTATTTCTCTCACCAAAGCTAATGAAATAAATACTTGTACCCATTTTACAACTGAAAATGTCAACTCTCAGAGAATCTCAGTGGTGGTGCTAGTAGGAGGTGAACTTAAATTGTCTAAAGCCTATACAACCAACTTCTATGTCAGTATTCTCGGAGCCTAGGTCAGGAACCCCTGGGAACTCCACAAAGCAGACTCCAGGGGTCTGAAAAGACAAAATCATCTTCAGTGAACTTCTAAGACACTGGCCTTTCCCACTCTCCTTCTCTTATGGAATACATGGGAGTTTCCTAAGGGCTTCTTGAAACCAGTGACATCATTTCTCTGATGGCTAATGGAACATGTGTTAGTGATTTCAGCATTTTCTAAGGTAAGTTCTGTGGAGTTCTCTATATTAGAATGCAAAGGGGTCCTGAGGTCACAAAGTTTGAGTTCTGCTGCTCCAAGCTACACTGTTTGACTCAAAACCCTCACCATATTAACAGTGAAACTTGTCGTCTACACAACTTCTATAAACATATAACATAGATCATCCCATTATCATCCCTAGAATGGTGCAATAAGCATTCCATTAGATTTTAGTGGGAATCTATAACTTTCCTTTATACTTAATTGTATGCTTTAACTGTATAATTCCAGAATTTATGAATTTTGGAAAATAGAGGGTCATTTCTAAACTCCTCCTCTGGCTCTACATTTTATTTTAAGATTTTTTTAAATTTATATATTTGAGAGGCAGATGGACAGAGAGAGCTGTTTGACTACTCTCATTGGCCAGGGCAAGAGCTGGGAGCCAGGTACTCAATCTAGGTCTCTCATATGTTACTTGAGCCATCACTGCTGCCTCCTAGCACCTGCATTAGTAGGAAACTGGAGTCAGAAACTGGAGCCAGGAATTGAACCCAGGCACTCCAATGTGAGATGTAGGCATTTAAGATAAATGCCCAGTGAGGTTGTATATTTTAAACTACTCCCATAGCTAAATTAAAAAATCCCCAAGGTTAGTTCTTCAGAACACAAGTGTATCCAAGTGGGTATATCAACCTTGGATATAGGTCGTCAAGGGCGCATTTTCTGTAGAGAATTTTAGAAAAACAATAAAATCAACAAAAGCCTATCTACTTTTTGTTTAGGGCCATGCTCTGCCATGGGCCAAACAATGCAAGTGATAAAATACTCCTTGGACTTGAATTACTATCCTAGAGTTTGAGTTGGTATCAGAAACCCTGAATTGCATCTCAGTGTGATCCTCTTGACTTTGGCATAAAATCACCTCCTCAGTTCTTCTTAGAGATCTCTGACTGATGATCATAATGCTCAATATTTGTGTAGCATCTCTATCTCCGCATCTTTTTTTTTTTTAAGATTTATTTATCTGAAAGTCAGACTTATACACACAGAGAGAAGGAGAGGCAGAGGCAGAGAAAGAGTGAGAGAGAGAGAGGTCTTCCATCCACTGGTTCAATCCCCAGTTGGCTGCAATGGCTGGAGCTGTGCCATTGCGCAGGAAGCCAGGAGCTTCTTCCGGGTCTCCGATGCGTGTGCAGGGGCCCAAGGACTTGGGCCATCCTCCACTGCTTTCCCTGGCCACAGAAGAGAGCTGAATCAGAAGTGGAACAGCCAGCACTTGAACCGGGGCCCATATGGGATGCTGGCACTGCAGGTGGTGACTTTACCCACTATGCCACAGCGCTGGCCGCTTTTCAGCATTTCAATTGAGTCTTCTCTCAGTTCCTCACAGGCACACCCCTGTAACTAGCCTCAAGACACTCCTGATGTTGACTTGTTGGGAACTCCAGATCACAGGACATCCAGGATTGGCATCAATGTCAAGTTTCCGGACACAGATTGTGAGAGTCCCTTAGGGTATTGCCTTTCCCACTTTGCAATCTCATCCCTCACCCTCTTTTCCCTACGTACAGCTGGGGCACGGGCCTTCCCATGGTTTCTCCACACGCTGTGCTCTTCCTCCTCAGGCCACAAGCTGTTCCTTTGGTTTGGATGACTTCCCCCAACCCCCACCGGTTGGCATTTTCTTTCAACCCTCTGCCTTCACCCTACTTCTTCAGAGGTCTTCTCTGACCAGATCGTTTGAAATATAATTCCGCCGGTGCTGCGGCTCACTAGGCTAATCCTCCGCCTTGCGGGTTCTAATCCCAGTCGGGGCGCCAGATTCTGCCCTGGTTGCCCCTCTTCCAGGCCAGCTCTCTGCTGTGGCCTGGGAAGGCAGTGGAGGATGGCCCAAGTGCTTGGGCCCTGCACCCCATGGGAGACCAGGAGAAGTACCTGGCTCCTGCCATCAGATCAGCGCGGTGCGCCGGCCGCAGCGCGCTGGCCGCGGCGTCCATTGGAGGGTGAACCAACAGCGAAGGAAGACCTTTCTCTCTGTCTCTCTCTCTCACTGTCCACTCTGCCTGTCAAAAAAAAAAAAAAAAAAGAAAGAAAGAAATATAATTCCACCATGTGTCCATGTGCCTGATTTTCATCTGTCTCCCCGACTGGACTATAAACTCCTAGATTGGCAACCATGTCGTTTTTATTGCTCACCCTTGCAGCAACACAGCACATCCCTTGGTCCATGGTAGATGTTTAACACACACTTTGTGAATGAAGAGGTGATTGAATAAATGTTCCTTTCTCCAAAGATGTCAAAACCCCACCCAAAACCCTCTAAAGATGAGACATTTTACTTTTATCAAAATTTTTTAATCTTTATTTTTTTGAGGGACAGAGATTGAGAGACAGACAGACAGAGCTCCAAATGCACACAACTACTGGCACCAGGCCAGGTCAAAGCCAACAGTCTGAAACTTTATCCAGGTTTCCTATGTGAGTAGCAGGGAGCCATTACCACCATCTCCCAGAAGGTGCATAAACAGAAAGCTGGAGTCAGAAGAGGGGCCAAGACAGAAACCCAAGCACTACAACATGGGATGTGGACATTTCAATCATCACCTCCATCACTAGGCCAAATGCATCCCTCCCACCCAGTAATTACTGTTAAAAAAAATTGCTATTCAATTTCTAAAGAAGAGAAACTAACAATTTGCTCCAATTCAGTCTAAGGACAACGAATGAGAAGAAATCAGCTTTATATATGGTTCCAGTGGCAAGCTGGACACAGTGTTCACACTAGAGATTTCATTTATAAGGAATTCAGAAACAAGAAAGACCAGTATTTGGTGAAAGTGGTAGAAGTAACGGTTGTGTGTTTGAGAGAGGTATGAGGAGGCCCTTGGGGTGAATGCTTATGCCTTCATCTGCAAGTGGTCACATGGGTATTAACATATTCAATCATTCATCAAGCTGAACTAGTACACATTTCTGTATGCACATTATACCTCAGTGTCAAAAACCTTCTTTGACTAAGTTGAGAAAAGATTTGGCCAAGAAAGTTAGCCAGATGAAATCGAAGCTGTAAATTCTAATAGTGCCAGGAAACAAATTGCTTGATAAAACTGCAACTAAAAATCATTATATTGCTGTAACTCTGGCTTGAGAGTATCTACACAACATATCACACAATTTAGATATATACACCTTGGGTAAAAGTATACAGACTTTTTTTAGGAACATAGAGTAAAACTGAAGAACTGGAAGAACCTTGCCTTGAAAGAAATCATGTGGTATTGTCTCTTGAAATAATTTTCTCTTCTTTGTCAAAGAATGGGAGTCTATGTCATAACTCTGGCTTCTATTATTTCCAAAAGAAAGAAAGAATATAATTTACTGGCATCCTCATTACTTCCAAGTGACGATAACCTCTGATAGACAAGTGGCTCATAAATTGATCTTTTTATATGGAAATTATGTTGCATTTAATTTTTTCTCAGGACCAGAGATATAAATAGAAAACAAGCCATTGTATCATGATAATAAATTATTATTTATGCACATTGAGGATGAGAGAGTGACTTGTCTTCATAAATTACCTTTTCTTCATGATTCATTGAATTCTTCCCGACCCATGAATAATGAGTCCCCTAATCTCCTACAAAGAACTGGAGAAATGAAGACAAAGCAAGGGTGGGAGGAACTTGGAGAAAAATTATTGAATTAAGAATTTACATTTTTACATAGCAGGTTTATGAAGAATGGTCCATGGCACTCTATTTTACATCAATGCTGTATAATTTGAAAAATAGCAGCCTGGTGCCTCTTTATTCACCTTGACAAGTGTAAATGCTGTTATTTTAACAATGGCATGAAGACTTTTTTTGAGACTGCTTGTTACATAAAAAACAGCCTCCTTTAAGAAACTCATATGTTAATAGCATGTGCAACCCAGTCATTTTTCACACAATCCCAGAAAATGTCTGGTTATGCCTGTCACAGGCCGTTTATTTCTCCTGACTTTAAGCATTTTAAAATGGTGTTTCTGTTAAAGTCATAAAAGGTTTGAACAAAATTGGACTCTCCTGTGAAATACAACACTTGATAATAGAAAAAGGCACTGTGTGATTAAGCATAGCCTATGAGTTTCTGGTATGATTTCATAGGAAGAAGAAAGAAATGTTAACCATTCTTCTCAAAGTATGTAGCAATAAATTCATTAAAATGTGAGATGCTGGAGTCAGCCTTTGTGTCCTCTAGAAAATCAGCAGTATGGAGGAAGAATGAGTAACACTATTATAAAATAATCTCACCATACTTATGGTGTCATTAAATTCTCACAGTGTCATGATCATTTCTAATTTATAGAAAAGCTGCAGTGTAATAAAATGTAAAACAAAAAGTGAGGTTTCTTTCACTTTAAAAGCACTATTGAATCCATTACACATAAGGGGTTTTTTCCCCCTAACAAAAGGAAAACAATAAACGCAGTGAAGCTGAGACCCTTGTTAATTAGAAAAGATCATTTTTCTGCTTTCATACAATAGAATCTCCATCATTCAGATTCCACCAACCTGACATTCATCATCATTTGAGTAAGCCCTCAATTAAAGTTTTCCCTTGTGGCTTCTGATTTAGACTAGCATCTGATTAGCAGCCCTTGATTCACACTCTCACAGCTTCCAGCGAAAATACGTATGGAGACACAATACAGGGTGGGAAGTTAGAGCAGTAACCCAAACAAGGGCTGCGGTCACTGCGAGAGCCGAGATGTTGCACACATTTCCACTTACAGTGATGACTCTTTAATAGGAAGTGGAATAGCCTTTGTCAAATCCTTCTGAAATACAGGAATAGACTTGCTAGTAAACCATACACATAGATGTCCCGCCTACTCCACAGGTGTTTCCTTGTTTAAATATTTATTTATGGGGCCAGCAATGTGGCGAGGTGGATATAGGGCTGCCGGAGGCACCGTGCCGGCATTTCATGTGGGCTCCAGTCGGAGTTTCGGCTGTTCCACTTTCGATCCAGCTCCCTACTGGATCCAGCCATTGTGGCCACTTGGGGAGTGAACCAGCAGATGTCTCTCTCTCCCTCTCTCTCTCTAACTCTCTGACACTACCTTTCAAAGGCTGAAAGGCTGGGTTACAAAGAGAAAAGGAGAGAAAGAGAGAGAGAATATATATAGAGAGATTTTCCATCTGCTGGCTCACTCCCCTGGCCAGAATGAGGACAGGCTGCAGTCAGGAGTCTGGAACTCCATCTGGGTCTCCCACGGGTGGCAGGGTTCCAAGCATTTGGGCCATCTCCTGCTGCTTTCCCAGGTGCTTTAGCTGGATAGGAAGTGGAGCTGGAGCAGCTGGGACTCAGAATGGCAGTGCTTTAACTCACTGTGCCACCACTCCAGCCCCCAGGTGTTTCTATTTGAAATGATCATATTGGTGGCATGTTCTTTCCATTAACCTTTATTCCTTAACTCAAAAAGATCGTTCCTTAAAAAAAAAAAAAAAAATCTAATAAGATACCACAGCTCCAAGAAGTTAATTGGACAAGAAGCCCAGGAAAATGACCAGAGAAAATACAGACAACGTCTCTGGTAATAGTTGGGAATTGTAGTTTTCATGAATTTCATGAAATGTTAGGTGGTGGTAATAGGATAAGATCACATTGGGGTAGGCCGGTGCTGTGGCTCAATAGGCTAATCCTCCACCTGCAGCGCCGGCACACTGGGTTCTAGCCCTGGTCGGTGCACCGGATTCTGTCCTGATTGCCCCTCTTCCAGGCCAGCTCTCTGCTGTGGCCCGGGAGTGCAGTGGAGGATGTCCCTGCACCCACATGGGGAGACCAGGAGAAGCACCTGGCTCCTGGCTTCGGATCAGCGTGGTGCACCGGCCACAGTGTCCATTGGAGCATGAACCAATGGAAAAGGAAGACCTTTTTTTATTATTTATTTATTTTTTTAATTTTTTGACAGGCAGAGTGGACAGTGAGAGAGAGAGAGACAGACAGAAAGGTCTTCCTTTGCCGTTGGTTCACCCTCCAATGGCCGCCACGGCTGGCGTGCTGCAGCCGGCGCACTGCGCTGATCCGATGGCAGGAGCCAGGTGCTTCTGGTCTCCCATGGGGTGCAGGGCCCAAGGACTTGGGCCATCCTCCACTGCACTCCCTGGCCACAGCAGAGAGCTGGCCTGGAAGAGGGGCAACCGGGACAGAATCTGGCACCCCGACCGGAATTAGAACCCGGTGTGCCGGCGCCGCAAGGCGGAGGATTAGCCTAGTGAGCCTCGGCGCCGGCCAAGGAAGACCTTTCTCTCTGTCTCTCTCTCTTTCTCTCTCTCTCACTGTCTGCTCTGCCTGTCAAAAAAAAAAAAAAAATCACATTGGGCAAACAGAGCTGCAGTTACTGAATCCATGTAAGAAATGGAGGCAGGAATGGAGGTTGGTGCAATACACATGAATTTATTTTCCAATATTTCCATCATAGTCCTTTTCAAAGGCTGCTTTGCACATAAAAACAGCCTCCTTAAAGATAATTACAGCACATCCAACCAAGCAGCCAAACTGGATTCACTGGAAATCCTTATGTCCCATTGGTTAATAAACAAGATCAGACAGACTGTCAAATCCTTCTGCCATTGCAAATTTGATTTTCCTATTATCCCTTCTTAGACCACTATGTTAGTCAACTTTTTGTTACTATAACAGAGACCTTAATAAATACAAGAAAAACCCAACTGGAATTCATGAAGAAGTATAGCAAATAAAGTAAGAGAAATGTTACCCTAAAGATTCAGAACTGGCCTCTGAAATTGATTTATCACAACCAAGGGAAAAAATTTAGAAACTCGCCTGATGTCATTAAAAGAATGCAAGAAGACAAGACTTCTGTGTGACTAAAGGATACAATAAGGAAATTGAATGGAAATGAAAATAGAATAAGAATCAAATAGGCCGGCACCGTGGCTCAATAGGCTAATCCTCCGCCTTGCGGCGCCGGCACACCGGGGTTCTAGTCCTGGTCGGGGTGCCAGATTCTGTCCCGGTTGCACTTCTTCCAGGCCAGCCCTCTGCTATGGCCCAGGAGTGCAGTGGAGGATGGCCCAAGTGCTTGGGCCCTGCACCCCATGGGAGACCAGGAAAAGCATCTGGCTCCTGGCTTCGGATCAGCGCGATGCGCCAGCAGCAGTGCGCCAGCCATGGCGGCCATTGGAGGGTGAACCAACGGCAAAGGAGGACCTTTCTCTCTGTCTCTCTCACTGTCCACTCTGCCTGTCCAAAAAAAAAAAAAAAAAAAAATCCAGTGAATCTCTATCCAATGAGATTAAGGGTGTCGGCTTGAATACATCGTTTGTCCCCTCAGACTCACGTAGGTGTTTAATTTCCAAAGTTGTATGTTAATGATATTAGCTATACTATCCAGGTAAGTTTTTTTTTGTTTTTTTTTTGGTTTTTTTTTTTTTTTTTTTTTTTTTTTGACAGATAGTGTTAGTGAGAGAGACAGAGAGAAAGGTCTTCCTTCCTTCCATTGGTTCACCCTCCAAATGGCCGCTATGACCAGAGCTATGCCGATCCAAAGCCGGGTGCTTCTTCCTGGTCTCCCAGGCGGGTGCAAGCGCCCAAGCACTTGGGCCATCCTCCACTGCCTTCCTGGGCCACAGCAGAGAGCTGGACGGAAGAGGAGCAACCAGGACTAGAACCCGGTGCCCGTATGGGATGCTGGCACCGCAGGAGGAGGATTAACCAAGTGAGCCACAGTGCCAGCCCAGGTAAGGTTTTTAACAAGTGATTAGCTCTAGATAACATCATTAGCATAGAGCCCCATGGCTGAACTCTGGTAAGAAGAGGGACAGAGACCAGACACAGGACAGTTCCCACCCTATTTCTGGCCATGTGCCGTCTTGGGGCTCTGCCATCATGAAGTGACATACTAGTGCCAAAGGGTCCCTTCGAGAGCCTATGCCATGATATTTGGCTTTCATCCTTCCAAACCAGGAACAATATAAACTTCTTTTCTTTATAAAGTTAGTCTGCCTCAAATATTTTGTTATAGTAACAAAAAGCTGGCTAATACAGTGGGTTAAGGAGACATAAAAGGAAAATCAAAATTATAATGGGAGAATTAAAGTTTTCACATATGATTATTTTAGAAACAACATTTACTGTCTCGTGAGCTCTATTTTTAAAGAATTGTATTTCTGGGGCCGGCAATGTGGCATAGTGGGTGAAGCCGCTCTGTCACAGCTCTGGCCATTGTGGCCACCTAGGGAGTGAACCAGCGGATGGAAGACCTCTCTGTCTTTCTGCCTCTCTCTGTGTGTGTAACTCTTTCAAATAAACAAATGAATCTTAAAAAAAAGAAAGAAAAATATATTTCTTTGAGGAGCAGACAGAGCGGGAGAGGAAGAGGGAAAGGGAGAAGGAGAGCAAGATCCTTTCTGTCAATTCACTCCCCAAATTCATGCAGTGGCCCCTGACTAAGACCAGGTAATGGAGCCAGGAACTCAATCCAGGTCTTCCACACTGGTGGCAGGAGCTCTAATCACTTGAAGCAACACCACAGCCTCCCAGGATCTACACTAGCAGGAAGCAGGAAACAGAATCAGGTATTGAGCAGAAGTACTCTGATGTGGAATGTGAGCCTTCTAGCCAGCATTTTAACCACTAGGCCAAATGCCTACCCCTGGACCAGTTTTACCATCAGTGGCGTCACAAGCAACAGGATAATTACATTGCTCCTGTCATCTAATTTTTTCCTATTATAACATTTTTATAGTTTTACTATTTATTGATATACCATAATTGTGCATATTTATAGGATACAGTGTGATGATTCAGTACATCTATTCAATATGTATTGATCAAATCAGAGTAACTAGCATTTCCATCTCTTTAAACATCTGTCATCTCTTTGTATTAGGAAATTCTGAACTCATCTCTTCTAGTTCTAGTTTCTCATGAAACATAATAAATTGCAGTGAACTACAGTCACCCTCTCGTCCTTTAGAATGTTAGAACCTATTCTCTCTATGTAACTGTATTTTGATACCAACCTCCATTTCTCCTCCTCCCTACCCTTCCTATTCTCCAGTGAATACTAGTCCACTCTCTATTTCTATGAAATCAGCTTGTTAACCTTCCACATATGAGCAAGAACCTGTGGTATTTGTCTTTCTATGCCTAGCTTATTTCACTTAATATAATGTCCTCTAATTCTATCCATCTTGTACAGTTAGTCCTGTAGTCTCATTTTGACTACGATTCAAACCACACAGTTCTTTGAGTTTCTGAGCCTATTTTCTACACCTGATTCCTTCTATTAATTTAATGAGCTACCTGTCTCTCCGGTGAATTTCTTCTTTGCCTAAGTAAACTAGGTGTGTTTACTTTTGGTTGAATCCAAGAGCACTCATTGATATATAACTTAATCAGGCTAAGGTAAGGCATGCTTCACTCTAATGTCAAACCAACCTTTCATTTCTGGGGTAAATCCAGATTGATCATGGTGTGTAATTATTTCTACATGTTTCTGGGCTCTACCCTCATAGCAAATTTCAGGTATACAATACATTGTCAATCACATCATACACTTTATCTCCTGAATTTTTCTTTTTGTCTAACTGAAATTTTGGATCCTTTAGTCAACATCTCCCAAATCGTAGCCCTCCTCCCACTGTAACCTCTTGTAACCACTGTTCTATTCTCTGGTTTTTTGTTTTTTGGTTTTTTTTTTTTGAGGCTGACTTTTTAGATTTCCTCACATAAGTGATACACGCAGTATTTGCCTTTCTTCACCTAGTATATTCCACTTATCATAATGCACTGCAGGTTCATTCCTCTTGTCACAAATGATAGAATTTTTTTAATAAGGTTGAGTAGTATCCCATTGTGTTTTTTCTTTTTTAAAGATTTTATTTATTTTATTTGAGAGTTAGAGTTATAGACAGTGAGAGGGAGAGACAGAGAGAAAGGTCTTTCTTCCGTTGATTCACTCACCAGATGGCTGCAATGGTGGGAGCTGCACTGTTCCGAAGCCAGAAGCCAGGAGCTTCTTCCTGGTCTCTAACGTGGGTGCAGGGGCCCAAGGACTTCGGCCATCTTCTACTGCTTTCCCAGGGCACAGCAGAGAGCTGGACTGGAGGAGGGGCAGCAGGGACAAGAACCGGCACCCATATGGGATGCTGGTGCCACAGGTGGAGGATTAACCTACTGTGTCAAGGTGCCGGCCCCCTCATTGTGTTTTTATAGTACATCTTCATCAGTTCATATGCTGATGGACCCCTCAGCTGGTTCCATGTCTTAACTATTAGGAATAATGGTTCAATAAACATGGAATGTAGATATTTCCTTGTTTTATATATATATATATATATATATATATATGTATATATATATATATTTCACTTCCTTTGGGTATATACCCAGAAATGGAATTGCTGGCTCATATGGTAGTTCTGTTTTTAATTTTTTTCTCCAAAATTATTTTCAATTCTTCATACTCAGTTTTACTGATCTATCTTCATGTTCATTGATTGCTTCTTCTACCATCTCAGTTCTATTAAGTCCATCTAGTAAATTTTTCATTTTCATTATTATATTTTTCATGATTTTTATTTGGTTCTTTTTAATAGATTATATTTCTTTACTGACATTCAATATTTGTCAAATTCCCATCATCTTTTCCTGTATCCTTAAACCTGGTTTATTTGAATTATTTGAATATATTTATAAGTCTTCTGTGTTAAATCTAACATCTGAACAGAGATAGTTTCTATTGGCTGTTATTTCACTATGTATCACTCTCCTGTTTCTCTAGCTCTCATAATTTTTTCTTGAAAGCTGCATATTTTAGATAATATAGAGTCTCTGGATTATAATATCTCTTTTTCCCCCAATGGGTTTATTTCTGCTGCTTTTGTTTATTTGTTGCTGTTTTAAGTAGCTTACTTATATTTAACTATAGATTCATGTTTGTCAATCCACAGTATGAAACCTCTGATACCTCTGTTCAATTTCTCTGTAACTTTTACTTTTTAGCTTGTGTGGTTAACCAATGATTGGTCAGTGGTTGTGTTCAAATACCTCGAGCACATAAAGCTTCCACCTTCAGCTGATGTGTTTGCTTTAAAGAAAGTATTCAAAGTTTGGGCAGTTTTCACGTCTTCTGGAGTATTTACAGTATCCTGCACTCTGTCGGTTCTTCACCATGTGTAAACACAGGCACTGAGGCAGGGGGATTTGTGGAATGCTTCAGAAGCTTGTCACTTATCCCAGTAGGGACCACAATCCCAGGCTCAGAGAGCTGCAGGCTTTCTCCATCACCCCTGGGCACGGGTTTTCCACTCTCTAATTTAAGCCAAGTTGGCCCCCTCTATGAATAACAGCGCTAGTTTTCGTGGTCAGTCACCTCTGATAGAACTATTATGCTGATCACCTTAGGGTGGGGAGTGGGGGCAGCTGTATGCAAGAAAGTCACAGACTTCTATTGTTCTTACCCAAATTTCAGCAGTTTTTTCATGAATATATGCTTCTCAATCTGTTGTTTCCTTTTTTATCAGTTTCTAGAGCCCCGTACTGATTACTTTTTTTTTTTTCCTAGTTAAATAGCTCCTATTCTGGAAGAAGGACTTATCAACTTCTTTAGTCCTTGGTAGCCAGAATTCATACTACCCCTATCTTCATACGCTTTTTATTCTTTGCTTCAGAGTTCTTCAAAACACGTACTATTAGAACAAGTCCTAGGACACCAGCGATTCTTCCCATTGCATATTTTTGCTTGAAAACACTGTATTTCATCTTGTTTCTTCCCAAGTGACTGACTGCATAACCCATGGAAGAGTTGTGTCTTGTCCAAGTCTTTCCATCTGGTCTTCCCCATTTCCCCTGTGCAAGTGAGTGTCTACAGTCTCTGAGCAGAAAAGAGTGATGAAACATTTATAGACGTTTTCTCAGGGAAGAGTGTGGAAGTAAATCCCCACTCATTACTGTGTTTCACCTTTATCAATATAAAATTGACAAATAAAAACTGTGTATTCTAAGTGTATGATGTTTTGTTATGTATATACTCTGTGAAATGATTACCACAATCAAGCTAATTAATATATCCATCTCCTCACATAGTTTTTTTTGTTCAGTGAGACTACTTAATATCTACTCTCTTAGCAAAACTTAAGTATATGATGCATTAGTAACTATAGCCACCATTCTGTGAACTAGGTCTCTTTTACCTGTAGCTTTGTACCAACATCTCATTTCTCCCACCTCTGCAACTTTTTTGTAACTGTTAGCTATTTCTAAATCCTCTTTGATTGGCAGCTGCAGGGGGTCCTTCTGCCCTCAACTTTCTTCCAAATAACACTCAGCTCTCCATCTATTCTCCTGAAGATTCTCTCCATCACCAGATCAAATTTCTTCTTTCCCTTAATTATACAGACAATGGGGCTTGGCACTGTGTGGTAGTGGGCTGGGCCTCCACCTGCCTGGGGAACCAGAATCCCCTATGGGTGCCAGATTCCTGTCCTGGCTGCTCCTTTTCCAATCCAGCTCTCTGCTTGTGGCCTGGGAAAGCAGTAAAGATGGCCCAAGTGCTTGGGCCCCATACTCCATGGGAGGACTGGGAAGAAGCTCCTGGCTTCAGACACCTGAGTTCTGGCCATTGCATTCATTTGGGGAGTGAACCAGGGGATGGAAGACCTTTCTCTCTGTCTCTCCCTCTCTCTCTATAACTCTACCTCTCAAATAAATAACATCTCTTAAAAAAAAAAAAACTTACACAGATAAGTTTTCCTTTAGTATATGAAAACCAGGAACAAATCCTAAACCTAGATCCAAGTCTTGTAATTGGTTTAGTCAAAACAGCTTCTGAACAATGTCAAATCTCTTTCTGCAGAAAGAGATTTTTAGCATAAGCTAAGGTGATAAAAGTCTCTTCAAATATTAAGGCAGTTTTCATGATCACATTCCACCTTAAGTCTGGGAGACAATCCAAGATTTTTTGTTGATAAGAAGCTTGAGCTCATTGTTTTTAAACTGAAGATGGAGGGGAAAAGATAATGCACTCCAATCTGTGGGTTCCCTCCCCAAATACCTGCCATAAAATCTTCAAATTAGAGATAGTGATATTTTTTTTCCTTTGGGTTACATACCTCCAAATACCTAATAGAATCTCAAAATTATATTTTATCTTATGTTAAAGATTTATTTATTTATTTGAAAGGCAGAGTTACAGAGAGAGAGGGAGAGACAGAGAGAGGAAGATCTTCCATCCACTGATTCACTCCCCAAATCACCCCCAACAGCCAGGTGGAAGCCAGAAGCCTAGAACTCCATCTGGGTCTTCCATGTGGGTGGCAGAGGTCCAAGTACCATCTTCCATTGCTTTCCCAAGCACATAATCAGGGAACTGGATTGGAGGTATAGCAGCCAGGACTCAAACCTGTACTCATATGGGATGCCAGCTTCACAGTGGTGGCTTAACCTGCTGTGCCACAACACTGGCCCCAAAACTATATTTTATCATGTAAACACTTGGAAGCTTTGTTTTTGAAGTGCTGTTAAGAAATTGTTTTGTAGATAATAATCTCTTATTAATATTGACTTTTATTGAGTATTTGGTATTGTGCTATACACTTTAATACAATGTCTCAATTCTCAAAGCAAACTTATAAAAGCTGATCTAGTTAAAATGTCCATTTAACAGATGAGAAAACCCAGGCTCAGAGAGATTGAATAAATTTCCTAAGGTCATAAATCTAATAGATAAAATAAAATGCATTTGGGAATGTAAATGGAAATGATTGTTAAAGAACTAAGAGTAAAATCTGGGTGACAAGTTAAAACTTTATTTTGTAAGATACTTATATTTTCTTCACTTCAGGAAAGAATTCAGGAACCAATGGGAGAACAGTGAATAGCAAGTGACAAGTATTTTATCAAGAAGGCGAAAGATACACACTCCACAGAGCAGGGACTTGGCCCTTAGTCAGTAAAAATGTTGATAGCTGTATTTAATTTTCTCACCACATTCTCACCAAGGTAGTATAGAGTTATTCAGTATCTATTTAGTCATGGGTAATATTGTCTCTTAATTCTGTATTAAGTTTCTGCTATTAGTATCATCATTAAGAAAACTATCCTTATTTAGTAGAACAATTTTTTAAAATTTAACTTTGCCCTTGATAAGAGGATATTGTACTAGTCATGGTATGTTTTGCAAGAGGAAATGCCATGCCAACACATCATTAACAACACATTTCTTCCCATTCACTTTCCATCCAGAATAAAGAAGTATGTGTTGTGGTGATAACTGCACAGAGGATCAATGTCATGTTTCAGCCAATGAGTGGCTGCATATAGAGCACTGTAAACAAAATTGGGTCTCGGCTCACTCTCTGCTTAATAACTGCTGCCTTTAGCAATTTTCAGGTAACCATACATTTAAAAAATAATTTCCAGGATTCTAAGTCTCAATGACTTTAAGTCCCATTCCTATGGTTTGGATTCAATCATTCAAAGATGAGGGGGCTGTGTGCTTATAGTCTATTAACTAATAGTTTAGTCATGGCTGGGTTTTTCAACCCCTATGACAGTAGTTAAACATGTGGTCAAAACCATTCTCCACATCAATTATGCTATCCTAGCAAGCTTTTTGTTTTTAAAAGAAAAGAAAAAATCTAAGAGTTAGAGTAGTACTTATTCCAAAGAATAAATATTTAAAGAGAAATGACTGGCTTTCCATGGTGGGAGGGAAAAATCAGAAAATTCTTATGATCTGTGAGTTTCTACTTTCTATAGACCTCCCCCCACTCCTCCGGCAATCAGCCTGGGCAGCACCATTTACTTCTCCTTCCAATAATGTAAAGAATGCTGCTTCCTCTGCTTAGTATTCCCTACTGGTCCTCTGTCTACCACCTTGTCATCCTTTCTCAACCCCTACGTCTGAGCTAAAGTGTTATCTTCAGAGAAGCCACCCAACTAAGTCAAAACCCCAACACAGAATCTCACTGCAGACTTGAGATAAGGAGGCAGAGGAAGCAGCTGAGCCCCCTAGAGATGATGGTTCTTGCGATCTCAAGACCTACAGGATATGCATTTGGTTCCCCTTGATCTGAAAATCAAACCTGGACCTGGCTCATACCAATCCAGTTTAGAGGAACAAAGCTGACTTACACTGACCTATAGCTCATTACAACCTATTAGGATAGCTTAGCATGCAAAACAACACACCTATCAGTCACCATGACAGAAATATTGAATCACGTAAGGTATGAAAAGGGGTGCTAGCTAGGTTCTGGGAAATCTCCACCTACTTCCCAGGAGAACCATGAATATTCCTCTCCCTTATTAGAAAGTACCTTCCCTTTCATTAAAAGACTCATATAACGGTAACTGCGGTTCAGAGACTGAGCTACTCCCCTTGAAGAAGTCCCTACTCTGTGGAGTGTGTATCTTTCGCCTTCTCAATAAAATGCTTGTCATTTGCTATTCACTATGCTCCCACTGGCTTCTGAATTATTTCCTGAAGTGAAGCCAAGGACACAGGTCCTATGCAGCCGACCTATATAACCTACAAAGAATCTACTGATGAAACCAAGTCTCTATTCCTTTTTGATGTAAACTTTATTAGGCCACAATTTCTGCCTTTCAGGTTGAAGTTCTTCTGTCTTCACTTTGATGATTACAAGCCTATTCCTTGCTAAAGATTAACACACTAAATTAAAGAAATAGCACAAATATAAGATTGGCCCCTACAAGACCCCAAATCCCAAATACTCAATTATCATCCCTGGCATTAATAGCCCAGTACTAGACTCTATTCTGAGATGCCTCTCAGCACAGGCTCTCACCAAAGTAATACTCAATCTACACATAGACCCCAGACAGGCTGGAGCCCACTTTCCCATTACAAAAAAGATACCAATTCTCCATCATTGACCAATCAAAGGAAGGCTATGAGCACCAGGGACTAATCAGAGAGCCACAGTGAGCCAATCCTGCAGTGCTCAATCCCAACTTCAATCTACAGGATTCACTACCCTTAATTCCATAGAGAGTTTGGGAACTGAGCAGTAGCTTGCTCTGTTCATTGCAAAATAAACACCTACATTATTCCACCACACTGAGGCAGTGATTGGCTTGCAGCCAGTGAGGTAAGTGGATCTAAGTTTTGGGGGTCCTACAATACTTATATTTTTTGTGCATATACACATCCATGTAAGTAGCCAGGTTGAGAATGTCGATCAAGAACACACACATCACCTTGCAGCTGAGGAGGGTGCCTGGAGAGGAGGAATAATTAACCAACCTCTCCTGTACTAGTCTGCATTATTATTACCAAAATCATCCTTACACAGCAAGCTTTAAAAAAAAGTGTACATATATAAAATATTATTTGTATACATATTACATATATTTTACATTTACACATTTTATATTTTATGTGTGCTTATTTCCAAGTAAACAGAAAAAACAGGCTTTCTTATTGAGAGGCAGAGAAACAGAGAAAGAGAGAAAGATCGGGAGAAGGGAGGGAAAGAGAATCTCCCATCTCTGGTTCATTCCCCAAATGCCAACAGTGGCCAAGTCTGCTCCAGGCTGAAGCTGGGAGCTGGTAACTCAATTCAGGTCACCCACATGAGTGGCAGAGACCCAATTATTTTTATTTTCACCACAGCCTCCAAGTATCTGCTTAACAGCAAGCTGGAGTAAGGGGTCTGGGCCAGGTCCCAAGTTCTCTGATTTGGGACGCAACTGTCTTAACCAGATCTTAACTATTAGGCTAAATGCCTGCTCTCAGAATAGTTAGTTTTGAAGCAAAGCAGAGACACAATGAGAATTAAAAATGGAGTTTGTATTGGATTGAAAATTATTCTAATCAATTTAGTCTGATTAGTACCAGGTTTATATCACAGTGTATCTTTAGCCTAAATTCTATTTTGATTATCCCAACTTAATATCAACTCGCTGATACGTTTTTTTTTTTGTTTTTCTTTCTTTCTTTTTTTTTTTTTTTTCCTGTGTCCGCTGTATCGCTGCCTCCCTAGCGAAATCTATCAGGCACCATCTGTGCTTCCAAACTGTGCCATTCACTGTGTGTGTGTGTGTGTGTATTTGAGAGAGAGAGAGAGAGAGAGAGAGGGAGGCAGGTGGACAGACACTGCGTGGCGTGACAGGCACTGTTCAGCCATCACCAGGTATCCACTCCTGTCTCGGGACCTTGCAGGATCCCCTGGGATCCTCGGAATAGCCCCCAACACGCATCTCAGAACAATGGCTGCGGGGGGACAAAAGGGGTCTCATTTCTCCCACAGCACCCATCGCTGATTGTGTACCAGCCACTCTCAGATTTGTTTCTTCAAGGTCCTGAGGCAACGCTGTCTGCTTGCACAGATGTTAATTATTCGAGACTACTCTTAATTAGTTGTGTGAGTTATTCATTCTGCAAGTGTGACAGAAAGCCACAGCCGGTTGGGTCCCTGAAGACACCACCCAGAGGGCTTTTCAGGAGCTTGGTGTGCGACCCCTCCCCCATGTCTTGCTTCCTTCTGGAAGCAGAACATCTCAGTTTAGTGGAGCATACCGAGGCCAACCCTCCCTCCCAACCCCCCCTAACCCCCCCACCCCCGTGGGGACCTTTACAATTAAATGCTTAAGATGTAAAAGGGTGTAAAAGCCCCTTGCCCACACAAGCCAAAAGCCCAAGCCCTGCTGCCCAGCGAATTATTCAGCGGGAGGTCAAGTCGCCTTGGGGCAGCTCTGGTGGGCTCTGACGGGAGCTGACCATTTATTTTCCTCTGACTTGTAATTTACTTGCTCCAGCGATTCGCACATTTCCTGTGTGGTGTACCGGCTGCCTTCAAGACCATCTAAATAATTAAAGCTTTATTGAGGAGAGCACCGCACAGATTAGTGCATTAAACACTAATCTGCTTGTTCATCACCATCCCCTACACACACAGATCTGGGAAGAGGACAGGCCCCAACTCATCAAACCATCCATTCCTCATGCAATACTTATATTGACGAATGTAATTGCACAGACAGTTGTTTTGAGTTTTCTGGAAGATGTGGCTAGTCCGTCCGTTTGGCAACAGTGCTTAAAAAAAAAAAAAAAGGCAGAATAATTGGTAGCTAAAAAGCCTTCTTCACACTGAAGTCCAGCTCCAAGCAGAAACAGATGAAGCCCTCCAGGTAGTAAAATATATGCAAGAGAAAAATTACTTCTATTAGCCTTATATGAGGAGCGGCCATAGAGCAGTGCTCTGTTGGAAGAACTTCAGATCCAGCATTCTTTCCATGAGCCTCGGGTGAGTTCGCGGCTGGCAGGGGAAAAGAAATCTATGATATACTGTAATCGCAATTTCTTTTTTGTGGGCACAGCCATTTCACTTATGTAAGTACAAATAGGAACAATGTGTAACCTCCTTAAAACAGATACTGGATTCTAGTATATAAAATCCCAATAATCCAATATCCTTACCATGTTCTTTCCCAGTCACTTCTAGCTTCTCCATATTATCATCAACTACTTGCATAGTTTTCTTACATTTTGTATTAATATAAAGAGTATAAATTTAATGGAGTTCATAGAATTCAAAGAATATAATGATAACTCCTCTCCTCCCCTCCATTCCCTGCCTCTTTCCTCTTTCCCTCTTTTTTAAATTTTTGTGATAATATTTTTCAAAGAAAAGGTGACATACCTACACGAGAGAATACTACCCAGTCATAAAAAGAATGAAATGCTGACTTTTGCAACAAAAGGAATGCAACTGGAGATCGTTATGCTTAATCTAATTACAGTCTAAAATCTGCTCTACAAAATAAACTGGATAGCTAAAAAGAATGAGATAGTTGTCTATGCACCACCAAGGAAAGATATCAGTGATAAGAAAAAAAGCAAGAAACAGAGCAGTGGGCTTAATTCCCCTGTGTAAAATCACATTATTAGTAACTTTGTGTAGAGTGTGCATGTGTTTGTAAATGTATCAAACAATGTCTGTTGGGTAACACACCCAGTATTTGGTGGTTTCCTCTGGGAGAAACAGGGGTTGGTAGATGGAAGGGAAGTCTTTTATTTGTTATATTAAACAAAAGCTTAAAACATAGAGAAGAATAAATGTTTTAAATTAGCTCAAGAATTTTATTATCACTAGACAGAGCTGTGACAGCTAAGCTAGAATCCCAAAACAATTTATGGCAAAGAAATTTACAGAGAAAAGTGACTTGCATAGATAATTTTGGAAAAAAAATCTTAGGAAAATGGAGCCATTCAGTTGTATTAAACGGCAGACTTGAAGGAAAGTTTGCTTGTTCATTTCAAAACTCTAGTTTATCTGACCCAACACTCTCAGGAAGATTCCTCTTATGTTAAAAACAGTGAAATAGTTTAAAAGGAGGCATGCAGGAGGGTTGGACTCAAAGATAACTGCATCTAAATCCTGACTGGACTATTTATTAACTATGGAGCCAGAGCTATGCACGCAGTCTTACCAAGCCTCAGTTTTGTCAACTGCATAATGGGGAGAGAAAGGGCCGGTGTTGTGGTGCAGCCAGTTAAGCTGCTGCTTGCAACAACAGAGCACCTGTTCAAGTCCTGATTGCTCCAGTTCCAATCCAGCTTCTTGCTAATGCACCTGGGAAGTCAGCAGAAGATGACTCATGTGGGAGACTCCAGTGGAGTTCCTGTCTCGTGGATTCTGCCTGGCCCAGCTCTAGCCATTGTAGCAATTTGGGGAGTAAAGAAGCAGATAGAAGATCTCTTTCTCTCTGTCTCTCCCTCTCTCTGTCACTCTGCCTTTCAAATAAGTAGGTCTTTTAAGAAAATAGGGAGAAAAACAGGGGCAAGTGTTCGATACAGCAGCTAAGACACTGTTTTGGGATGCCTGCATTCCATTTTGGAGTTCCTGGGTTTGAGTCCCAGCTCGGCTCCTGATTCTATCTTCCTGCTAATGCACACTCTGGGAGACAGCAGGTAATGGCTCAAGTACCTGTGTCCCTGCCACCCACATAGGAGACCTAAATTAACTTCCAGGTATCTGGCTTCAGCCTGGCCCAGCCCTGGCTGTTGATAGCATTTAGGGAGTGAATCAGTAGATGGAAGATCTCACTGTCTCTGTTTCTCAACCTATGACCCTCTGCCTTTCAAATAAAAATAAATAACTAAACAAAATTAATTTTGGTATGTTACTCATCCAGGAATAATGACCAAAAACTACTCTTAGGCTTGCTCCAGCGTAGACAACATGGTGGAAGCCACCTAGCCCAACCTTTGTTGCTCAGACCACCTGTGTTTTGATTTGATCAGGACCCTCTGACTCAATCTTTTACCATTCCTGCTGTGGGAAGCTGGAAGTATCTGCTGCCTTCTCACCAGAATAGGATCCACCAGGCACCCACATCTGACTGGCAGAGCCTATGTCACTTGATGGCACTTAGGTAAAAGGGAGACTGAGAAAGTACACTTCAGGCTTCCACCTTGGGGATATGTAAATTCAGGAAGCAGAATGTTCTCCAAGTCCAGGAAAGGTGTTCAAACATTAAGGGTGACAAAAAGGAGCTGACAAATTTCCACAATGCACTGGAGAGGCCGGTGCTGTGCCATAGCAGGGGAAGTCGGTGCCTGCAGTATGGGCATCCCATATGGGTGCCAGTTCGAGTGGCTGCTCCACTTCTGATCCAGCTCTCTGCTATGGCCTGGGAAAGCAGTGGAAGATGGCCCAAGTCCTTGGACCCCTGCATCCACATGGGAGACCTGGAGGAAGCTCCTGGCTTCAGATCAGTGCAGCTCCAGCCGCTGTAGCCAATTGAGGAGTAAAACAGTGGATGGAAGACCTCTCTCTCTCTCTCTCTCTCTCTCTCTCTCTCTCTCTCCTTCTCTCTCTGCATAACTATGACTTTCAAATAAATAAATAAATCTTAAAAAAAAAAAAAGTAATGGAGAGGCCAGTGCTATGGCATAGCGAGTAAAGCCACTGCCTGCAGTGCCAGCACCCCATATGGGCACTGGTTCAAGTCCCAGCTGCTCCACTTCCTATCTAGCTCTCTGTTAAGGCCTGGGAAAGAAGTAGAAGATGGTCCAAGTGCTTGGGCTCTTGCACCCATGTGGGAGACCCGGAAAAAGCTCCTGACTCCTGGCTTCGGATCAGCACAGCCATTTGGGGAATGAACCAGTGGGTAGAAGACCTTTCTCTCTGTCTCTGCCTCTGTGTGACTCTGCCTTTCAAATAAATAAATAAATCTTAAAAAAAAAAATTCTCTACTTGCTTTGGTATAGAACTGGGTAGTCCAAGAGAGAAGCCACCATCCATTTAAAATATGGGGCAGGCATTTGGCACAGTGGTTAAGACCTTGTTTAAGATGTCTACTTCCTATCCAAAGTGACTGTGTTTGAGTCACTTTAACCTTTTTTATAACTTTTTTAAATAAAGATTTATTTATTTATTTGAAAGGTAGAGTTGCTGAGAGGCAGAGGCAGGAGTAGAGTCATCTTCCATCCGCTGGTTTATTCCCCAAATGGCTGCAACAGCCAGAGCTGGGCCTATCTGATGCCAGGAGGGTGCAGGAGCCTAAGCACTTGGGCCATCCTCCACTGCTTTCCAGGTACACTAGCAGGGAGCTGGATGGGAAGTGGAGCAGCCGGAACTTGAACCAGCGCCTGTATGGGACTGCAGTGCCGGCACTGCAGGTAGAAGCTTTACCTGCCATGCCACAGCGCCGGAGCCAAAGTCCCATCTTTGCTCCTGATGCTAGCTTACTGCTAATGTGCACCCTGGGAGGCAGCAGGTGATGGCGCAAGTAGTTGATTCCATGCCACTTACATGGGATGCCTGGATGTGAGTTCCTGGGCATCTGGGGAGTGAACCGAAAATGCGAACTCTCTCTGCTTGCCTCTTTCTCTCCTCTCTCTGCTACCTTCTTGCCATTCAAAAATAAGTAAAATAATTTTTAAAAGTTAAAAATTAAGTCAAATTAAAAATAGAATTCCTCTGTCTCACTAACACATATCAAGCACTCGGTTGCCACATGTGGCAAGTGGCTAATGTGATGGAGAGCATAGTTATAAAACATTCTCATTGTTGCAGAAAGTGCTTTTACACAGCATTGATACAGAAAATTGAGTTTGAAATTGTTCTGAGCTAATTGGCATGGGAGTGCGGGGGCTGCCTGGTGCAGCAGGGAGAGCACTGTGGAGAGGGAGGCTCCAGCTCCCAGTTCCTTTTTGTGGCATTTGGCAGATCTCTTAGCCTTTTCAGGACTTGCTTTTCACATCTGTCAAACAAGGACCTGGTAATTGTAATGGATTAAGTCCCCTTAGGCAGCCCCCAAACAAGACTCCCATAATTGGCCTCCTGCTGCCACTTGCACTGGGTAAATTCCTGGAGCACAGGGGATGCAGTGAGGAGGGAATGGTCCTCCGCTCTGCAGACAGACTCTTGAGGGTTGTGACTGGCTGGAACTCCTTTTTCTTCCAGGCAGGTACTTTCTCATCTACTGCCCCTACAGAGCCAAATCCACCATTATTTTGGCCAAGTGTGGAGGAATTTCCATAGTACTAGTGCACTATGGGGTCGGCGCTGTGGCATAGCAGGTAAAGCTGCCATCTGCAGTACAAGCATCCCATATGGGCGCCGGTTCGAGCCCCGGCTGCTGCACTTTGATCCAGCTCTCTGCTATGGCCTGGGAAAGCAGTAGAAGATGGCCCAAGCACTTGGGCCCCTTCACCCATGTGGAAGACCCAGAAGAAGCTCCTGGCTCCTGGCTTTATATTGGTGCAGCTCCAGCAGTTGTGGCCATTTGGGGAGTGAACTAGCAGATGGAAGACCTCTCTCTCTGTCTCTCCTCTCTCTATGTAACTTTCTCTCTGACTTTCAAATAAATAAATCTTTAAAAATAAAAACAGTGCACTATAGATAAGGATTATAAATTCAGCATCCCTAATCCCAAAACCCAAATCTGAAATTCTTGTGCCAACATTGTGGCACGGAGGGCTAAATGCCAATTTTAACACTGGCATTCCATTTTGACCCTTGGCTGCTCTGCTTCTGATCCAGCTTCATCCTTATGTACCTGGAAAAGCAGCAGAAAGTGGCCTAAGTACTTGGGCCCCTCCCACTCATGTGGGAGACCTAGATGGAGTTCCTAGCTCTTGGCCTTGTTCTGGCCCAGACCTGGCTGTTGCAGCCATTTGGTGAGTAAAACAGCAGACAGATCTCTTTCTCTCTGTCTCCCCAACTCTACATTTCAAAAAGTTAAATATTTTTAAAGTTTTAATAAATATTTTTTAAAGATTTTTAAAGATTAGCCCAGAGCTGGGCTGATCCAAAGCCAGGAGCCAGGAGCTTCTTCCAGGTCTCCCATGCGGGTGCAGGGGCCCAAGGACTTGGGCCATCTTCTACTGCTTTCCTAGGCTGTAGCAGAGAGCTGGATCAGAAGAAGAGCAGCTGGGACTGCCCATATGGGATGCTGGCACCGCAGGCAGAAGATTAACCTGCTGTGCCACAGCACCAACCCCTTAAATAAAATCTTTTAAAAAATACTGTATGTGATTACCTGCAGGTTTTATACAATATAAATATATGTGTGAAAGTTTATATATATGAGACACAAATGAGTTCCATGTTTTCATATCTCATTATCTATTTGCAAATATTCCAAAACACACCAAAAATATCCAAAAGCCAAAACACTCTGGTCCCAAGTAATTCAAATAAGGGACGTTCACCCTGTATTATCCAATGCTGCTCTTTCTCATTAAGCTAAGGTCTTCCCTTATCCATGTTGCCCAGCCCTAAATGTCAAGCCCCTCACACTCCACATAACAACAAAACCAGTTCTTTCAGCTTTGCTTCTACAAGCCATCCTGAATGCAACTCACCTCTCTCCATCCTCACTGCCACATGCATGTCAACATCACCTCTAAGAGGGTCAGCTGCCATGGTTGCTCATTGATGAATGAATTAAATAAGTTTTAGCAAAAGTTTGTTTTATATCTATATCAATGAATTAAGTAAAATCTTTGGGGCCAGCATTGTGGTGCAATTGCAACACCAGTATCCCATACTGGAGGACTTGGTTAGAGTCCTGGCTACTCCAATTCTGATCCAGTTCCCTGCTAATGCACCTTGGAAGGCTGTGAATGATGGCCCAGGTTGTTGGACCCTTGCCCCTGACAACCATGTGAGAGACCTGGATGGAGTTGCAGGCTCTTGGCTTTGGCCTGGACCAACCCCAGTTGTTGCAGCCATTTGGGGACTGAACCAGCAAATGAAAGATCTCTCTCTCTCTCCCCATCCTTCTCTCTCACTCTGCATGTCAAATACATAAATAAATAAATCTTTATTAAAAAAGAATATGGGACCGGCATCATGGCATAATGGGTAAAGCCACTGCCTGCGACTTCAACATCTCATATGGGTGCTTGTTCAAGGCCCAGGAGCACCACTGCTAATGGCCAGCTCCCTGCTAATGGCCTGGGAAGAGTAGCAGAAGAGGCCCAAGTATTTGGGCCCCTGTACCCATGTGGGACACCCAGAAGAAGTTCCTGATTCCTGGCTTCAGCCTGGCCCAGCACTGGCCATTGCAGCCATCTGGAGAGTGAACTAGCAGATGGAAGACCCTCCCCATGGCCACCCTTGTCTTTCCCTCTCTCTAACTCTGAATCTCAAATAAATAAACAAATATTTAAAAACAATAAAATTTTTAACAAGTACTTATTTTAAACCTTACCATGGTTTCCTGTTACCCTTCAGTTAAAACTGAAAGTCACTTTGCTGGTCCAGAGGCTGTGCAGGGTCCACGTCTTGATGATTCCAGTCTCATTTGTTAATCCTCCTTGGTCTGTCTGTAGGGAAAAATCTGTGCTTGAGTGGAGGCACTGGAGGAAATCCACCCAGGCTATCTGACCTTGACTCTATGGATGCTGGATTATCACACACTGTAAATGATTTGGCAATGCAAAGTAATTCTTGGCTGTAGATGTGAATCTGTCTCGCCCTTTAAAGTTCACTGGGCCTCCCTCCCCATTTACGGAAGCAGCTAGTTTTGCCTCTGCTTGCAAATTGACTTAAATGTTCATTTACTCCTTATAAATTTGTACTGTGTTGTCTTTTTCGAACCATTTATAACATCTGCCATATGGTTCTTCATAGATCAATAGATTAAATCAGGGGTGCAGACATTTGGTGCCATGCATAATCACCCCTTGGAATGCCTGCATCACATATCCAAGTACCTGATTTCAGTCTTGACTACTCTGCTCTGATCTAGAATCCTGCTAGTGCACATGCTGGGAGACAGCAGATGATAGCCCAGGTACCTAGGTCCCAGCTACCCATGTGGGAGACCTGGATGGAGTTCTGGGTGCCTGGCTTTGGCCTTACCCAATCCCAGCTATTGCAGGCATTTGGGGAGGGGTTAACTTGCATGTGGAAGCATGTTCTCTCTCTTTCTCTTTTTCAAATAAAATGGAAATAAATAAATAATTTAAAAAATCTAACAGGTGTTCATTTTGTAGATAAAAAAAATCTGTCTGAAAGTCATGATTTTATCCTTTTGGAACAGTCTCTCTCAATACTTTATTCCAGCCTCTTGGTTCTCCTTTTGTTCCCCAAATTTCTGAAGTATTCCCACCCTGGAGTCTCTGTACTTGCCTTTTTGTCTGAAATTCCATCTCTTCCAGATCCTCCCATGTCTGACATCTCTTTATTCAGGGGTCAGCTCATATGACACCTCTTCTAGGAGAACGTCCCTTGCCACCATGTTCCTAGTCTCTATCCATCCCTCTTTTTTTTGTCCCCTTAGCTGGTGCTCAATACCTAAAAACGTCCCCTTCTTCTGTGTCTACAGTTGTTCTCTTTCTGAACCAAGAAGGAAAGTGCCATAAATCAGGTACTGTCTGCATCCTGCTCACTATTTCTCACTTGACAATGCCTAGTGTAGAGCGGGCACTTGGTGAACTTGTATTTGGATGAATGAGAATGACTGAGCTCATTTGTCCAAAATTACTTTACCTTTCAAACCTCAATTTCTCCAGTTATAAAAAGACATAAGAAATACAATTTGCTTCAAAATAATAGAAAGGGAGAAGTCAATGAGAAAGAGATAAAGTAAGATTGACTGAGCTGGTCAGTCTGGAAGCTGAAAGATAGCATGTAAGGGTTCAATATATGTGTCTACTTACTTTAAAATATGTTTTTAATTCCCCGTAACATAAAGCTTTAAGTAGAAACAACAGATGTATTTCCTTTGCCTACTTTTAGGACTCTTCTTGTTCTTCAGGTCCATACAAGTTGAACATGAGTATTTGGGGATTATGGTGACACTTTTGGTCATAATTCCAACCCCAAAAGATACTGCTTGAAAAACTAGTCCTCAAAAGGGTGGAGGGGGCGTGTGGCACTATGGCTTAGCGGGTAAAGCTGTCACCTGCAGTGCCGGAATCCCTTATGGGCACTGGTTCAAGACCCGGCTGCCCCACTTCCCATCCAGCTCTCTGTTATGGCCTGGGAAAGCAGTGGAAGATGGCCCAAGTTATTCTCTGTCTGCCTCTGCCTCTCTGTAACTCTGGCTTTCAAATAAATAAATAAATAAATCTTTAAAGCAAGCAAGCAGGAAAGAAAGAAACCAGAAGCAACTTCTCCCAAACAAAACTTACTCAAGGTAGCTCAGTGCTTGGGAACGTGACCTGATGGGGGCAAGTTGACCTTGGAATTGTAATTAACCATCAAATTTCAGAGCTTGAGGGATCAGGCAAAGCTGCAATTCTGCATGTGTTTACTGAGAGACCAACCACGGCTTAAGCACTTGACTGGATATACAACAGAGAACAGGACGATTATGCTTCCTACCCCAAGGAGCTCAAAGTCCACCAGAAGAGACAGATAAGGACACAGAATTTGCAAGGCAGAGATGTGAGCGCCATGTCAGAAGCCCCATAGGACACCGCCAGCTTGAGCCCAGGGATCAAGAAGGCTTCCATGAGGGGAAGCTCCCGTTGAGGAGATGAGGAACCACGATAGCTCAGGCACGACAACTTTTAACTCTACTGGTTAATGTGCTCGGCATGTCACTAAGTCATTCTCTCTCACAGCTTAAGAAACAGGCTAAATCCCTTGGCCAGGTTCCCACACATACCAACGGGTAGACTTGGAGGCGGACTCTAAGCAAGCCGGTTGTAGTCTCCTTGTCCCCAGGTTGTGCTGTGGCCTCCCAGATAAAGTTGACCAGGCTAAAGGAGCAGAGAGCAAGAGGGCTCCACCGAGAAGTAACAGCACTGGCAAAGCTATGGAGATGCTGAGCTCCCGGTGAAGTGGGGAAGCTTAGGCAGATAACGTTAGGTTCAAGAGCTGGAAGCCGCACCTCTTAGGCTCTGTGTTGCCATGTTCGTCTGTCATTCAGGGATTCCTCCCCAGGAAGTGCTTCCTCTTACCCAGGACGTGGGGGTGGTACCACGCAAGCACTTCCGTTTTTCTAAGCTCATGAAAAGCTGGGAAACGCTTTCTTCCTCATGGACTCAGGACGAGCAGAGCAGGGTATAATTCCCTTTCTTTGGCCCGCGTTCCCGAAATAAAGCCGTAATGGGCCTCTGTATTTTTCTCGCTTTGTAAGTAAAGTTTGTCACACCGCGTGCCGCATTGGGGTCTGTACCTAGAATTCTTAAGAGCTGCTTCAGAGTCTGCAAAGTTGGTTTAGGCCCAGCCTAGCCCACAACACTGGCACATGCAAAGACTCCATAGCTCAGGGCAGTCGGAGTTAGCGAGGTCGGGGTGGGGGTGGGGGTTGGAGAATGTGCTGTGAGGCTGGAGAGACCATCTGGCCAGGGATGACAATGGAGGAAGAGCAGGTGGTGGCTTTACCCACTATGCCACAGCCCACAGTGCCCGCTCCCTGCTATACCTCTTGGCTCAGCCTCCTTCCATGGTAGTTAAAAGCAAGACTTTGGGATCAAATGGAATCTGGGTTGGAACCCCAAGTGTATCACAACCTGTGTAAGCTTGGGCAAGTATTTTAACCCTCTGATGATCTGACTTCTAATTTAAAAGATATTAATAGCTTTAACTCCAGGGTTGTTGTGAGGATCAAACCAAGATAACACCTATGAAGAATTTACCTAGTGAGAGGCATACAGTAAATGCTAAATTCATTAGGGTTTTTGGCTTAGTTTAATCCCTTGATTCTCAAATGCTTCACTCAGGCTTCTATGAGATGTCATGGAAAGAAAGGCTTCCAAACTTGAAACACCAAAGGGTCCTTGCTATCTGGGGTGAGTCATTTATTCTTCCCTCCTCAGGAGATGCTGATGGTATGTAAGTGGGACATTTCTCCCTCCCTTTCTGTAAACTCTGCCCAGGACAATAAGTCTAACATTGTCTTCCTTGGGAATTTTCTGAAGCCTTCTATTCCTGGGTTACACTCTGCGTACACAAGTTTCTAAGAACTAAGAAAGCATGACTGTGAGGAGTCAGTGGGCAAGCCAGAAAGGAGTTCATTTAAATTTTAGTTTAGTAGAAAATATTTATGAAGATAAAAAGACATTGACAGATAAGGTAGGGAGAGGTTTGATGAAAGACAGTGTAGTTTAGCATTTGGAAGACACCTTGATGGGCTGGGGGGAACTGACATCGATTTTCGTGTCAAAGTCAAGGATAGAATGAAGTATGAGGTAAAGCCATCTTTTGCTCCCCAGCAAACACTGAATAGGAACAGTCATGTTCCTAGAAAGGGAAGCACATGGTCACATTTGCAGTCAGAAAAACCTGACGGCCAAGACCAATAAATGTAAGCATTATGTCTGCAAGTGATAGATGAGGGCTGCTGTTTATTATTCTGCTTTCTGTGCTTGTGAGTCTCAAAGAGAATATAAATGCTGCAACCATGTGGTTTTGCTCTAGCCCAGGTCATCTTTTCCTCTTGCCTTCTTCTCACTCATGTTATTTTCTCACTGAAGATTCTCTGCAGAAAAGATGAGATGCATGCCTGAGCTTCATTCACTGGTGAAATAAGACCAGATCCATGTCCTAATGGACTGGGCTTAATAGGGAGTACATCTGTTCCCAGAAGTGAGTGGAATAAATAAAATCAAATATTTGCTTGCATGTTTATTTTGATCCTTTTGCATGTGGAATATAATTTTTTATGTTGGAGAATGGACATGTTGGCAGGTCACTTGCTGGTTCTCTTCTCCAGAAGCAGGGAGAAAGTTGTACAGAGGATGCCATTGAACCTGTAGGATCACCTTGTGCAGTTAAAGAGAAGCTGCACATAACCGAGGCTAATAGACTGGAAAAGAAAGACTGTCATCTCAACAGCTTCATATCTCTACCTGCATTAGAGCACCCTGAACCACAGTTCATGGAAAGAATCCTGCATGTTTCCACTGGAATGCTTATCCTGGTGGTGGTCTCAAGGATAAATCATAAAATTCTCTGCATCCTAGCATTCTCATCTGCAAACAAAGGGAAGAAAGAAATTATCTTCTCATTGGTTCCATCCCTAATTCCTATTCTACATACTGTCTTTTACTTATTCAGGTACAAGAAGTAGTAAACCAATATTTGAAACTGAATTGGAAGTTAGAACTAAGGGACACTTTTATGCTGCATTCTTTCTTGTAGATGTCATGAATATTTCCAGCAAATGAACTATGTTGTTGTAAAGCATGGTATTCACCTCCGATGGACCATTAAGCGATCATTAAAAATTACATTTGCAAAGAGTGTTAGGAGCCTGGAAAACTCCACAGGAAACTAAATTACATAAATAGAACCATAGTAAGGATGCAAACAACAGCAACAGAAAATCAGTGTCCGCATTGAAATAGTGGTTGTCTCCTGTTGGTGGGAATTACAACTGAATTATTTTCTTTTTCTCTATGTTTATTTTTCTATACTCTTCTATGTACTGAATATTCTTTTTCATATGCTGTATGCTTCCTACAAGGAGCATGTTCTATTTTCTACTCTGAGGCATGTACTTTGAACAAATTTCCCTAGCCATGGGTGATGGATTTCTGTGTCTGGCATCTACAGCTCCTTGTGACAAATGGCAGGGCTGTGAAAAACAGCCAGCTGGTGGGAGATATAGCCTGTGGTCACTCGGCAGAGCAAAGCATTCTCAACTAAATAGCTATTGAATCCCTAGCCTTGGTGTTATTAGAGCCATGCACCACCCAAAGAAACTAGCCATCCATAAATGACTTTCAGACTATGAAAATTGAATGGGTCTCCCTGAGCTAGAAAGATGCCATTGACCCTGGAGGCAGTTAGACTGCAGTAGAGGTGTTAGAAAGAACTTACTGGTGGCACAACACTTTTCCTCTGCTAACAAAGAACAGTACCATAATTAAACGCCAGTGGGCATTTATTAAATGAGCACTTTGTGCTAATTACTGAAGAGACAGGATGCAGAAGATTCAGTTTTGCTCATCAAGGAACTCACAGTCTGGCACAGCCAGAGAGACAGCTGGAGGAGGCCATGGAGATGAGAGATAAGAAGTGCCTGCGTGAAGGCAGTGACAAAGGGAAAGTGGAAGGAAATTTCTGGACCAGATCTTGAGTTCAGTTTTGGATGTGTATGTAGGAAATGTGTAGGCACGTGCATGTGGACAAGTCTGCTAGCCACTGTATCTGTAATCTGAAGTGCTTTGCATAGAGGTCAGGCTGAGCTGTTGTCTTAACAGGCGTCAGCAAATAGGTGGGGACTAGAAAGAAGCAGGTAGATGAGATCATTGCCACTGAGTGTGTTGGAGAGGTAAGCAGAGCAGAAGGCAAAGGGCAGAATCTTGAGGCCCTCAATACATAAAGTGCAGGAGACAGCGAATGTCTGGGCAGAGAGGTAGAAGGAGAACCAGTCATTTTTCTTTTTTTATAAAGCCAAAGAAATAAAGAATGTAAAGAAGGAAAAGTGGATGAATCAACAACTATCTCCAAAACAGCAAAGACTTCCAAGGTTTTCCAGACTGAACAAATGCCCTTTGGATTTAACAACTTTGGAGAAGTTTGCAAAGGTACAGAATTTTCCATAGTGTCTTAGGGAAAGACTGGATGAGATTTCTCCCTGCCTCCAACATTTCCTGACATTGACATTTATAGACCTATGGGATTATGCTCTGCCATTTGTAAGAAATGTTCAGAGCAGCACTAAGGATATTATGACTACTCAGATTAGTGAATGGATTAGACCTTAAATCATTATACTTGGATTAGTGTTAAAATAATTGTCCCATGGGTAGGCATTTAGCCTAGCAGTTAAGATGCTGGTTAGGAAACCTGCATCCATGGCCAGCGCCGCGGCTCACTAGGCTAATCCTCCGCCTTGCGGCGCCAGCACACCGGGTTCTAGTCCCAGTCGGGGCACCGGATTCTGTCCCAGTTGCCCCTCTTCCAGGCCAGCTCTCTGCTGTGGCCAGGGAGTGCAGTGGAGGATGGCCCAAGTCCTTAGGCCCTGCACCCCATGGGAGACCAGGAGAAGTACCTGGCTCCTGCCTTTGGATCAGTGCGGTGCGCCGGCCGCATCGTGGCGGCCATTGGAGGGTGAACCAACGGCAAAGGAAGACCTTTCTCTCTGTCTCTCTCTCTCACTGTCCACTCTGCCTGTCAAAAAAAAGAAAAAAATAAATAAATAAAAATTTAAAAAAAGGAAACCTGCATCCCACATTGGAATGCCTATTTTCAAGTCCTGGTTCCAGCTCCTGTCCAGCTCCTGTTTCAGAGTTCCAGCTAATGCAGATTGTGGATGGTCATGGTAATGACTCCAGTAGTTGAGTTCCAAATGGGAGATCTGGATTGAGTTTCTGGCTCCTGGCTTTGTCCCCCTGGCCATTGTGGGTATCTGAGAAGTGGACCAGTAAGAGTGCTCGCTTGCTCGCTCTCTCTCCCACATTTACTGTCCCAGTAAATGTGATAAATACAACATATAATGATAATATGCCTTACTTAAAACATAACTTTGGAGAAAAAAATTCCTTTAAAATAACAGGAGCAGGTAGTGTAAACAAAAAGACTAAAAAAGAACCCATATGCTGCCAGTAGTAAATTCCTTGAGAAGACTTTAAAAAAAAAAAATCTAAGAATGCCAGATGAATAGGTAGGAAAAATTATTAAGGAAGCAAATTATTGCTAAAGGATAAAGTTTGGAAAATTAACAAGCAGGTGAACAGGATTTCTTTTGCCTGCCTGGAATTCTACACCTTCCAGGAATAAATCCAAAACCTTTCCATTGGGGAACTACCCTTCCCTCAGTCCTCATGGTTTAGGAGAAACTGATGCCATTAGCAGCTCCTGCTGGAGGCATGCCCAACTCCAGGCCAAGGAGAGCACTCACCTCCTGGGCCACAATAAACGTTTTAGGGCTGGGCTTGAGATCCCAGTGTGGGCCAATGAGAAACAGTCTTGGGTCTTTCCCTGGCACAGACTGGCAAGGAGCCCTCTTTCTGCTGCAATCGCTACACTGATAGGAGGCATAAGGGGAGCTTCTGGTGGCTGCATTTGCCACTGCCTGGCTGCTTGAGAGCACCACTTCCAGAGAGGAAAATGGAGTCCAAAAAGGGAGAGAAGCACTTTCCCGATGACATCATTTAGGTCACTAAATCCAACCATGTCAAAAGTAAGCCTTGGATATTCCAGTTACAACAGCCAAAGAAATTTCCCTTTTTCCCATAAGCTGATTTGACTTCAGTTTCTGTCAGTTGCAATCAAAGTAGTCCAGATTGACAGAGCAAATCAGGAACATTTGGGAATGGAACGTAACTCACTCTAAGGCTGCCTCAATGATAAACTTTATGTGTTCCAAAATACTGTCGTTAACTTAGTCAAGGGCTGTTTGGTTTAGGGCAGGAGAACTGACTCAATTTGTTAAATACAAAAAATACACACACACACATACACACACACACTGTCAAGGCTTGCTCACAACCCCAAGGGTAAGAATTAAGATCAGACATTATAATGGAGAATTAATGACCTCTGGAATGTCAGCAGGAGTCAAAGAAGCACTCATTCTGCTTGTTTCTCTCAGGGTTCATAGGATGTCTCTGTTGCTTTCATGCCCAGTTCACCTGGCCCCTACGAAACCATCCTAATGTGATTTCATCTGCTACTGATCTGCATGGTCATGTTCATTCAACATCTGCAAGTAGAACTGGCCTTATCTTTTCAAGTGGAAATTCCAAATGGAGGGAAATAGGTAAGGAGTGAGAAAGAATGAATTTGGCCCAAACTTGGACAAATATCCACCTTTGATCCAATCAAAGCTGTGGTCAAGGAACAGTGTTACCAGCTCCACTGCTCACTGAGAAAGCTTGAAGTACTTGTTATCCACTAAATTTATTAATCAGAACAGGACAAAGGAATGAGGAAGCAGGACACAGAAGAAAGTCCAGGATTTATAACTCCAGTTCTAGGCAGAACTAGCTGAGTGGTTTTCAGTGGTTCATTCCCCTTCTCGTACAGAGCTCAGGGTCCTCTATGCCCTAGCTTAAGCTCTCTAGGCTACAGCACTACCAGATGACATCAGGTGTCTGAGATGCTCTACATAAAAAAAATTTTGTTAGTCTTAATGAGTGTAAGTTTGGTGAAAACAGTTTTGAATGAGTATTCAAAGTGGAAAGAGCATAACTTTGAATTCATATGTGTGGGCTTCAGATCCCAGCAGCTAAACAATTTCTACCTGTATGGTGTTAGGTATCCTTTCTAAATATCTCTTGCCCAACACAAAACAGTGATAATATCCAGCTTATAAGGCAAATATAGAAATTAAATAAGTTGCCAAATATGAATATCTATCTCAGTACCTATGGCACTCACTAATTATTTACTGTCTTCATTAATGGTTATTAAGGCACATTATTCCCATTTATACTAAGGTAGACCCACCTTTAGTCTAGAAAAATCTACTATAATGCTTTAAATATCACATACCTTTTTGTTAAAAGATTCCCTCCAAATACTGATTCCTAACCAGTAGAAACACCAGTGGATCTTTATGTTTTTGAGAGAAAAAGAGAGACAGAGAATGTTCCCATCTTCTGGTTCATTTCTCAAATGCCTACAACTAGAGCTGGGCCAAGACCAGAAACCAGAAACTCAATCCAGATCTCCCATGTGAGTGGCAGGGACTCAACTATTTCAGTCATCATCTGCTGCCACACTGTAGGTTAGCAGGAGGTTAGATTGGAATCAGAGCAGAGACTTGGACCCAGGCACAGCAATATGGGATGCAGGCATCCCACTCAGTGTCTTAACTGCAAGGTGAAATGCCTGCCCACTGGACATCATTTTAAAAATATCAATGCCTGAATGCACTGTAGATCGACTAAATCAGAATCTCTGAGTCTATGATCCTGGCATCTGTGATTTTTAAAACTCTGCAGTAGAAGATGAAAAAAAAAAAAGCTCATTAAATGTTTGTAGAATGAATGCATAAACAAATGAATACGTGAGCAAACACTACAATGAATTCAATACATTTATAATAAATTGGGATCAACAAGTAAAATTTGTACTCTGTGATTTATGTGTTTTTCTTAAAGATTCATTTATTTATTTGAAAGAGTTACATAGAGTTACAGAGAGAGAAGGAGAGCCAGAGAGAGAGAGAGAGAATGAGAGAAAGAGAGGTCTTCCATCTGCTGGTTCACTCCCCAATTGGCCCACTCCCCAATGGCAGAAGCTGCACCAATCCAGAGCCAGGAGCTTCTTCCAGGTCTCCCACATGGGTGCAGGAGTCCAAGGACATGAGCCATCTTCTACTGCTTTCCCAGGCCATAGCAGAGATCTGAATCAGAAGAGGAGCAGCCTGGACTTGAATCTGTGCCTATATGGGATGCTGGTACTGTAGGCGGTGACCTCGCCTACTAGGCTACAGCGCCCACCACAATTTATGTTTTAAAAGTGGATTTATGCCGGCACCGTGGCTTACTAGGCTAATCCTCCGCTTGCGGCGCAGGCACCCTGGGTTCTAGTCCCGGTTGGGGCGTTGGTTCTGTCCCAGTTGCTCCTCTTCCAGTCCAGCTCTCTACTGTGGCCCGGGAAGGCAGTGGAAGATGGCCCAAGTGCTTGGGCCCTGCACCCACATGGGAGACCAGGAGAAAGCACCTGGCTCCTGGCTTCGGATCGGCACAGCAATGGCCATGGCGGCCATTTGGGGGGTGAACCAACGGAAGGAAGACCTTTCTCTCTCTCTCTCTCACCGTCTAACTCTGCCTGTCAAAAACAAAACAAAAAAAAGGTAGATTTACACCCACAATGTTTAATGTAACAGCATAAAAGAAAGGGTTAGATTGGATGCATCAAAATATAGCTGCTTGCATTCTGACGGTGTTTGTGTTGTCTTCAGTTAGGTCACTGTCAGAGAGCCAGATGTTGCCAGTGACAAGTGCATCACCAAGGGACAGGGTAAAACTGCTGCCTAATGAGGTCATGATTGTCTTCTTCCAGGACAGAAGCGGCTCCTCTTATCTTCTGCTGTCTCTTTTTTTTTTTTTTTTTTTTTTTTTTTTTTTTTTGACAGGCAGAGTGGACAGTGAGAGAGAGACAGAGAGAGAAAGGTCTTCCTTTTGCCGCTGGTTCACTCTCCAATGGCCGCCGCTGCAGCCGGCACACCGCGCTGATCCTGGCAGGAGCCAGGATCCAGGTGCTTCTCCTGGTCTCCCATGGGGTGCAGGGCCCAAGCACCTGGGCCATCCTCCACTGCACTCCCTGGCCATAGCAGAGAGCTGGCCTGGAAGAGGGGCAACCGGGACAGAATCCGGCGCCCCAACCGGGACTAGAACCCGGTGTGCCGGCGCCGCAAGGTGGAGGATTAGCCTATTGAGCCACGGCGCCGGCCCTTCTGCTGTCTCTGCCTTGCCTTTGCTTCTTGGATTCTTGTGCCTTCCCAACCCTGGAACTGTTGACAGCCTGGAATGCCCCCAACAAATTATGCTCCTTGAGTGTTGCCTCCTTCTCTCTGACCCAGTGCTTGAGTTTTATTTACAAATGGCATGCAGACCACTTCTTTTTCAAGCACTTAATCTACCAAGTACAAGTCAAATAAAGATACTTGCAAGGAAAGAATTCCCGAGAGGGAAGAGCTTTCTATAGACCCACCAGTGCAGTTTAACCCATAAAAGGCCAGAGGAGAAAGACTTCCCATGACCACTAATCCAAAATCTGTGAAGTGAAATGGCTATGCCCTTGCATTGCAGCTCAGAGCTGCGGGCTGGGAGAGACTGAATATTTTAAGGCTTAGCAGCATATGAATTTCAGGAATGGAGACCCCAAGGAAATAAGTAATGAATTAAAAAGGGTTTCAAATGAAATATAACATAGCTATTGAAAGAGAAGAAAAAGAACATTGGTTTCATTTTATTGAAAATATTTCAGAGAGTTGGTCGACTAAAGAAATCCAGAAAGAAAGAAAGAATAAAGTAGCCAATTAAAATGGACTCATAAATCACTCTTTGGAAGTCTTGCATGGATGATTGAGAAGAAAAGGTGCCAAGAGACAAATGAAAGTATCAGACAACATTGGGAATCAAAAGAACCAGACACACTACCCATCAGGAGTCACAGACTCAAATTCCCTCAGGGCCTCTGAATGAAAGGATTTGGGCAAAAAGCAATAGGGATAGGCAGGGAGTTAGGCATTTTTGAAGGTATTCACCACTTAGTTACAGACAGCTCTTGCCATGTAGGATGTACAATCACAGTCTCTCATCTTTCAAAGAGAAGTGGAAAATCCAGATCTTTTCATGTAAAAATCTCTCAATTTTTAAATACTGACAACAAATGTAAATATCTTAAGCACACTGTTAGCTGAGAAACAAAACAAACAACAACAACAAGACACATGGCTGTGGACCATTGATGGCCCATGGGGCCTGAGAATTCTGGGGTCTAGGCCCTTCTGGAACTAGGTTTTGATCCAACACTACCACAAACCAGCTGTGGGACCAGGGGAAATTCATGACTTACCCTTTTGAAACATTCATTTCCTCCTTGGTAAAAGGAGAATAATAACATCCTCCTTCCCTAGTGGTTATGAGAATTATACGTGGGCACAACAGTGTCAGGGTGTGTAGATTATAGGGTAGAGCTTGGGTGGACTGTATGCCACCACGTATGGTTTACATGTGCCCCGCATCCGTCATAAGGACCCTGAATCCATGCACAGACTCGTTGAAAACGTTCCCGAACATAAAAGAGCCTGTAACACAAGACTATATGAAATCAGCTACACAAATTGAAATTGTCAAGTCATGATTTACTGAATAATTTTAAAAATAGCTAAAAAGCTTTGTCACATTACAAAGTAAAAACAAAAAAGTTTACCAACAATCTGAAAGTTGGCCATCTCTAAAAAGCAATGTTTCTCAACCCTTTTTTCATCATTGCCCCCTTAAAGGGTCTTTTTAGACATTTTTTTTCTCTAACCCCCACTCCTACAAAATTTTGATAGCGTAGATATATTGTATACCTGTTTAGGTACCATATATTTATTTGTGTTTTATACATACAAACAGCAACTCCTTTCCTCTCAGCACCTAAGCCAATTTTCACATCGTTTGGAATAATAGCTCTTGGAGAATGCATGTCCTAAAGAAACCCACAGTATCTATGGTATGCCAGCATTTCAGTCTCATGTTTTATTACAGATAATGGATGTAAATGTCATTGTTCAGTACCTGGCACAGAGTAGATGCTCAGTTAATTATAGCTGTTATGATAATTGTTATTAAGAGTCATGGCGATTTAGCAAGATATTTCCACACAGCCCTGGGTGCCAGGAGGAGTCCAAGGCAGAGCCTTCCTTCTTTTTTTTTTTTTTTTTTTTTTTTTTTTTGACAGGCAGAGTGGACAGTGAGAGAGAGAGAGACAGAGAGAAGAGAAAGGTTTTCCTTTTTCTGTTGGTTCACCCCTCAATGGCCGCTGCGGCTGGCGCGCTGCAGCCAGCGCACCGCGCTGATCCGAAGCCAGGAGCCAGCTGCTTCTTCCTGGTCTCCCATGCAGGTGCAGGGCCCAAGTACATGGGCCATCCTCCACTGCCTTCCCGGGCCACAGCAGAGAGCTGGACTGGAAGAGGAGCAGCCAAGACAGAATCCGGCACCCCGACCAGGACTAGAACCCAGGGTGCCGGCAATTTTATTCTTTATAGTTCTGGAGGCTGGGAAGTTCAAGGTCAAGGTCCTGGCAGATTTGGTGTTGATTCAGGGCTGTCTTCCTGGGTCGTGGATGGGACCTTCTCCCTGTGTCCTCACATGGTGGAAGGGACTAGCTACTCCCTGGAGTCTTCTTAGACAGGGGGCCCTCATCACTTCCCAAAGTCACCACCTCCAATACCATCCCTTTGAGGGGTAGGATTTAATATGTGAATGTGGGGATAAGCAAAAACATTCAGACCTTTGTAGCTGGTAGCAGACTTCTACTGTTTTGCAGCCAAAGGCCAATCTTTTGTCTTCTTGGGCTCACACAATCGAAGCCCTCACTCCCTAGAAGTTTTGGGAAGGTTTCTGTGTGTGGCCTCATGCTAGTGCAGTGGCCTTGCTGGTGCATTCCCTTGAGGCCCGCTCCATTTTGTTGGACTATTAGCCAGACTTCTGAGAGAAAGGAGAACTATTGTCCTTGCAGCCTCTTGCTGGAGTGATGATTGCCTAATGCTTGGCAGCCTTCTCAGTAACAAGAGTATAAATGGGACTGTGGGGACGTTGGGAAATCCTGCCCCAGGAGGAAATCTTGTGCATGATGTCAGAACACTCAGATATTAAAAGCTGCAGACTTTACAATTATTAACAAGCACAGGAAAACTAATTAGGAAGGCTGAGTAGATGCTATCTGACTTGCCCAGAGGTGTAACTTTCCAATGAAAATTCTACTTGGAGGTTTGAGGAGTTAACTGAAAGTTTCCACCTGTCTCATGGCTGAGCGTTGGGATCCAGGAACATACACCCGGAGGAGAAATCTCCAAAGAGCTTTTGTTTGGGGAGACCTCTGCTACGGCTCTCATTTTGTACTTTAATTACTGATTTAGATCTCTTGTGCTTTTCAGCTGGACTGAAGACAGAAGGTGACAGGACTCCGCACTCCTCCGCTAAGTCCACCGCACCAAAAATAAACACTCTTTCATTGCATTTTCCACGAACTTTCTCAAATGCTCTTGCATCAGAGAGAGAAAACTGACAAATCAAGGTCAGTAGGAAGCTACGTTACCATTTATGGGTTTTTGGTTTTGTTTTTCATTGTACTGCTCTCAAGAGCTCTCAGTGATAGTTTCCAAGTTTGTAAACAACATGATGGACTGTCTTTGTCCTAAGCTCAGCTGTGAAACATCCACCAGTCCTGTCCACTCCTCTCAAGAATGTCCTCTCCACCATTCCAGGACACATTGAAATGTCTCCTAGCACCTGTGTCTGCAGAAACCAGTGTGGTAAGAAACCATGGATTGTCTCAGCTACAGGACACTGGGCCACTCCCGTCCATTAGCCCTGGGAATTTTAGGAATTGAAGGCACAGCCGGCGCCGCGGCTCACTAGGCTAATCCTCCGCCTTGCGGCGCTGGCACACCGGGTTCTAGTCCTGGTTGGGGCGCCGGATTCTGTCCCGGTTGCCCTTCTTCCAGGCCAGCCCTCTGCTGTGGCCCGGGAGTGCAGTGGAGGATGGCCCAGGTGCTTGGGCCCTGCACCCCATGGGAGACCAGGAAAAGCACCTGGCTCCTGGCTCCTGCCATCGGATCAGCGCGGTGTGCCGGCCGCAGCGCGCCGACCGCGGCGGCCATTGGAGGGTGAACCAACGGCAAAGGAAGACCTTTCTCTCTGTCTCTCTCTCTCACTGTCCACTCTGCCTGTCAAAAAAATAAAAATAAAAATAAAAATAAAAAAAAAAAGGAATTGAAGGCACAGGCAATGGGGGCTTGGAGAGGGGATAGCAGAAAGACAGACAGGAAGACAGACAGACAAGTTCTGGCTAGCTCTTTGGCTAGCCAGAACTTGGCAAACTGATGGCCCACAGACCCAACCCAGTCCATAGACATATATTGTTTGGTTCAGATACTGTTTAAAAACTTTATTTTTGATTTGGTGGCCAAGGGCCTCTCTTAAAAACTCAGAAGTTTGGCAATACAGGGCCTGCCTTCTTACATGGTTGTCAGCTGGTTTGAACTAAGTAGCAGTTGTTTCCCTTAGGTCAAGTACAAATCTCCAGCTTGCCACAACCTCCAGCACTTCCTGTTTCTCCTTGTTACACTGATGATATGTGTGTAATAGTACGGTTACATACAAATGTCATTATGTGCCTAACCTGACTGCTGCACTTACCTTACCACTTTTCATACAGTAAAGAGAAAAATTAAATGTTCCCTGTACCCATGTTTCTATCTCTTCATCAGGTACTACCAAGTTTTATATTTAATTTTTTTTAAGATTTACTTATTTATTTGAAAGTCAGAGTTACACAGACAGAAGGAGAGGCAGAGAGAGAGAGAGAGAAAGTCCTCCATCCGCTGGTTCACTCCCTAAATGGCCGCAACAGCTGGAGCTGTGCCGATCTGAAGCCAGGAGCCAGTAACTTCTTCCATGTCTCCCACATGGGTGCAGGGGCCCAAGGCCTTGGGTCATTATCTACTGCTTTCCCAGGCCATAGCAGAGAGCTGGATCAGAAGTGGAGCAGCTGGGACTGGAACCGGCACCCATATGGGATGCCAGCACTGCAGGTGGTGGCTTTACCCACTACACCACAGTGCCAGCCCCTATTTTTGTTTTTTAAAAATGTATCTATTTGATGGGACCAACATTGTAGTGCACTGGGTTAAACCACTGGTTGAGATGCCAACATCACATATCAGAGGGCCGGTTCTAGTCTCAGCTGCTCTGCTTCTGATTCAGCTCCCTGCTGATTCGCCTGGGAAGGCACTAAAATATGGCCCAAGTACTTCGGTCCCTTCCAGTTATGTGAGAGACCAGGGTGGAGCTCCTGGCTCTTGGCTTTGGCCTGGCCTCGATCTAGCTGTTGTGGTTATTTGGGGGAGTGGAATAGTAGATGGAAGATCTCTCTGTGTCTCTCCCAACCTTTCTCCCTCCCTCCCTCTCTCTGTAACTCTGCCTTTCAAACAAATACATCCTTTAAAAAATTATTTATTTGAAAAAAAAAAGAGAGCAAGAGAAAGAGGTCTCTCGTCCACGGATATACTCCCCAAATGCCTGCAGTGACTGGGGCTGGGCTGAAGCTGGGAGCCAGGAACTCAATCCAGGTCTCCTGTGTGGGTAGCAGGAATTCAATTACTTGAACTATCAACACTGCCTTCCCGGGTCTGTATTAGCAGGAAGTTGGAGTCAGGAATCAGAGCCAGGGATCGAACTCAGGCACTTTGATGTGGGATGCAGATATCCTACAGCTAGACCAAATGTCCACCCTACAACCAGCTTTTTAAATAGTAAAATACATACTACATGGCAAAAAGTCATTCTTCCCCTCACCCCCACCTCCTCTGCTGCCCACAACCACTCCCATCACCTCCCATGGACTCAGTGGCTGAGAGTTAATGGCAGCCCTAGCAGAAGGTCTTTAGGACCCTGCTCCTGTGTGAGGTGCCCATAAACACCATTCACCTGGTAAGTGGATAGAATCAGATTAGGTGGAATGTATTTGTCTCACATCTCACCTATGCATTATTTCTTTAATGAAGTCCATGGTGCTCCAGCTCAATCCAAACCTCAAATCTAACAGGTCTCAAGGGCTGGTCCTCGTTAGTACATATGTTGGGACAGGTTCCAAAAAGGTCATGTCCCCAGGAACTGTTGCAGTGCTATCTCTGGCATCAGGAGGAAAGAGCCTATGAGTATTTGCTTATGGACTTAAAATTTACAAACATGTGACTGCTTTGTTTCCTATTCTTCACTATTTTCAGTTCACAAAACGTTGTCCATCTGGGCCCAGGAGAATCTTCATCATTCTGCTACCCAACCCTGAACTCTAGAGACTCTCGCCAGGCTAACCTCATCTACTTAGCTTGCAACTCTGAAACTCATCCAGAATCATTTTCCCCAGACAGTTTCGGTGTCCCTCCCATAGCAACCTTCCCTCCCTGCCCAGGACTGGACTGCAATAGTCTGTTTGCTGTGTACACTTTGTTATTTTTTTTTTTTTTTTTTGACAGGCAGAGTGGACAGTGAGAGAGAGAGACAGAGAGAAAGGTCTTCCTTTGCCGTTGGTTCACCCTCCAATGGCCGCCGCGGTCGGCGCGCTGCGGCCGGCGCACCGCGCTGATCCGATGGCAGGAGCCAGGAGCCAGGTGCTTTTCCTGGTCTCCCATGGGGTGCAGGGCCCAAGCACCTGGGCCATCCTCCACTGCACTCCCTGGCCATGGCAGAGAGCTGGCCTGGAAGAGGGGCAACCGGGACAGAATCCGGCGCCCCAACCGGGACTAGAACCCGGTGTGCCGGCGCCGCTAGGCGGAGGATTAGCCTAGTGAGCCGCGGCGCCGGCCTTGCTGTGTACACTTTGTGTACACCATTTATCCCCATTTCATAGCAAGTTCATGGCACAGACAGAAATTCAATACATTTGTTGCATGAATGATTCACTGAGTGTTTCAGATTCCATAAACTGCATGCATTGCCAACTTTAGTGTCATTGAACAGCCGACACTGTGGATCCCTCAGATCCCAGAACCTGGTGCTCTACTGCCAACTCCTCCCCTTCTTCAGAGGATCAGTTGCCTTTGGGAACTTCAGTTCCTTCCCCAGATAGAAAGTGCCTTGGAGTGGGCAGGAGTTTGGTATGGTGGTTAAGACAACTGCATAGGGGCCGGCACCTATGGCACCAGCATCCCATATGGGTGCCAGTCTGTGGCCTGGCTGTTCTACTTCTGATCCAGCTCCCTGCTAATAGCCTGGGAAAGCATGGATGATGCACCCATGTGGGAGACTTGGAAGAAGCTCTTGGTTCCTGGCTTCGGAATGGCTCAGCTCCAGCTGTTGTAGCCATCTGGGAAGTGAACCAGCTGAAGGAAGACCTCTCTCTGTCTATATGTCTTCCTGTCTGTAACTCTGCCTCTCAAATAAATAAATAAATCTTTAAAAACTGTTTAAAAAGACAACTGCATACCACAGTGGAGTGCCTGAATTTGAATCCTAACTCCACTCCTGATTCCATCTTCCTGCTAATACAGATTCTAGGAGGCAGTAGGAGATGGTTCAAGTATTTGTGCTCCTGTCACTCATGTGACAGAACTGGATTGGGTTCCTGGTTCCCAGCTTTGGCTTAGCCCAGCCTGGGTTGTGGGCATTTGTGGAGTGAACCTGTGGATGGGATCTCTCGCTTTCTCTCTCTCTCTCTCTCTCCCTTTCAAATAAATTAGATAAATAGACAAAAAGTTTAAAAGTTCCTGGGAGCTTGCTCCCATTACCAAGGGAAGTCAATGACTGGCTGGTGTGGAAAAATAAACACCCAGTTCCTTTGCCTCTGGGTGGGTTTAATTGTGGGGTGTAGTTTACACCCAAAGCTCCTAGGCAGGGTCAGCCTGGGGCCATGGCAGTCCCCATACCATTCTTGCCTGGACCTGTTCCCTTTCCTGTCCTATTAACCCCACTCCCTCAGCAGTTTTTCATGGGAGAACCCAATTCTTGGCTCACGAGCTGCTTCTGGGGGAGTTCAGTCCAAGCCAAATTGATTGGGGAGTGTTCATGGAGCACCTAGAGGGAGACCATCGCCAGGAAGGCTGACTGTGCTCCTTCCTCTTGGGTCCACACCTATAGGGACAACTCTAAAAAAAAGTATGGGGTCTTCAGTGACGCCACTTGAGACAACATGTACTTATTTGGAGATTTTTAGAATGAAAACTTACCACAACAGCACATAGCCCATTTTAAAATAATAATGGACTACAGAAAATCAATGGCCTCTTTCCCCAAGTCCCAGAGAAGGTGCCAGCTCTGGACTTCCTTGGATAACTCTTCTGGGGAAGTTTCACTAGCTACAATTTCATGGCTGGTCCAGGTACCAAAATAGAGCAGTTATTTTGAAAGGTCAGTAATGGAGTCTTGACACTGAGAGTCTTAATTGAGGAAATCATTGATTTCCCCATTAATATTTTAACCTGCTTGAAAGATAAGAAAGGATCTTGCTATAAAAATATTCTACTGAAAACTGTCTGTGCAGCAAGTACATATTTGATCCTGTTAATGTTGGTGACAAAAAATCATAGGTCATGGCATTTTTGACATTTTGGGCTGGATGCTGGATACTTTTTTTTTTTTTTTTTTTGGACAGGCAGAGTGGACAGTGAGAGAGAGAGACACAGAGAAAGGTCTTCCTTTGCCGTTGGTTCACCCTCCAATGGCCGCCACGGCCGGCGCACCGCGCTGATCAGAAGCTGGGAGCCAGGTGCTTCTCCTGGTCTCCCATGGGGTGCAGGGCCCAAGTACTTGGGCCATCCTCCACTGCACTCCCTGGCCACAGCAGAGGGCTGGCCTGGAAGAGGGGCAACCGGGACAGAATCTGGCGCCACGACCGGGACTAGAACCTGGTGTGCCAGCGCTGCAAGGCGGAGGATTAGCCTAGTGAGCCGTGGCGCCGGCCGATACTTCTTTTTTTGAAAATTATTTATTTATTTGAAAAGCAGAGCTACAGAGAGGCAGCACGTGCGTGTGTGAGAAAGAGAGAGAGAGAGAGAGAGAGAGAGAGAGAGAGAGAGAGAGAGAAAGGTCTTCCATTTGCTGATTCTCTCCACAAATGGTCCAATGACCGGAGCTGGGCTGATCAGGAGCTAGGAACTTTCTCCAGGTCTCCCACATGGGCACAAAGGCCCAAGCATTTGGGCCATCCCCTCCTGCCATCCCAGACCAGAGCAGAGAGCAGAATCAGAGGTGAAGCAGCAGCGACTGGAACCAGCAGTCATACAGGATGCCAGCATTGCAGGAGGCAGCTTTATCCACTGTGCCATTTGTCAGCCCCTGGGCTGGATACTTCTTTGTGGTAGCCGGCCGTCCCATGCATTGTAGGAAGTTTAGCAGTATCTCTGGCCTCCACCTACCAAATGCCAGTAGAGTACCAGCTACCTGCCCAGTTGTGACAACCAAAAATATCTTCAGGCACTGCCAGGTGTCTTCGAGGCAAAAATCGTTCCTGAGTGAGAACCCTAGGAAATTAGAGCCAGAGGTTTGAGATTCAGGGGTGGGAGAGGGGATGTCAAAGGAAACTTGTATTTTTGTTCTTTCAACTGTAATTGCAAAGGAGAAAAAATGTCATCTGGATTCTGGAGATTATAAATAGAACCCTCTCTGGAAATTGGCACTGATGTGAAGTTGAGATCTACTTCAGAATCAGTGCAGTGAGTTTGTACAGAGCATCTTTGTAGAAGAGGTTCACATCATAAAGATGATTGTTTAAAAATGCATGTCTTTATTTATCCTGAATGATCTCAACATCATCTGGGAACTCAGTAGATGAAATCTAACTACTAATTAAATAGATCTCTCCCTAACACATTGAGGTCAGCTTGCCTTTAAGGGTTTCAAAGAAGGAAAAAGAAAAAAAAAAAAACAACACAGGTCACAAACATCTGTTTTCTGTGGTTGGAAACTTGAAAAGATTAAAATCAAAAAATAGGAAGAAAATAAACAAAGTTCCTTTTACCATCTGTTTCCTAACAATCTTTCAATTAGAATTATTACATTTGTGGAGAAGGACAGAAATCTTAGGTCTTTTGAATCCCTCAAGGAAGCCAGTAAAATGTCCTTTGTAATATGCTTAAGCGATGAAGATTAAACTAAATCTTTTTTTTGTTTGTTTGAAATGCAATCCTAAGCAGGGGTTACAATCTCGTGGTGATGTATGTGTTTCAGTGAAGCACGCTGACTGCCAAATGGTCTGTGCTGTATTAGGCCTCCGGCGAATTTGAATCTATTAGTTAAAAGCATAGAATCCAAAAGTGAATCCTTGAATATCTTGGGTTTTTATTTAAAATGTCAGGAAACAATCTGAAGGGCACATGAACTTTCTTTATTGTAATCCATTTAATGGAAAACAAATAAAGTCATCTCTCTATACCCATCAAGGATTAGAGGAAGAAAGACTTTGCCCCTCATGCAGGAATTAAAGAACTGCATTTTCCAATAGGACTTTGTTTTCACCAGTTAACCACTTTCTCTACCTTTTCTCCATCTTAGGTGGATGTGAAGAGTGGTTCTCTAGCTCTGTTGAATTCTATTCTTTCAAATGGAAGGGACGCCCAGTTGCTACTTTTATGCATATTATCAATCAGGTCCTCATGAAATCTATTTACTTATTCCCTCACTCATACTCAAAGCCTAGGTATGACCTGTCTTTCTTATAACAAGGCTACCACAAAATTCTTTCATGTGTTCCTGTGGTTGATCATTTCATACGTTAATAACTTGAACACTCTCCAGTGCTTGGCTCCTTGTATTTTGGAGTTTGTGTTTTGGGTACTGCTATAACTGGTTAAATATTCACTCTGCAGCTGGCGCCGTGGCTCAATAGGCTAATCCTTCACCTAGCGGCGCCGGCACACCGGGTTCTAGTCCCGGTCGGGGCACCGGATTCTGTCCCGGTTGCCCCTCTTCCAGGCCAGCTCTCTGCTGTGGCCCGGGAAGGCAGTGGAGGATGGCCCAAGTACTTGGGCCCTGCACCCCATGGGAGACCAGGAGAAGCACCTGGCTCCTGCCTTCAGATCAGTGTGGTGCGCCGGCCGCAGCGCGCCAGCCGTGGTGGCCATTGGAGGGTGAACCAACGGCAAAAGGAAGACCTTTCTCTGTGTCTCTCTCTCTCACTGTCCACTCTGCCTGTCCAAAAAAAAAAAAAAAAAAAAAAAAAAAATTTCACTCTGCATTATTTTTTTACCAAAGAGAACTAATTTGGGCTTGTTTCTAATATAATTTTTTATCAGTTCAATCTAGGAACTAGCAAAGCCAACAGCTAAATGTGCTGCCTGGTGGTCCTTACTGTTGAGTGATTGGATAAGGTTTCATGAGCTTTAGACTCCAAGTTCTAGTCATTATTTTATAGTGTTGTATGGGAAACAGACACTAAGCAAAGAATTACAAGTGAATGTAAAATTTACAGTCTGTTGAAAGCAGGGTTTCTCAATCTCAATATTTGAGCCAGATAATTCTTTGTTAGTGAGGGGGCTCTCCTATGCATTGTACTACATACAGCAACATCTCTGGCCTCCACCCACCAGGTGATGGTAGCAGCCACTGCATCCCTTTCTCCAGAATTGACCACCAAAATGCCTCCAGTTATAACCAATGTCTGCTGGGGAAGTAAAATTCCTCCCAAGTGAGAGCCAAGATGATGCCAAGAGGAGAGAGAGAGAGAGACTGATGGTATTACCCAGAGGATGTAATTGGGTGATTTGACAGGGCCCAAATGGCCAGTTCTCTGAGGTTATGCTGCCTGAGCTGAGGTCTCAATGATTAATAGGAGTTAACTAAGCGAAGAGAGAGGAGACAGCATTTAATTAATTCATTCATAAAGTACTTAGAGAATCCCTGCCATGTACTGATTCTGGTCTAGGTGCTGACGATAAAGCAGTTAGTGGAAAAAGTCCCCTATGCTTCCCTTGTAGTAGCAGAAGGGTCCAGAAAAAAAAGTACACAAAAAGGTGGAGAATGGAGAGAGCTACTTCTTGGAGGTGGACAAGGAAGTACTCTTTATAAAGTTAATCTTTTTATTGGACTATGAATAAAGAGAAAGGGACAGACAAGCAAAGATGTAGGGGAAAATGACTTCCAGGCAGGGATAGCCTAGAAGCATATACATAAATTTAACCCTAGGGGAGAGTGTGAGAATGTCCAGTACCAAATCTCCTTTCCCTCCATTTGGGATCCTGAGCATAAGATTAAAACCTAAAAGCCAGAGCTGTTTAATGGGTAAGCACTTGCTTTAATGATACCTGTTTCTGTTATTCATTTAGATACAAATGGGCTTGTGCCCACATCCATTGACACAACAGAAATCAAAGCTGTGTACATTGTTTGTGGAACTCATGTTGTTATAATTTCAGGGAAATTCATCCAAGATCATGTTCATGGAGTGATCTAGAGAAGCTTTCATCGGATGGATTTGTTTTGCGGCTAAGAGAAAGAACTCTTAAAAAGTCAGGGACTATAAATCTGGCCCCCTTTCTCGAAGACCAAATTTACAAGAGAGATAAACAGCCAGCAATTCCTGTTAATAGAGTCTACAAGATTGCTTTATAATGAGGAAGGCAATTGACAAGATCATTTAAAAGGAGTAATGTAGCAAACACATCCAGAAGCCATGTTTTCTAATAAAAAGGTTGCTTTTGATGACATAGAATATTTAACAGAGTGCCTTCTCTGTGTTGACTTTTCCCAAAATAGCATCAGCTTCCAAATGCTGGTTTCTCATACCCATTCTGATAATTCACCAAGGACTTAAATGTCCAGGATACTGCAGAATTTTAGAGCTAGAAGAGTACCAAACAAACAAACAAAACAAAAACAAAAGGAACCAAGGCTAGGAAAATTTGGATGACTCGTCCAAGGTCATAGAATAATTTGTGACATGGCCAAGACAAGAAGATCATTCTGTGTGTACTCTGGTCAGTGTTTCTTCCCCTGTATGAACTCACGTCCCCATTGTGTGAATAGTCAATTAAACAGACATCTTTTAAACTGAAATCTGAAATCTACACACCCCTTTAGTGTGGCGCATCACGTTAAGCCAGTGGTTCATGCATGGCAGATTTTGTCCCCCAAGCACCTATGACAGTGACTACAGAGATTTTTCATTGTTACAACTCCTGCTTAGACGCTATTACATCTAATCAGTAGATACCAGATTTGTTGCTAAAGACCCTAGAGTGGACAGATCCCAAAACAAAGGATTATACAATATTGGTGGTCACATTTGAGATGCTACACTGGCTTTGGCATTACTTCCTCATTAGAGTTTCAAATTAGTGAAAACTGTGGTTTTTCTTGACTTGGTTTTGTCCCTACTACTGGAAACTTGTCCTGACTACTAACGTGCATAGCATTTTTTTTTTACTTACCAGTTGAATTTAATTGTAAATAATTCAATAATAAAACAAAAGATGGAAATTCCTTTAACAGAATGGTAGTAAAAAGCAGAACTGCAGAAGGCCAATGATTACTTCCCATGGTAAGTGGGAAATGTTAAAAATTGCCATTTTTCTTATTTTTTGGGTGCAAAACACAGCTCTGAGGACTCTTACAAAAGCACTATATTCTACCTTTGGAAAAACTCCATTCATGGCAAATTTTCCATTCAAAGGACTAACAGACTCCCTGAAATTCTAGAGGGGCAATAATCCTGAGCCTAGAACAAAATATACCATGTTTTCCTCCTTGTCCGTTGGGTGGTATGATTACCACTGCTTTAATACAGCTTGCCATTCTTTTTAGGAAAATTAGACCCTGCTTCAAATATTTTAAAATATCATCACTCTGTACAATGTGGGATATGCTCAATCGGACTTGCCCCAAATGGTAGAGTTAGAAACGTGCCAGGGGATTCCAATTCAGTCCCATCAAGGTGGCATGTACCAATGCCATCTCACTAGTCTAAGCGATCAATTTCTGTTCATAATTGATCATAATGATAGGACTAAAAGTCAAAGGGATCACACAAAGAAAACTAGCATCTACTAATTCTAACTGATAGAATAAAAAAGGGAGAGAACGATCCAACATGTGAAACGGGATATACAGCAGACTCTTAGAATGGCAGATGTCCTAAACAGCACTCTGGCCTCAGAATCAGCCCTTAAGGCATTCAGATCTGACTGAAGAGCCCATGAGAGTATTTTAGGCATGGAAAGCCAAGACACTGTGGCAAAAACAAACAAAAAAACAAAACAAAACAAAAAAACCCTATATGAAAGATCTCTGTAAGTGAGATTCCCAGTGGAAAGAACAGGTCATCAAAGAAGGAGGTACCTTTCTCTGAAGGGAGGAGAGAACTTCCACTTTGACTATGACCTTGTCTAAATAAGATCAGAGTCAGCGAACTCAAAAGGCTCCATAGCCTTGGCAACTCATGACAAGAGCCTAAGGTGATTACTGAATCCATAAACAAGAGTGTCAATTTGTTACGTCAACAACAGGATCACTGTGTACTTACTCTACTTACTCCTCATGTAGGATCTCTGTCCTAAATGTGCTGTACATTGTGATTTATTGCTATAACTAGTACTCAAACAGTATTTTACACTTTGTGTGGGTGCAAACTATTGATATATTTACTTAATATATGCTAAACTGATCTTCTGTATATCAAGATAATTGAAAATGAATCTTGATGTGAATGAAGGGGAGAGAGAGCGGGAGAGGGGAGGGTCGCGGGTGAGAGGGAAGTTATGGGGGGGAAAAAGCCATTGTAATCCATAAGCTGTACTTTGGAAATTTATATTCATTAAATAAAAGTTAAAAAAAAATAACATCACTCAAATATTGGAAGTGGCCTATTGTGCCCTCTACTAAAATAAATATAAAATGTAGACTGTTGGAGAGAGAAGCAAGATGGCGGCAAAGAGGCTCAGGCGCCCACCTCCCCAGAGAGACTCCTTGTGAACAGCTCTACACACACCACATCACCTTCACAGAAGCCTCCTGGTGAGAGACCGAAAGGATCATCTGGTTTTAGGAAAAGCCCTGCTGAAGAAAAAAAAACGGAAGAGTTCTCCATGTCTCCTCTCCTCCAGCTCCAAGGAGCAGGGCACGGAGAGATGCCTTCTCCTGCGGAAAGGGACGGTGAACTCAAGTCCAGGGCCAGGCCCCCTGTGAACAGTTCAGTCCCTGGCCCCTGGCCCCAGGCCCTTCCCTAAGGTATATTTGGAGCCTTCACAGCCAGGTGCCCTGTGTCCACCCCACCCCAGAGCCAGCATAAAGTGGAACTCAAACGGCACCAAGAGCCCAAGAGAGGGAGCCTAGTTCCATGCCTCCATGCCAGGCCTACCACACTGACAGCCGGCACCTGGTAAAGCCCAGAAGACCTCTAGCCCCTGGCTAGTATTCACTGACTGAGCCACAAGATGTGCCTGGCGTCAGGGGGAGACCTGTGTTCTGGGGTCTTAGACTCATTTTGGTGGGTGGATCACCTAGCACTGAACAGATCCTAACAGTCCCTGTCCTCAGGCCAGTGCCTGCAAACAGATCTGGACGTGCTTCAGTGCCCAGTAGAGCTCAGGGTCCCAGCTGAGCTGTCTTGTACCCCAGTCAGCATCACCACTGGCTGATGAAGGCAGCGCTGGGCAGTGAGTTTACCTTTGCAGCAGAGAGACCAACGCAGGTTGAGATTTGTTCCTACCCCTGGCTGTACTTTTCAGGCACTGTCCCAATTCATCCTGAATGCCACATTATCTGCAGATTGGGAGTAGCATAAGAGGGAATTGGTAAAAGCATATCCACCATGGACCTGGGGCAGATCATGACTTAGGGTGCTGTCTAGTGCTAAATATAAGAAATATCCATGGACACATAAAAAAAATGAACAGATTGCTTAGAGTTTCTGGGAGGATACTACAAATGAAGCCAGAGAACTGTAACTGATCCTTCAGTGAGCACACAATGTTGTACACAAACAAGCATCAGAAACTTCCAGGGACCCATGACCTGATGCAAAGAGCAAAATAAGGTGGCAGCAATCCGCTGTGTTAGAACTGAAATTTCCAAATGCCCAGATTAAGACTTCAAAATAGCTTTTTCAGAAACAGTGAATTCAAGAGAACAGACAGAAATGATTCAATATTCTTACAGATTTGATAGACACATGGAAATAATTAAAAATCAAATAGAAAACTTTCAAGTAGAAAGTATATCAAGTGAAATTAAAAATGTGATATAAGCATCAGTAGAATAGATCACACAAAAGAAAGAGTAAATGAACTCAAAGACAGGGTATTTGAAAATAGATGGAGGAAAAAAGGAAAAAAAAATAACCAAGAAGAATGAAGAGAGCTTGCAGGAAATATGGGTTTGCATGGAAAGAGCAAATATTTGAGTTATTGGAATTGAAAAGGGTCTTGAGAATGCCAAAGGCGCAGAAAGCATATTCAAAGAGAGAATGACAGAAAATTTCCTAAACCTAGCAAGATATAACTATCCAGGCATAAGGTCATCAGTCAGATTCACTCCAACTAAGTCTAACCTGAGACTTAATATAATTGGACTCTCCAAGGTTAGTGATAAAGAGAGGATTCTCAAAACTACAAGAGAAAGGGAGAAAATAACACACAAAGGGATCTCAATTCGCCTGAATGTCGACTTCTCAGAAGAAATCTCACAGTCCTGGAGGGTGTGGAATGAGACTTTCACAGCACTGAAGGGAAAAAAGTGGCCAGCCAAGAATACTGTATCTGCAAAGCTACCTTTCAGATATGAGGGAAATACAAGGAAATTCTCAGATAAATAAAAACTGGGAGAATTTTTCATAACCAGACTTGTGTTACAAGAAATGCTAAAGAGAAGTCTTCAAACTGAACAAGAGAGATGCTAACAAGTAAGAAGAAAACATTAGAAGGTAGAAAACTCACTGGTGAGGGTAACTGTACAAAATCAGAATGACCTAATATTATAAAAATGGTGTGTAAATAAACTTTTTATATCTTTACTGTGAAGACTATAACAAATATAAGCACCATATTAAGGAGATAGGTAATATTGAAACAGGTTAAACGGAACATCAAAAATATAAATATGGGAAGGAAGAAGGAATAGAGCACAAATATAGAGTTCTTTATTAGGATTTATTATCTCTTAATTTTTGTTTGTCTCTTTCCCTATCTTTATACCCAGTGTTAAGTTGTTCAAGGTTATGGGACCAGCATTGTGACATAATGGATTAAGTTGCAACTTGGGATAACTGCATCCCATATCAGAGTGCTAGTTCAAGTCCTGGCTACTCTGCTTCTGATGCACTTTCCTTTTGATACGTCTGGGAAGGCAGTGGATGATGGTCCAAGTGCTTGGGTCCCTACCACACCCATGGGAGACCTGGATGGAGAGTCAGGCTACTGGCTTTCTCCTGGCCCAGCCTAGGCTATTTCAGGTAGTTGGAGATTGAATCAGCTGGTGGATAATCTTGTTCGTTCTCTCTCCTTTTCTCTACCTTTATTTTTATTTCATTTTTTAAAATTTATTTATTTATTGGAAAGATATACAGAGAGAAAAGGAGAGAGAGAAAGAGAGAAATATCTTCCATCTGCTGGTTCACTCCCCAAATGGCCACAACAGCCAGGGCTGGGCTAGGCCAAAGCTAGGAGCCAGGAGATTCTTATGGGTCTCCCAAGTGGGTGCAGAGGCCCAAGCACTTGGGCCATCTTCCATTGCTTTCCCAGGCCATAGCAGAGTGCTGGATCGGAAGCGGAGTAGCAGGGACTCGAACTGGTGCTCATATGGGATGCCGGCACTGCAGTTGGAGGCTTAATCTTCTACACCAGAGTGTTGACTCAATCATTGTAGCTTTCAAATAAATAAAACAAATGAATCTTTTAAAAAGAGAGATTTGTCATAGGCAAAGTTTTTGTAAGCTTCGTGTAAAGCACAAAGCAAGAACCTGTAACAGGCATACCAAAGATAATACGAAAGGAATCAAAGTATACCACTAAAGAAAATCACTTAACCACAAATGAGGATTGTAAGAGAGAGAGGAAGAAAGGAAAGTGCTACAACAAAAATTCAAAGCAAGAATCAAACTGACACAGTAAGGACTTATCTATCAATTATTACCTTAAATTCTCCAATGAAAAGATATGGAGTGACCAAATGGATTAGAAAAAATATGAAATGGAGCCAGCGCCGCGGCTCACTAGGCTAATCCTCCGCCTAGTGGTGCCGGCACACCGGGTTCTAGTCCCGGTCGGGGCGCCGGATTCTGTCCCGGTTGCCCCTCTTCCAGGCCAGCTCTCTGCTGTGGCCAGGGAGTGCAGTGGAGGATGGCCCAGGTGCTTGGGCCCTGCACCCCATGGGAGACCAGGAAAAGCACCTGGCTCCTGGCTCCTGCCATCGGATCAGCGCGGTGCGCCGGCCACAGTGTGCCGGCCGCGGCAGCCATTGGAGGGTGAACCAACGGCAAAAGGAAGACCTTTCTCGCTGTCTCTCTCTCTCACTGTCCACTCTGCCTGTCAAAAAAAAAAAAAAGAAAAGAAAAGAAAAAATATGAAATGGCTCATACAGTGAATTTGGAAGAATTCCATCCTTTTCCATTTCTTTCTTAAATAACTTTAAAAAAGATTAGTGTTAATTATCCTTTAAAAGTTTAGTAGAATTTGGCATGAAGGCATGTGGTCCTGGGCTTTTCCTTGATGGGAAATGTTTAATTATTGATTCAATCTCATTATTCATTATTAGTCTCTTTAGGAATTGCTTTCCATGATTTAATCATGATGAGGTGTATGTATTCAAGAATTTGTACATTTCTTTCAGGGTGTGTACCTGGAATATGGAATTTGTTGCCATATAATTTGTTATAGTAATTCTTAGCAATCCTTTGTATATCTGTGGTATCAGTTATAATGTCTCCATTTTCCTCTCTGATTCTGTGTATCTGCATCATCTCTCTTTCTTGGTTAGTCCAGCTGAGGGTTTATCCATCTTGTTTATCCAAGTTGTTAATTTGAGATTGTTCTTTTTTTTTAATATAGGCACTAATCGCTATCAACTTCCCTCTTTTTGTTGTATTATATAGGTTTTGGTATGTTGTGTTTCCATTTTAATTTTTCCAAGAAAATTTTAATAGCCTCCTTGATTTTTTCCTTGAGTCATTGATTGTTCAAAAGTAAATTGTTTAATAATTTCCATGTATTTGTGTAGTTCCCAAGGTTTTTCTTGTTTTCAATTTCTAGTTTTATTGCATCTTGGTCAGAGAAGATATTCAATATTATTTCCATACTTTTAAATTTGTGGAGACTTGTTTTGTTTTGTGACATACCATATGATCTATCCTGAAAAATGTTCCATGTGCTGTTGAGACGAAAGTATAATCTACAGCTGTTGGATGGGATGTTCTGTACATTTCTGTTAGGTCAAATTGATGTAGGGTGCAATTTAACTCTGTTGTTTATTTGCTGATTTTATGTCTAGATGATCTTGTTCATTCCTGAAAGTGGGGTGTTAAAGTCCCCTTATGTTATTGTTCTGGAGTCCTTCTCTCCTCTAGGGTCTATTGAATTTGTATTATGTATTTCAGTGCTGAATTGAGTCCTTTATCATTATAGAATGATGTTGCTGGTCTCTTATTAGTGCTTTTGACTTAAAATCTATTTAATTTGATTTGATTTTAATTCTATTTTATTCTGCATGCTTTTGGGTTCCAGTTGCATGGCATGTCTTGTTCCATCCTTTCAGTTTTATTCTGTGTGTCTTCTTAGGGTTGAACTGAATTTCTTGTAAGCAATATGTAGTTGGTGGCTAATATCAGCATTTCAGTGCTATCAAAACCACACAAGGACACAACAACAACAAAAAGAAAGCTATGGGTCAATGTCCTTGATGAAGACAGATGCAAAATTCCGCAACAAAAACTAGCGAATAAAATCCAATAGCACATTAAAATGACCATTCATCATGATCAAGTGGGAATCAACATGCATCAATAGAATGGACAAAAAAGCATATGATCATCTCAATAGAGAAGGAAAATGGAAAAGACATTTGATAAAATTCAACACCCCTTCATGATAAAAATGTTGATCAAATTATATATACAAGGAATGGATCTCAACATAATAATAAAAACCATATATAGCAATCCAAAGGCTAACATCATATGGAATGGGAAAAAGCTGAAGACTTTCTCTCACAGAGCCATTTGGGGAGTAAAGCAGCAGATTGAAGATTTCTCTCTCTCTTTCTGTGTCTGCCTCTCCCTCTCTCTTTTCTGTAGCTCTGCCTTTCAAACAAATAAAATAAAAAACATAAGCTGGTGCTGCAGCTCACTAAGCTAGTCCTCTGCCTGTGGCGCCAGCACCCCGGGTTCTAGTCCTGGTCGGGGCGCAGGATTCTATTCCAGTCGCTCCTCTTCCAGTCCAGCTCTCTGCTGTGGCCCGGGAAGGCAGTGGAGGATGGCCCAAGTACTTGGGCCCTGCACCCGTATGGGAGACCAGGAGGAAGCATCTGGCTCCTGGCTTTGGATTGGCGCAGCACGCCGGCCATAGTGGCCATTGGGGAGTGAACCAACGGAAGGAAGACCTTTCTCTCTCTGTCTCTCTCTCTCTCTCACTGTCTAACTCTGCCAGTCAAAAAAAAAAAAAAAATATATATATATATATACACACACACACACATAATAGTGGTTTCCAGAAGTTGAAGTGGGGAAGAGTGAGGAGGAAGGATGGAAAGAAGTTGATTGTCAGGTAACACATGATAGCTAGATAGCAGTAAGAAGTCCTGGTATTCTATTGAACAGCAGGGTAACTGTAAGTCATGTTAATGTATTGTACATTTCTCTATTTAAAAAAGCCTAGAAGAAAAGATTTTGGGCAGTTTCACTATAAGAAATGTGAAATACTTGAAAGTATAAATATATCTACCCTAATTGAATATTATGCAATGTATGCATTTAATGAAACATCACATAGTACTGGATAAATACACACAATTGTTATGTCAGAGTACAGGTTGGAGTGCCTGCTGCTCCACTTCTGACCCAGCTTTCTGCAGTCCCAGGTGCATTCCAGGCACCTCAACAGAGAGCTGGATCAGAAGTGGAGCAGCCAGGACTCAAACCTGTGCTCTGACATGGGATGCTGGCGTTGCAACAGTGGTCCCAGTATGCAAATTTTAGCATTCAAGTAATGTTATATCTATGTTATTCATTGATACTTATATTTATAATGGAGTTTGGAAGGATTCTCACAAAATTCATGATAGTGACTGATTTTGAATATTTAGAATTAAGAATAAAGCTGAAAGGCTGGCGCCACGGCTCACTAGGCTAATCCTCCGCCTTGCGGCGCCGGCACACCGGGTTCTAGTCCTGGTCGGGGCGCCGGATTCTGTCCCGGTTGCCCCTCTTCCAAGCCAGCTCTCTGCTGTGGTCAGGGAGTGCAGTGGAGAATGGCCCAAAGTCCTTGGGCCCTGCACCCCATGGGAGACCAGGAGAAGTACCTGGCTTCTGCCATCGGATCAGCGCAGTGCGCCGGCCGCGGAGGCCATTGGAGGGTGAACCAACGGCAAAAGGAAGACCTTTCTCTCTGTCTCTGTCTCTCTCTCTCTCACTGTTCACTCTGCCTGTCAAAAAATTAAAAAATAAAAAAAATAAAAATAAGAATAAAGCTGAGAATGGGAGAGAAAGGGAACTTCAACTTCGCTGCAGTTTTGTTTTATCTGAGGAGAAACACCAGACAATGGACAAATCTTAGCAGTAGCTTAAGGGAGGTTTGTCATAGTATATATTGCGTTTTAAAAATTTTTATGAAAAAGGTAAAATTTTAAAAAATCTCAGTTTTTTCAGTTACTGAAAATATCAGTTACTGAAACTTACTGAAAAATTATTTATACTCCTCCAAAGTCTACTGGGGTACTTCTGAGTTTACTGTGTATTTTGTTTGCTTTGGCAAAATAAGCAAACTGCCCTCAGATGCTTTGTATGCATGACTTAGTTTTTATAGTTGCTGATTCACAAGTGTATTTTTTTTTCCTGCCCATCTAGTTCTTATTCATGGTAGAGCAGTCAACATGGTTCTTCTTAAATATTTTCTTTTTCTCTAAATTTGGCCAGATGTAGTAACCTGTTGAAGAGAAAGGAAGTGTAGAGGAATAGAGATGAAGAAAGTTTTCCTAGTGCACGAGTGGAAGTAGAATTATACTGGTCTTGTAACTGTTACAACCAATTTAGATTATGTGATCATGGGACTGAAAAGCCATTTATCGTAAATTATGTGCTCCAAAGCCAATGAATATTCTCATTATTATTTTTTAACAACGTACAACCCTTGAAATCATGTAATTAGGAACATCATTTAAATCTTAGTAAGAAAATAGAAGCAGATGTTTGTGTTGGAAAAGCCCTAGGCAGGCAGCCAAGCAGCCGAGGTTCCACTTGCTGTACTATTGTTTTGCACTTGTAGACAAGTCATCTCCACTCGCTGAGCCTCAGTGTTCTAATCTGCAAAAATAGGGATTGAAATGGATCAGCAGTTGCACACTGAGGGGCCCTTGAGTCCTATCAGACCAGCAAATAGGCTTTTGTTTGTCTAGGTGTTTACGAACAGTTTCAAATCAGTTGCCAGCATTTAATAATCAACATATCATCTTGACTGAGTCATCAGGGAATCAATATAAACATGCCGTCCTTTAATAATGAGTTCTTGCTTGTATTCCCCTCATTTGCCTCAAATGGATGGAACCATAAGACATGATGTAAAGTCAAAGAAGCCAGGTACAGAGTGACAAATACTGCTTGATCTCATTCATATGTGGAATTGAAAAACTTGATCCCATACAAGTGAAGAGTAGACTACTTGTTACCAAGGGTGGGGAAGGTAGCAGGGAGAGGAAGATGGAAAGAGATTGGTCAATGGGTATATGTTCTGCTTTTCTATTGCACTATTGGGAGAAAGTAGTTACTGATAATATATTGTGTGCTTCAGAACAACTCAATGAGAGGATTTCAATGTTCACACCACAAAAGTTGATAAGTGTTGGATGTGTTCATTGCCCTGATTTGATCATTTCATAAAGTACACCTGTACAGAACATCACACTGTGCCCCTTAAATGTGTACAATTATAAAACATCAATAAAAATAAGCCCTAGGGGCAGATATTTTGTCTAGCAGTCAAGATGTCACTTAAGATGCCCTTGTCCCATATCGTCTTGCTGAGGTGTGATACACAGCTCTGTTCCTGATTCCAGCTTCCTGCTTATCTGCACCCTAGGGGGCAGTGGTGATGACTTAAGTAGTTGGCCCCTTGCCATCTATGTGGGAGGCCTGAATTGAATTCTAGGTTTCTGGCTTTGGCCCAGCCCAGACCTGGCCCTTGTGGTCATTTGAGGAATGAACCAGCGATGAAAGCTCTCTGCCCATCTGCCTCTCTGTCTCTCAAATTAAAAATCATAATAATACAATTTTGAAAGTCTCCTTTTAGAAACAATTGGGATGACATCAAATGGTGTAGCAAATGGTGTAGCCTTGATTTGTATTTTATTTTATTTTTTGACAGGCAGAGTTAGACAGTGAGACAGAGAGAAAGGTCCTCCTTTTTCCGATGGTTCACCCCCCAAGTGACCGCCACCGCCAGCGTGTCAAAGTCGGCGTGCTGCGCGGATCCTAAGCCAGGAGCCAGGTGCCTCCCCATGGTCTCCCATGCGGCTGCAGGGCCCAAGGACCTGGATCATCCTCCTCTGCACTCCAGGGCCACAGCAGAGAGCTGGACTGGAAGAGGAGCAACCAGGACAGAATCCGGCGCCCCGACCGGGACTAGAACCTGGGATGCAGGCGCTGTAGGTGGAGGATCAGCCCAGTGAGCCACGGCGCCGGCCTGTAGCCTTGATTTTAATCTTCCTCCAAATTGACTCCACCACATAGCTCCCCCTCCAACAAATTCAGGCATTTATATTAAAATTTCCAAGTTTGATCTGCCAGGAACTTAGGAAGCATCATACTAACCAAAATGTATGCCTGTCTGCAGCCTCCCTAGTGAAAAGTAGTGCTTCTCAATATTATTACCAAATTATCACTCTAAGTGGTTTGGGATCTCTGTGATTAGGTAGCATGGCTGCAAAATACTTAGAGAATATTGGGTTTATTTCCCACGGAGTGTCCTTGCCTTTGGAAGGAAAGAGGGCACTCTTTTCTGACTCTGATTTAAGATTCCATTGAACCTCAGTGCTCATTCTATTCACTTAGGGGCTGCATGACTGTCCTGGCCTCACTCCAAGATGTTTTAGCTAGTTAAGTGCCAAGAGGACATTATTAAAAAAGCATTTTCACACACAGGAAGGACTTAGTGATGTGCCCTGGAAAGATCATTATATGTGCATTACTGTGAGGTTCCCTTTTGATTATATCACTTCCATAATGAGGAGGCAAGTACAACCACCACTAGCCTCATAACACAAGTTCATACTCAGAGCCAGTCCTTAGGAACTGCTTCATGTCAGGTCGAACCCTATGAAATTGTCAACATTTGAAGTTTAACCCATAGAAAGACCATCTTCTATGGTTTAACTTAAGATTTTTTATTTTGTTTTAATTTCATGGCATTGTGATTTGTATGCTTACATCAAAACACTTATTTTATGTTTATTTATATTATGTGACATATACAGATATCAGAGATAATAACCTAAAATTTTGTACTACATTTGAGTATAAAACACACAGTCTTGGTTAGGTTAGTAAACAGATAGGCTTACATTTCATGTTAATATATGTGAAAAGGGTTAAATAGAAAGATGAGACCTCAACAATGACAAACTTCGCCGTGGAGGCATGCAGTAACAGATCACCCTTTTGTTTATGAGAGTATGTGTTAAGTGTCTTTGGGGTACAGAGTATGTCTAGGGCTTACTTAGGAAATAAATGATGTAACAGTGTCTTGGTGCATTGCTTAATGTTGGGGATACCTTCTGAGAAATGGAGTTGTTAGATTTTGTCACTGTGCAAACTAAGGCAGCTATGATGTCACTGTACAATATAATCTTCTAGAACCACTATTTCACATGTGATCCATGGTACAATGAAATGTTATGCAGTGCATGACTGTAACAATGGATGGCAGCTATTCTAATGAGTTCTTAGCTATCTGAAGAGTGCTTTAGAAAGAAAATACAATTGACCTTGAATAATAGAATAGCTACAAGTGTGGTTTTTGATGTGTCCAATATTAGTACGATTTTATATTTTTAGAAAGCCCCTACTGATAACCCAGACATCAGTGAGACCTACATAAGCCATTGCATGTATAACAACATTGCCAAGTAAGGTTGAGTTTCCTGGCATGGTACAGGAGATTTCCATTCCCCAAGCAAGACAGACCTGGGAATAAAAGCTAGTTCCTGATTTGTCAGCCACATGACCTGGGGCAAGTTACTCCACCTCTAAGTGTCTGTTTCCCTCATGCGCCTAGTAGAGAGGGCAAGGGTGATGATTGCACTGGATTATTAATTAAATGAGACCCAATATGTAAAACGCTTTAAAAACATGAGTTAGGGAGTTACTACTATTACAAATAAATGAATATTCGCCCACTCACAAGGCATTAGCTACAAAATATGTGAGCAGTATGTGTGTTCTTATTCCAAATTTGAGTACTCAGCAGTAAATCTTTGGAAAGCACAAACTCTCTGAAGTTAAGAGAATGATGGTGCTGCAGGGAGGGTATAACCTCCATTTAACCTTGGTTTCACAATTGTACATAAAGCAAAAAAGAAAAAAATCAAAGAAGCCTAATTGGGTTGGGTGAATAAATTATGGTACATCAATGTAGTGGATGGTTTATGGGTGTGTTTGCAAATGTACTTCAAGAAGTCTGGAGTATATGTGTTAGAGTTGCTCTTTTTTTTTTTTTTTTTTTTTTTTTTTTTTTTTTTTTTTTTTTTTTTTGACAGGCAGAGTGGACAGTGAGAGAGAGAGAGACAGAGAGAAAGGTCTTCCTTTGCCGTTGGTTCACCCTCCAATGGCCGCCGCGGCCGGCGCGCTGCGGCCGGCGCACCGCGCTGATCCGATGGCAGGAGCCAGGAGCCAGGTGCTTTTTCCTGGTCTCCCATGGGGTGCAGGGCCCAAGCACCTGGGCCATCCTCCACTGCACTCCCTGGCCACAGCAGAGGGCTGGCTTGGAAGAGGGGCACCCGGGACAGAATCCGGTGCCCCGACCGGGACTAGAACCCGGTGTGCCGGCGCCGCTAGGCGGAGGATTAGCCTAGTGAGCCGCGGCGCCGGCCTTAGAGTTGCTCTTTCAGGCCAGAGAATTTGTGGGTAATTTTCCATTTCTATGTTATGTATTTTCTGTATTGTCAAAAACTTCTCCAACAGACATACATCTACCTTTGGTGTTACTAAATAGCTTTAATTTGGAAAATAAGAGTGTTTATGATACACAGTTCTGTGAATTCAGTAGCTGAATCTGGTGCCACACTTACCAAAACATGCTCCTTTGTACCATGTAAGAATGAGATAAAGGGCTTGAAATGAGAGTCCCGAGAATTTCTACCATCTTGCATCTAAAAGACTCTAGTATGTGCAGAGCAGTTGGCAAGGCTGTGATTTTTCATATGGAGACTCTACATTTCAGGACAGAGTTGCTGCCTTTGGATGCCCAGGTCCATAGATATCTGTCTCATTGCATCAATTAGATTAAGAGTTTCTGAAGGGCCAGACCCATTTTATCTTATTTGTTGCTGAATTCTGACACCGTCTCCAGCCTGGATTTACGTATTCACTACTTCTACAAAAGGTATAGCTAATGGTTTTCCCTCTGGGAATGGTGCCTCCAGCCAAGCTCTAAGAGTGATGATGGTTAGTTCACAGATGCACTTGAGATGACCGTGACATTTCAGTGGTTCTCAACCAGACTGTATATTAATTTTACCTGTGGACCTTAACAAAAATCTTGATGCCTAAACCCAATGCCAGAGAATCTAATACAATTGTTTCGAGTATTAAACATAAATCTCCCAAACTCTAATATGCAGCCTGTGATCACTGGGTACTATAAAAAGGAAACAGTTCTGCATTCTACCATATTGTAGTTTTAATTTTGCTGTTTTGGGTATTTCATAAATATTTATTAGAAAATTAAAGTCGGTAAGAAAGCCACCCCCTTTAATAATAATAGCTAATATTTATTAAGCACTTACCATGGGCCAGCCACTAATCCAAATGCTTTTTATATATTAACAGATTTTATCCCTACAATACTCCTATAAGATATACATTATTTTTATTGCTATTTAATTTATTCTTAAGCAAATGAGGCCCATGGGCGTGAGTAATTAGAAAAGCTGAGTTTCAAAGCTAAAAAGCAAAGCCTAGGAGCACCTCCATTTTTAATCCAGAGTCTCTTTGCTTCAGGAAAATCCAGTAAATACCCCACATCTTCAAGAATTTTCTGGACTATGCTCAGTAAAGATGAACTTAACTGACATCTTACATTGCCTTTTTTTTTGTTATTGTCTGCATCTGGCTTTTCCCCAAAACATACAGCAGCCACTTTTTTTAGATGTCTGACCTTATGCTATGCATTTCACCTACATTGCTCCAATTTGCCCTACAATTCCGTTTTGTTCTCTAGGGAATGTGCTACACACACTTTGTTTGCTCCAAAGAAATTGTGTGCACTACTCTTGCCACTGCTCCCTCACCTGGGGCCCTTATACTACTGTTATGTGTTGAATAGACGAGTGTAGTGCAATGATTCATGAGTCACCAAGATAGGTACTTCTGGTTTCCTGTTTTGTACTCTTGGATAGCTCAGTGAACCTCTCTGAGTCTCAGGTTCTATCTCTGAAAAATAGATTGCCTAGCACCAGCTGCTGAACAAGGAAAATGCAGACCCTGGCTTCATGGGGCTTGCAGTTCATTCTATTTCCACCAGGAGAACTAAATGAAATGATGCCAAGTGAAGTCCTTACTTAGGTCTGAGAGGCATGCAATTATTACTGCATTAGCTGCCCCCCTGCCCCCATGTGGCATAGTAGGTTAGGCCTCCACCTGTGGAGCCGACATCCCATATGGATGCTGGTTTGAGTCCTGACAGCTCCACTTCCCATCCAGCTTCCTGGTGATGGCCCAGCAGGGCAGTGGAGGTATGGCCCAAGTGCTTGGGCCCCTTTGCCTACATCAGAGACCCAGAGGAGGCTCCTGGCTTCAGATCGGCCCAGCTCTGGCTGTTGTGGCCATTTGGGGAGTGAACCAGCACATGGAGGATCTCCCTCCGTGTCTATGTCTCTGCCTGTTAAATGAATAGATAAATCTTTAGGAAAAAAAAAAAAGTTAGCTACTCATTCAATATATTGTTTAATTGAAAGCAAACAGTCCATTGGACAACAGCAGGAAATCTAATTACCCCTCCTCCTCTGACACACGTATAATATTACCTAGCATGCTACTTCGAGCCTTCATCACTACAGATCTTGCTATTTGCTGTCATGTCATGTCATCGGGGCTTGGGGGTCCAGGTGATCCCTTCTCACCTTTCTTGTGAGCTGATGGTCTGTTCAGAAAAAGGGGGACTGAGGAAGAGAAGAGGAGGAGGGGGAGAAGATACAAATTTCTCATTCAGGAAGCACTGGAGGTACTCTGGCGCGCATAATTTTGTTGTTGAAACTAAATGCCTCTGCTATTGAAACTGAAGAAGGAGGGGGAGAACTGGTCTCTTTAAAACAGACATTGGATAAATCAGCTACACTTCCAACAAAATGCAAAGCTAGATAATTGTGTAGTTGCAAGATAATTGCTTTAAAGCAAGGAATTCCGTTTTCAGAACTAATTAATTCATAATGTAAGGAGAACTGAAGTGTGCTAATGGGCATTTCAAGCAGCTGGGGAAGCATTTTCTCAGGGCTATCAGTGTCCCTTTGCTTGTGAACTCACTGGGAGAGAATACAAAACATCTCAACAGGAGGCCCTCCAGGAATGGCCCTGCCTGGCTCCCCTGCTCCCTTTTGCTAGATGACACCTTCGCGGCAGATCAAGCTGGCCTCTCTGCCCTGTCAATTATTAGCTGTCTTCAGTTAACCTCTCTCCCGACTTTCTTCATGTGTAAGACAGCACAATGAAACCCTCCAGAATCACAGAAGGGATGGACGCCCGGTATGGGATATTCATTCATTATCTCTCGCACGCTCGCTCGCTCGCACGCTTTCTCTCTCACCAGAGACCCAGATGTGCGGGAATCTCCTTTATCTAGTCCTTTCGCTAGACCCACTCGGGGCCTTGGGTGGACTCTGCTTCTCCCGCAGCTGCCGGCGCCCCATTTCCTTTATCCTAAGGGCAACCAGGTCCTGGGATGCTCGCAGCCTGGGAGGCGGAATCCAGAAGTCCTGGCTCCCTGCGCTCTTCGGTGTCGGGGTGGGGAGATGGGTGGAGAGGCGCGAGCGTGCGACCCCTTCTCTACTCCAGGTAGCCGCCGCCGCTCCACGCCCCCTGGCACGCGCGCCTTTCCCGGGTCGCCGACGGCGCGCCGGGCCCGCAGCCGCGCGCCGCGGGGGCCCAGGGCGCCCCCTCCCTTCCCCCGCTCCCCTCCCCTTCCTCCCTCCCGGTACAATGACTGGGCCGGAACGGCGCATCAGCCGAGTCTCATTGGCAGCGGCCGCCCCAGCCCCCAGAGAGGCGGCGGGCGGGGGCAGCCGGGGAGAGAGGCGCCGCGAGCCGGCGCTGACAGGGCGAGGGGCAGGCGGGACTCGAGGACGCGAGGAGGGCGGCCCGGGGCGCAGCTGCAAGTGCGGGTGGAAGCGAGGACGCGCGGCAAGCGCAGCCGCGGGCCGGGGGATGCGGCGGGCGCCGGCTGCCCAGCCGGCCGGGGAGTCGCGGCGCGTGGCTCACGTGCTGAGCAGGAGCTCTGGCAGAGAGGAGGAGGAGGAGGAAGAGGAAGGCAGCCGCCGGGGAAGGCGCGGCGCCGAGCGGAGTTCCCGGGCTGGCGCGGGGCAGAGCTGCCAGGTCCCGCGCGGTAGGCAGCCGAGACAATAAAGTAGCGGTCGACAGCCCCGGGCGCGGGAGCGAGGAGGCGGCCGAGCAGGTAGGTGGGCGACGGCGCCGAGTACCAGGAGCGCGCTGCCCCGGCGCGGCCGACACCCGGCGCGCCCTGGGCGCGGCGCGCAGGGTTTGGAGACTCCCAGCGGAGGTGCGGGTCCCCGGCGTCGGGCGAGCAGGAAACCCCGCCCCGCGGCTGGCTGGCTGGCTGCAGCCTCCGCGGGAGTCCCACGGGCACTTGGCGCGGCGCTCGAGTCTCTTTGGTGGTGTGGAGACAGGAAGTTTGGCGGTTTCGAGGCGTCGGCGCTGGTGGGGTTTGCAAACGCGCCGGCCGGGGACCATGTGCTTTGGTTGCCGCGCGTTCGTGGGAGGTAGGGAGGGGAGCTGATGAGTCCCAGATCCGGCTGCCCACAGATACTTGCAGAGGGCAGCGAAAGCAGTGGCGACGGGGTGGGGGTTGTTCTTCTGGGGGTGGGCTAAGGGTACTAAAGGTTCGGACAGGATGGCCGCCCTTTTCAAATAGGTGTGTCAGATCCCAGCCCCTCCTGAGCTGCGGAGGGTGTGTGCCTGTGGACCGCTTCCCTGTGTGTGTTCTGGAGTATTTCACTTTTTTTTCATTTTTTTGTCTGAAGAAGGAAGAACGAAGATGTATATGGCTCGTCTTTTTGAGAAGTGCCAATTCGTTCGGACTAGAGGAGTTTGTCCTTTGCATTGGATGCCCTGGGCCTCTCCACAGTGAGGGGAGAGCTTGGGTTGCATCTGCTCGTGGCCCCGAGAAAGCAGCCGCAAGAGGAGGTCTCGCTCCTGCTCTCCTTTGTGTGGCCGCTTCCTTCCAGAAGTGAGAGGGCTGGGTTGGGCTGGGCGCTCCTGGGTGGGGTGATAATTATCCCGAGCATTCCTGCGACCCGCTGGGACTTGTAAACACCCCGGAGCCAGCTCCTGTGAACTTCCGCGGACTGAGGGGGTTTTGTGTGCTGGGACCCAGACTGCTGGGTCTGGAAGGTGGTCCCTTGGGGGTGTGGGGAGGAAGCCCTCGGGGGTGTTGGCAGCAGTAGGCTTTCAGGAAAGCTGGTTGAGCCTTTCAAGGTTAGCCTGTGTTTGCCTCAGAAGCTTCACGCAGCCAATTCGAAGGATGTGTACTAGATGATAGCTCAGTCCCCAACATGCTGTTTCCTGTCCCGAAGGGAATGGGTCTCTGGAGCGTGCAAATCAGAGCTCCGAAGGGGAAGAAAGGCGGCGTGGCCTTACGTAACCTCGCCCAGCTGCACACTCACCTGCCAGAGGGAGGGAGGGAAAGGGGGCGGGGTTACGAGCGCTTCTCGCTTGCCAGGCACCCCGGTGGGCACTTCTGGGGGCATCATTGGGAGTTCACAGGATGGTAAACCCAGCCCCAGAGGGAGGCTGAAGTCTGGTTTCACGCGGTAGGCTCAGAACCACCTACAGTGCTTCTAAAAGGGACATCCCCTGGTGGAGTTCATGGTGATGAAGATGAGAACAGTAAGGTAGTTACCTCTATGTTGTTCACACGACTTAATGAGATGATGTTTAAGAGTGACTGACTCAGGGTAAGCACTCTGCATTTTTGACATGAAGTAGATGGCTATTGTACTGGTGATTCTGTAATTTCTCTTCGTATATCTGAGAATTTTATTACAGCAAATCACACATAGGGTCGGTGCTGTGGTGTAGTAGGTAAGCCTCTGCTTGTGCTGCAGGCATCTCATATGGGCACTGGTTTGAGTCCTGGCTGCTTCACTTCCAATCCAGCTCTCTGCTATGGCCTGGGAAAGCAGTAGAAGATGGCCCAAGTCCTTGGGCTCCTGCACCCAAATGGGAGACCTGGAGGAAGCCCCTGGCTCCTGGCTTTGGATTGGCCCAGCTCTGACTGTTGTGGCCATTTGGGGAGTGAACCAGATGATGGGAGACTTCTCTGTCTCTCCTTCTCTCTGTGACTCTGCCTCTTAAATAAATAAATATATTCTTAAACGGGGGGGGGGGGGAGGGGGGAGAAGGCACACACACACAACCCCTTACATTTCCTAGAACAGGGCCAGAAGGATTCAGACAATCCCAAGGACTTCTTGGACAGGATGACACGATCATTTCTTGGTGATTTCTGCAAGTAGTATTCAAACACTTTTATTTGCTTACATTCAGTAACACAGGTGGAATGTATTTGAACAATGTGATGGTGGCAAATGCAGAAATCTGTTAAAATGCCATCACGGTGAGGTTTGCTTTTCATTATTACCGGCCAGCTTCTCTCCTGGGCGTGCAAGTGCTTGTCCTGAGCTTCACTTTGTTTCGAAAGTCATAGTTGCTGTGTTAGTGGCAGAGCAGTGACCAGGTGGCTCGTACAGGCGGGCAGCGGCACTGGAGCCCAGCAGTGTCAAAAGGCATGGGAGGAGCTGACTTCACAGCCCCCCAGAGTGGCAGACAGCTCCAGTTCTCTACGTGGTGTTTACACACACCAGCACCAGCCTCTCCTCGCAGGAACCCCGAGAGTCCTAGTGCTCCAGATGACTCCACAGATTTAATTAAGGCTGTGCAGTGCTTTTGAGCAGACAAAAAGGCAGTTTGGGCTAACTGACAGTCCTAATAGAGTGTGCAAGAAACACTCAAAATCCCCTGCCTTACCAGCCTGCAAGAATTCTTTACAATTTCAGCAAATCTTCATAGTTACCTGACACACATCAATACAGGTGTAAGTCTTGGACTGAACGTGATCCCTGTCTCTCTTTTTCCCGCCTCCCTTCTTTGCTGCCTCCAGGTCCGCCCCAGAGATGGGATTTTCTCACAAAGGCACTGTTTGTACATGCTCATGCACTGAGGGTCACTTGCAGGACTTTCTGCAGCCTGTTTGATCAATAAATAACGTTGACTGAGTTCATCATCAGGATCCAGGTGTGTCTTCCTATTAAATAACGCTCCCTCTGTACATGCGCTTTTTCTTTTGTTTCAGAGATCAGGGGTCTTTTTTAATTTTAATTTTTTGATAATTCACTTGTTTCTCAGTCCTTAAGATTTTTTTTTACCTCCCCTTCTGGTAAATGTTTGTCCTGGGAAGTCAGAGAGAAGAGGTAAGATACCGGCTTTCTGTTGTTAGAAACTTGATAAACCACCTACATAATTTAGAGGCCAAATCTCCTATTTCCCTTAATAACCTGATTTACTGAAGTTAAAAAAAATAGATTTTTTGCCTAATCTCATAGAGCAGTGTTTTTCTTCCTTCCTTCCTTTGTTTCTTCCTCCCCTTCCACCCCCCCTTCCTTCCTTCCTTCCTTTTTCCGACTTATTTGAAACACAGAGTGACAGAGAGAGAAAGAGGTCTTCTGTCTGCTGATGCACTCCCCAAATGCCTACAACATGCAGGATTGGGCCAAATCAAAGTCAGGAGCCAGGAAATCTAACCAGGCCTTCCTATGGGTGGCAGGAACCCAGGTACTTGGGCCATTGCCTGCTGCTCCCAGGCGCATTAGCAGGAAGCTGGATTGCAAGTGCAGAGTGGCTGAAGCTTGAACCAGGCACTCTGATGTGGGTTGTGGGTGTCCCAAGAAGTACTTACCGTGCTGCACTACAAACACCACCCCAAGCAGCGTTTTTCAAAAGCAAGGTCATGAAACCCATTTAGTGGGTCACAAACAGAATTTTTTTTTTAAATGTATGTAAGCCAGAATGTGTTAGCAATGTCATATGTTAGTGAGGGTTCTATCGTCTCCTGACACTTGAGGTCGGTTGTCTGTGTGGGATTGTGTGTACCTTCTGGGTTGAAGTAGGAAACATAATTCTTACTGTGAGACACTGTCGTGTTTGAAAGGCACTGCCACAGAGCGTCTGGATCTCTTAGTTTATTTTGATAATAAGTGATAAGCCCCCAAATTTAGGTGGAATTAGGATATAGAAAACATGTGTACTGTATACCTATATTTTCTTAGATATGGGTTCAAGTTACTAAAAGTACCTGAATAGGTCTGGCTTCACGAGCATCTTGCTTAAGCCTGAACAGTGACTTCAAGACCTGACTTCTTCCTTTCCATTCTTCAGTCCCACCCTTCTCTTCTCTCCTCTGTGTATTGGATTCCTCCCTGTGTGGCAGGATGACCATGTAAACAACTTGAGGTTGAAGTCCAGCAACCCACAGGTTCCCAGCTGTCGAACAAAAATCTCAAAATCCGTTCTGGTCCTCATGATGGGCTTGGCTTCTGCAGAGGTCAGGGGCTGTGTCCCCACAATGGAGTCCCAGTCAGACTGTGTGGAGTGAGGACACCACACGGCTGAACCGCCACTTTAATGTGGTTGTGGGACAAGCGGGAAATGGATGCAGACTAAGTCAGGAAGAAGTGCCCACTGCAGTGTACAAGTGCCTAATGCAGACATGCTAATTGCTATTCTCTTGGATGCCCCAAATAATGGGAGACGAGCTGAACCGTGTGGAGGCAAATAGGTTATCGATATGATTTCTCATGTGTGTAAGGCAAACCTGTCGTTCCCAGCATGGTCAATATCAAGACTTAGGAGATCAAATGCAGGACAAGTCAGATTGGTAGGAGTTCTATTCTCCTGAGGGGGAAAAGGCTGAGGCATTGATTAAAAGCCACTCTTACAAGGGGTGATCATGATCCTTTTTGCATTTTTGTGCAAGTATTGGAGGCATTTATTTGAAACAATTTGTTGTGCTATTGTGATGAAAGTGGTAAAAATGTGTCTTAGAGCAAATTCTTTGAACATACCTCCTTAAGGCTGAAGGTCAGTGAGAACTGTACAGGGCTCTTCTCTGCCCTGAGATATTTATTTAGGTCTGTGTTACATTGCTCTTGGGGATGTGCTGGTTTTAATTGTCCTCTGCTTCCCATACAATTAACCAGTGAGAAGGGGAGCCCTAATTGTGTGTGGTGGTGAGGATGATGTTCACTCCCAGTGGAGTTCCCTAGCAGTAGGGTGGTCATGCTGCCTTGCCCAGGTGAGTCCTGGTTAATGTCATGGCTTCCAGTTTGGGATGATACATGATATGGTCATCCTACTTGTAAAGTCTACTTCAGGGGGCTGGGATTTGGGATCTGCTTAATAGATTAAATTATCTTACCATTCCTTTCACTATACAAAACTAAATGATGATGCTCAAGGATGCATGCTTATGTGGACAAAGTATAAAGAAAATAACTATAAAAACATCAGGATATTATAGAGTTGATTATCTCTCTAAATATGTATATGTGTGTGTATATATGTGTGTATGTATATACATGTATATATGAGAGGCAGGGAGACAGAGACAGTTCTCCTCCACTGGTTCACTCCCCAAGTGCCTACAACAGTTGCAGCTGGGCCAGGCTGAAGCTGGGAGCCAGGAATGCAATCCAGGTCTCCCATCTGGGTGAAGTGAACATAATCACTTGAGTCTTTCAGTTCTGCTCTCCAAGGGTCCACACTGGCAGGAAGCTGGAGTCAGGAGCTGGAGTTGGGATTTGAACCCAGACACTCTGATGTGAGACACGTGTGTCTTAACCTTTAGTCTAACTGCCTGCCAGTGTTGGTTCTCAAAGAGGGGTGATTTTGCCCCTCCAGGGGAATTTGTCAATGTTCGGGGGAATTCTTGACTGTCCTGGTTTGGAGTGAGAGAGATACAGGCATCTAGTGGGTGGAGGCCGGGGTGTTGCTGAACATCCTACAATGCATGGGAAAGCTCCACAGCAAGGAATTTTTCAGCCCAAAATGTGTATGGTGCCAAAGATGAGAAAGCCAGGGACAGTGGGTGCGCTGGAAGGAAGGGAGGGAAAGTAGTTAGGAGATTCTGGGGAGACAGAGTGATGGATATGTGGATAGTCACTGGGAGAGAACTATGGAGCTGTTTGTGTCTTGCTTACCTTTTTAAAATATGTGGAGCTTAGAAATAGAAAAAACACTAAGGAAAATAAAGACATCCTTGTCTCAAATGAAGGATAAACCTGATGCCTAGTAGTATCTTGTGCAGATATAAAGTCTCAATTAAATAATAATTGAACTAATGGTGACACAGCAGCATGTGGTCACCCAGTGCTCACCTCTGCTGAGGTTCCTCTCTGCTGTCTGTGAGGTTTCCTCATTCAGTGCTCACCACACCCCATAAGGCAGAGACTTTTTTTTTAAGATTTATTTATTTATTTGAAAGGTAGAGTTACAGAGAGAGAGAGACAGAGAGAAAGGTCTTCCATTCACTGGTTCACTCCCCAATTGGCTGCAATGGCTAGAGCTGTGCTGATCTGAAGCCAGGAGCCAGGATCTTCCTCTGGGTATCCCATGCGAGTGCAGGGGCCCAAGCACTTGGGCCATCTTCTCCTGTTTTCCCAGGCCATAGCAGAGAGCTGGTTTGGAAGAGGAGCAGTAGAGAAAGGAACTGGCTGCCCATGTGGGATGCTGGTGCCGCAGACAGAGGCTTAGCTTGCTGTACCATAGCGCCGGCCCCAAGGCAGAGACTTCTTTTTTTAAACTTTTGTTTAATAAATATAAATTTTGAAAACACAACTTTTGGATTATAGTGGTTTTTCCCCCCATAACCACCCTCCCACCCGCAAACCATCCCATTCTTCGTTAAGATTCATTTTAATTATCTTTATATACAGAAGATCAACTTAGTATATAATAAGTAAAGATTTCAACAGATTGCACCCATACAGACACATGAAGTATAAAGTACTGTTTGAATACTAGTTTTACTGTTAATTCGCATAGTACAGCACATTAAGGACAGAGGTCCTACATGGGGAGTAAGTGCACAGTGACTCCTGTTGTTGATTTAACAATTGACACTCTTACTCATGACGTCAGTAATCACCCGAGGCTTTTGTATGAGCTGCCAAGAAGGCAGAGACTCTTACAGCTGTGTTAGTCTGTTTTCCTTCGCTGTAACAAAATATCTGGGGCTGGGTCATGTGTCAAGAAAAGAGTCTTATTCAGCTCATAGTCCCAGGGGTTCAAGAGCATGGTGCCAGCTTCCTCTCAATTCTGGTAGAACTGCATGATGGGTGACATCATGGTGGGGGTGTCTGTGAGAGGGAGGGGTCACAGGACAAGACAGAGAGCAGGGAAGGGCCAGTGTGCCTGTTTTCTACCAACTCAGTCTGGTGGGAACTCACTCAGTCCTCTAGATGAGCTCAAATCCCTTCAAGCATGGTGCCCCCAATGGTCTCCCAGTGGCCCCACTTCTTAAAGGTCCCACTACCTCTTAAAAACCAACACGCTGGGGACCATGTTGCCAACACATGAACTTTCTCAAAACCATAACCAACCCCTGGCACCCCTTCCTGCACTGGACAGCTGAGGGAACTGGTTGCGAGGTTGTTTTGGCGTAGTATTTGTGGAGTTCCCACAGTCTGCAAGCTGACACGTGTCTTACAGAGACACAACCTGTGTGTAAATCCAATTGCATGTGTTAAACCAGTGACTACGTTTTTTGTGTGTGCTGTAGTTCCCACGTCTATAAAATAGTGATAATAATAGTTCCTACCTTATCAGATTATTATGAGGATTGACAAGATAAAGTGTTTCACATAGTGCCTGCTGTGTATTAAATACTCCAAAAATGTTAGCTATTACTGTTTGTGCTTTGTAGAGGCTAGGAAAAAAATACCTGTAATATTTGCGGGACAGGAACTCAGCTAAGTATTTTTCAGTGATTTCTTGCTTTCTTACAAATATTGTGACATGGGTGTTATGAAGATTTATTGGGTTTTCTTAAAAATAGATTTATTTTTATTGAAAAGCACAGTTAGAGAGTAGGAGAGAGAATCACAGAGAGACAGAGAGAGAGAGAGAGAGAGAGAGAGAGAGAGATCGTCCATCTGCTGGTTTACTGCCCAAATGGTCGCTATGGCCAGGCCTGGGCCAGGCTGAAGCCAGAAGCCAGGAGCTTCTTCTGGGTCTTCCATGTGGGTGCAGGAGCTCAAGCACTTGGGCCATTTTCTGTTGCTTTTCCATGCACATTAGCAGGGAGCTCGATTGGAAGTGGAGCAGCCAGGACTTGAATCGCTGCCCACGTGGGATGCTGGCCCTGCAGACAGCGGCTTAACCCACTACGACACAGTGCCGGCCTCCCCCACCCCATTTTTTAAAAAAAGATTTATTTATTTATTTGAAAGGCACAGTTACAGTGAGAGAGAGAGGAAGAAACAGGGAGAGAGAGAAACATTGTACTTTCATAGCTATTTTAACGTGTACCAAAAAAAATTTCACCGAGACCTTTGTGTCTTTTAAAAGGTGGTATTCCTTCCTGCTTTGTCGAATGAACTGTTAAAACAGACTGCATAGTGTTTGCTTAGGATGAGTCTAAGAAAGAAATAGTGTCCACGTGGAGTCATTTGAAAATCTGTACTCAGCCCTCCAGTGCCTGTGAGTTCTGCCCTCAGATGGAAAATATTTGGGGAAAACATCACTTCTTTATCAAACATTATACAGAGTTTTTTCTTGCCATTATTCACTAAAAATAAAACAGAACAACCGCTGACATAGCACTGACATCATAGTGGGTATTATAAGTAATTTAGAGATAATTTAAAGCATATGGGGGATGTGCATAGGTTATCTGCAAATATTTCACTGTTCTGTAGAAGGGACTACAGCTTTGGGTATCGATGGTGGGGTCCTGAAATCAACCCCCTGCAGGCACCAAGGGAGACTATTGGGTAAAGCATAATATAGATGGTATTTAAAATGGTATTGCCTTCATAGAGAAGATGTAAATGGCCATAGTAGGAAAGCAATGCTGCTTGAACTTTGTGTGCACCAGCCACTTGGGGTTCAGCTTCTGATTGAGCAAAACTGGGGGGGAGCCTGAGACTATGTTTCTAACAAACTCTGTGTGATGCTGACCGGGCTGCTCTGGGAACCACAGAGTCCATAGCAAAGAGATCAGAGGACCCAGAAGATTCTTGAGCAGGTGCTGGGGGCTGTAGAGGACCCACCGAAATGTCAGGCAATCCCCCGTCTCCCAGAGAGAGAAGGGGCTGGAGAGAGATGTGAATGAATGTGGGAGGTGAGCTTCCCTGGCCAGAAAATGCACGAAGCCACACGTTGAAGCAGCGGCCACAGCATTGAGAAAAGAGGGTCGGTGGTCTGGGGTTTCACCTGGGCCTGAGAGATTTGTAGCAGCAATTGGAGAGTCCCAGGCCGAGCTCGATGACCAGAAGGCAGGACACAAGTATTAGGGCAGACTCGGGAAAAACACCTGCCCCAGCGAGGCGGAGATGTCAGCAATAATCTGATCCACGCTGGGAATTCATCTGCAACACGGGTCCAGCACAGCCTCTGTCTTCAAAGAGAAAACTGCACTGCCTAGTGGTCGTCGCCACCCTTTATCTCCTGCAGAAGTGTCAGCCCCTTGCCAACTGCTTTCCGTACAGGGCTTTATTCACCTTCACAGCAACCCCCAGTAACTCCCATTTTACAATAACTCACTTTGAGGCTTGGAGAGGCTTTGTGACCTCTTCAGAGTCACACAGCTGCTAAGGGACAGACCTGAGGTTTAAATTCAGCACAGGCTGTGCTGTTCGCCTCCGCACTGCAAGAGGCCGCATGCTCTGTTGTCCCCGAAGTCACAGCATGAGAGCGAGGCTTGGTCTCCAGAGAGCCCCAGGGCATTCTGATGGCCCAGCTTGTGCCAGTAAGGAGACAAAGGTACTTCAGAATATTCAAGGAAAAATGGAATTAAAAGATAAGATTCTTGGAGTGTGAAAAAAGTTGAAATCCATGTGTTTTCATAATAGTCATTTTTGTTCACTTTTAAAGAACCCTCCTAGGCATAGCTTTCAAAAATTCTTGCACTAAAATACATTACTTATTTAAAAAATACATATTTATTTATTTTACTTATTAGAGAGGGTGTGTGTGTGTGAGAGAGAGAGAGAGAGAAAGAGAAAGAGAGACATCTCCCATCCACCATCCACCAGTCCACTCCCTAAATGCTTGCTCCTGGTGGCTGGTAGCCAGGAATGCCATCCAGGTCTTCTAGATGGATGGCACAGACCCAAGTACTTGAGCCATCAACTGTTGACTCCCAGAGTATGCATTAGCAGGAAGCTGGAATCAACAGTAGAGCCAGGACTTGAACTCAGGTGCTTGGGTATAGGTTGTGGGCATCCCAAGTGGTGTCTTCATCACTGCACCAAATATTGGCCCCAGTAAATTTTTTTTAAATTCCATTTTCCACAAATGTTTTCAAGTACCCTCACATTGCCCCTCCCCTCCCACCAGACTGTGTTTTACATTCAAGTAGTTTGTCCTCAGGCATAATCTACAAGAGGAGATATTCCTTTCTGCTTTGCTGAATGAAGTAGTAACAGAGTGGCGTATAAAATAAGCTAGTGACATTGCAACCTTACACGAAAATCAAGGGCAAAACTGCCTTCTCACTCCCCACCCTCCCCACCACATAAGCACTGAGTGTTTGTTGCAATGAGGAGGCACTTGTCTTTGGAAAACACCAAGGAGCCCAGACAGACAGTTATTGGGAATAATTATGCCGCCTCCACAGCGTGGGGCCCGTCCCAGCCCCTCCTGATTCAAAGGGTCTTTCTGGAAGTACCAGCATCCATCTTCCAGCTGGTGCTTACAACAGCCAACTGCGTCGGTGGGGGACCCGACAATGGATGTGGCTGAGGATTGTTTTCGGGCTTCCCTTGTTGCACCTGACTGAGCCCATCCCATTAATTCAGGCGTTGCAAAAGAGCAGAAGGGGCCATATGTGACCTGAATGCACGGCTTCCACAGGCACAAAGCTCTCGCAGCCGGCTCTGGCCCTGCTTCATCCAAGTTTAATACCCTGACTGGGCTGTGGCAGATGAAGGAGAAAAGCTAGGGAGAATGGGGGTCAGCTTCAGTGGGGATTGAAATTGGCACCAGATGGAGAATTAGGGAGGCTTAGTTCTTTTTATTTATTTATTTAGACAGGTAGAGTTAGACAGTGAGAGACAGAGAGAAAAGTCTTCCTTCCATTGGTTCACCCCCCAAATGGCTGCTACGGCCGGAGCTATGCTAATCTGAAGCCAGGAGCCAGGTGCTTCCGCCTGGTCTCCCACACAGGTGCAGGGGCCCAAGCACTTGGGCCATCCTCCATTGCCTTCCTGGTCCACAGCAGAGAGCTGGACTGGAAGAGGAGCAGCCGGGACTTAGAACCAGGTGCCAATATGGGATGCCAGTGCCACAGATGGAGGATTAGCCAAGTGAGCCACTGCGCTGGGCCCCAGGGAGGCTGAGTTCTAATCCCACCTTGGCAGCAGACTCACCTGAGACCTGTGTTATCAGCTTTCTCCATTTGTCACATAGGTGGTGACCCTTGAGGCCCTTCAACTGCTAAACCACTCCACTGCCTTCCACCAAGAAATGTGCACCCTGCACTCTGTCTGCACCAGCTGCACCATTTTCAATTTAACTTTTAAAAACATTCCAGATAAATGCACGTGAAAGGGCTTTCTTGGGGCAGGCATTTGGTATTTAGGATACCCACATTCTGTATCAGAGTGCCTTGGTTGAGTCCTGGCTACTCTACTTCCAATCTAGCTTCCTGCTGATACACACCCTGGGAGGCAGCAGATGATGGCTCTAGTACTTGGACTCTAGCCACCCACATGGGAGACCCAGAATGAGTTCTGGGCTTCTGGCTTTGGCCTAGCCCACTCCTGTCTGTTTTGGGCATTTGGGGGAGTGAATCAGCAGAGATGGAAGACATTTCTGTATCTGTCTCCCTGTCTCTGTCTCTCTGCTTTTTAAATTAAAAAAGAAAAAGAAAAGAAAAGAAAAGTGAGTGTGGTGGGCTTCCTTAAACAGTAGTGTAGCAGTGGAAAGTTTCAGTAAAATTATTTGCTATGCAATGAAAATGGTATTAAATTTCAAACATTTGGAGAGTGTGACTTCTTTGATAAATCAGGAAAGATAAGGGTATTTGAGGCCACCACAAGCGAACTGATTGCATCCATTTAAATGTGCGAACTGAAGTGCGGGATCCTGATAAACTAATGAAAACCATGTGCCCCAAGACTGGGAACACACAATCCTATCCCAGTGGGGCCGCAAGACTTAGATTGAGGACATAGTGTAGTCATTTGCTCCAACTGTGTTCAATTAATTCAATCTGGATTATGAAGAGGAGAAAAAAGTTGCTGTTTTATCTACCTCTGTGTTCCCAGTCTTGTTGCATTTTCATTGCCTAAAAGAATGGGGCATCCAGTTTACTACAGGTCAAAAGGATGATTCAAACAAGTTGAGGGTAAGGAATTGTTTTTGTGATGACTCAGCTGCTTTGAACAGCGCAGGTCACGAGTGGTTCTCATCGTACCTTCCAGCATCGACACTTGGAAGAGCTTACTGGAAAACTGTCATTGGTCCTTTTTAGATATCAGAGAGAAGCTGTGAAAATAACAGTGATAGTGGTTGCTTAAGAATGGACAGTCTGTCGGCCAGGGGTTCATGTTATTCCATAGATGATTTCATTAGATAGTGATTTCATTACATAAGAAGGGGGATGTCATTTTGTTTTCTGTCAGAGCATACAGCACAAACTTTTCATTCTCATGTTGAATTTCATTTATGTAGCATTTATCAAGGAGTAAATAATTTGTTTCACTTAAGTGATTTTTCCAGGTGATTAAAGTTTTCCTCTTCCGTTCTGCTTGAACTGCGTTTGATGAAAACATGGCACATAGTCTTTTATTTATTTACTTATTTTAACTTGGAGTAGATGAGCGTGGCCACATTTTCCTTTGACTAGGGCTCGCCATGATAAATATCACTTTTTGTTCCTCGCCATAATCCTGTCATTCTTTGACAGCTGAACTGTGTGGGGTTGAGGGATTCTTTATAAATAATCACAGCTTTTTATTCTTTCATAGCTAACATGATTGCTAATGACAGACCTCCTCTGAGTAGTGAGCAAATCCTGGGCGGGATGCTAGGAACTTCGTAAACTTTCTGCCCGCCTCCCCCAAGAAGTGAGTGTGACTATTCATCCTATTTTACAAGTGAATAAACTAAGGTTTAAGATTAGTAGTAATTGGCAAAGCTGGACTTTTAACCCATGTCTCCAATTGCAAGGTGCCCGTCACCAGCTCTTTCCTTAGCTGCCTTTTCTTGTTCTTTCTTCTGCCTCTTATTAGGTATTTCTGTCTAGCCCCTTAGTTTAAAGATCTTCAGCTGGGAGATGACCCAAGATTAATCTGTATAATCTGTGTCTGTTTAATGGAACACTTTTCATATCTTTTTCCTTAAGTGGAGTTCTGATGGTATTTTTTGCTGATTTCAGGGTTCCCAGATGTCTTCTGCACAGTTGCAATTTCTAGAAATCTTATGTGAGTTCATCACTGTGTATTCTAAGGCTCTGGGAGGGATTATAAGATTTTTGCATTGTGATTAGGCAGCATAATCAAGAAACCTGCAATCAGAGGCGTGCTTGGCTATTCTGTAATACAGAAGTTGGCAAACCTTTCCTGTGACGGGCCAGACACTAAATATATTAGGCTTTGTGGGCCATATGGTGTGTGTTGCAATTACTCAGCGCTGCCTTTGTAGGGCAAAAGCAGTCATAGATAATACATAAAATAATGGGTGTGACTTTATTCTGATAAAAGTGTGTTTGCAAAAACAAGCAGAGGTTAAGTGGGTCATGGCCAACTTCTGTTATATGGGGAAGAAGGGATTGATCCAGGTATTTATTTATGTATGTATGTATTTTTTTTTTTGACAGAGTAGACAGTGAGAGAGAGACAGAGAGAAAGGTAGAGAAAGGTCTTCCTTTTTGCCGTTGGTTCACCCTCCAATGGCTGCCGCGGCCGGCTCGCTGTGGCCGGCGCACTGCGCTGATCCGATGGCAGGAGCCAGGTACTTATCCTGGTCTCCCATGGGGTGCAGGACCCAAGCACTTGGGCCATCCTCCACTGCACTCCCTGGCCACAGCAGAGAGCTGGCCTGGAAGAGGGGCAACCGGGACAGAATCCGGCGCCCCGACCGGGACTAGAACCCCGTGTGCCGGCGCCGCAAGGTGGAGGATTAGCCTAGTGAGCCACGGCGCTGGCCGTATTTATGTATTTATTTGAGAGGCAAACAGAGAGAGAGAAAGGGAGAGAGACACGGAGGGAGGGATGCACACACATACAAATTGAGAGAGCTGCCATCTGCTGGTTTATTCTCCAAATGCCTGCCATGATTGGGGGTGGGCTAGTGCCAGAGCAGGAGCTGGGAACTCAATCCAAGTCTTCCACATGGGTGGCAGGGATCCAACTACTTGAGTCATTATTTCTGCCTCTCAGGGTCTGCATTAGTGGTTTGGCATTAGCAGGAAGCTGGAGTCAGAGTTTGAGCCCGGGTTGAAACCTAGGTACTCTGTTGTGGGACACAGGTGTCTTAACTAGGTGCTCACTTCATATCTCTGTGCCACGTTTTGGTAATTCCTGCAGTATATCATACTTTTTCAGTAGTATAATGTCTGTTACTATGGTCTATGATCAGTGATCTTTAGTGCTACTCTTGTAATTGTTTTGGGATACCCCTAACCATGCATATAAGACAGCGAATTTAATTGCTAAATGTTGTGGGTGTTCTGACTGCTTCACCAATTGGCCACTCCCCCATCTCTCTCCCACCCCTTGGGCTTCCCTTTTCCTGGAGACACAATATTACAGTTAGGCCAGTTAGTAACTCTACAATGTTGTCTAAATGTTGATGTGAAAGAAAGTGTCCCCTGTCTCTCTAAATAGAAAGTTAGAAACGATGAAGCTCATGAGAAAGGCATATTGAAAGCTGAGATGGGCTGAAGACTAGGCCTCTTGTGCCAGACAATGCAAGGGAAAAGCTCTTGAAGGAAATTAAAGGTGCTCCTCCAGTGAACACGTGAATGATAGGGGAGGGAAATAGCCTTATTGCTGACTGGAGAAAGCTTTCATGGTCTGGATAGAAGATCAAACCAGCCACAACATTTCCGTAAGCCAAAAGCTCAATCCAGAGCAAGGCACTAACTCTCTTCAGTTCCACAAAGGCTGAGAGGGGTGAAGAAGCTGCAGAAGAAGAGCCTGAAGCTGTCAGGGGTTGGTTCGTGAGGCTGGAGGAAAGGAGCCATCCCCACATCCTAGAAGGGTAAGGTGAAGCAAGTGGTGAAGTAGAAGCTGCAGCAAGTTATCCAGAAGCTCAGCGGAGATGACTGATGAAAGTAGCTACCCTGGGCCGGCGCTGTGGCTCACTTGGTTAACCCTCTGCCTGCGGCGCCGGCATCCCATAGGGGCACCGGGTTCTAGTCCCGGTTGCTCGTCTTCCAGTCCAGCTCTCTGCTGTAGCCCAAGAAGACAGTGGAGGATGGCCCAAGTGCTTGGGCGCCTGCACCTGTGTGGGATACCAGGAAGAAGCACCTTGCTCCTGGCTTCGGATCGGCGTAGCTGCGGCCATAGCGGCCATTTGGGGAGTGAGCCAACGGAAGGAAGACCTTTCTCTCTGTCTCTCTCTCTCACTAACTCTATCTCAAAGAAAAAAAAAAAAAAAAAAAAAGGAAAGTAGCTACCCTGAACATCAGATTTGCAATGTAGGTGAATCAGCCTTGTATGGGAAGAAGATGCCATCTGGGACTTTCACATCTGGAGAGGAGAAATCAGTGCTTGGCTTTAAGGTTCAAAGGTCAGGATGACTGTCTTGTTAGGAGCTAAGGCAACTGATGACTTTATATTGAAGCCGATGCTCATTTACTGCCCAGAAAATCCTATGGCCCTTAGGAATTATACTAAATCTGTTCTGTGCTCTGTAAATCGAATGACAAAACCTATGTGACAACATCTGTTTACAACATGGTTTACTGAATATGTTAAGCCTACTTTTGAGAGCTGCTGCTCAGGAAAAAGGATTTTCCTTTGCTCGTTGACAATGCACTGGTCACTCACGAGCTCTGATGGCGATGAACAATGAGATTAATGTTTCCATGCCTGCTAACACAACATCTGTCCTGCAGCCTGAGGATCAAAGAGTAATTTGGGCTTTCAAGCCTTATTACTTAAGAAATACATTTCGGGGCTGACACTGTGTCATAGTGGGTAAAGCTGCAGCCTGCAGTGCCGGCATCCCATATGGGTGCTTGTTTGAGTTCTGGCTGCACCACTTCTGATCCAGATCCCTGCTAATGAGTCTGGGGAAGCAGTAGAGGATGGCCGGGGTGGTTGGGCCCCTGCATTCATGTAGGAGACCCCGGGGGAAGCCCCTGGCTCCTGACTTCAGCTGGCCCAGCCCTGAACCAGTGAATGAAGACTTCTTTATCTTTCTCTCCCTCTCGTAACTCTGCCTTTCAAATAAATGCATCATAAAAATATATTTCATAAGGCTATAACTGATAGTGATTTCTTGTAATGGATCTGGGCATAGTAAATTGAAAACCTTCTGGAAAGAATTCACCATTCTAGTTGCCATTAAAGAACATTTATGGCCTGTGCCGCAGCTCACTAGGCTAATCCTCTGCCTGCGGTGCCGGCACCCCAGGTTCTAGTCCCATTTGGGGCGCCGGTTCTGTCCCGGTTGCTCCTCTTCCAGTCCAGCTCTCTGCTGTGGCCTGGGAAGGCAGTGGAGGATGGCCCAGGTGCTTGGGTCCTGCACCTGCATGGGAGACCAGGAGGAAGCACCTGGCTCCTGGCTTTGGATCGGTGCAGTGCGCCGGCCATGGCGGCCATTGAGGGGGTGAACCAACAGAAAGAAAGACCTTTCTCTCTGTCTCTCTTTCTCTCACTGTCTAACTCTGCCTGTCAAAAAAAAATTTATGATTCTTGGGAGGAGATCAAAATACCATTACTAACAGGATTTTGGAAGAAGTGAATTCCAACCTCTGTGAACACCTTTGAGAAGTTCAGGACTTCCGTGGAGGAGGTAACTCTGCGTGTGAGCTAGAATTAGAGACGGAGTCTGAAGATGGCATAGTATTGCCGTACTCTCATGATCACACGCTAATGGATGAGGCGCTGCTTCTTGTGGCTGGGCCAAGAAAGTGGTTTCTGGAGACAAAATTGATTGCTGGTGATGATGCTGTGGACTTTGTTGAAATGGCCGCGAAAGGTTTAGAATATTATGTTAATGCAGTCCATAAAGCAGCAGCAGGATTTGGGAGGATTGTCTCCAGTTTGGAAAGAAGTTCTCCTGTGGGTAAAATGCTACCCAACAGCATCAGATGCTGCAGAGAAATCTTCCGTGAAAGGAAGAGTCAGTGGGTGTGGCAGTTACTCTTCATTGTTGTCTTATTTGAAGAAACTGTCCTGGCCACCCCAGAGTCGGCAGCCAGCAACATCCAAACCAGCAAGAGATTATGACCTCTGCAGGCTCAGATCATCATATACATTTTTTTAAGCAGTACAGTGCTTTTAAAATGTTAGTTTTGTTGTTGTTGACACAATGTTATTGCACACTCAGTAGATTACAGTACAGTGTAAATTGTCTGAGAAACCAAACAATTGACGTAACTCACTTTACTGTGATACCTGCTTTAATTATGGTGGTCTGGAGCTGAATTCTGAATATCTCTGGCATCTGCTTGTATTTGTGGGGTGCCTTAGAAGGCGTGCCGAGGATGAAATAAACATTGTAGAACTTGTTGTGGAATTGAGAATAGCAGTGAATCCTGCTGCTGGTAAGACAACACGCGGGCTTTAATGGAAAGCTCCCTTTGCTCTAGTGGAGTGGAGAGCCGTGGGAAGGCTCCTGCCTGTTGTGAAAGGAGCTGTGAAGTCAGCGCCCACAGTGGGTTTTCCCTGGCTGGTAGAGGACCAGGGTTGCAGATCCCAGACAGACACAACTTCCAGTGTGCCCTGAGGCAAGTCCTTGTCTTCTTAACCTTAGTTTGCTTATCTGTGAAGCAAGGGAGTGTGACTGGATTGGTAATACTCATGTCTGCTGGAACATGCTTGATTAGTCCCTAGGTGGTTTTTAAAATATTTAAATGAATCAATTATGAATCAGGAAATTCCATAACCAATTCTGGATTCCTGGTTTCTTTCGAAAATTCAGAGGCTTTAGCAACAATTGGCTGGTGCTAAGAAATGGCAGCCCAGGGGTTCTATCATTGATTGCCCTAGCAGATGCCGTTGGTGCCCAACTCATGGTCTTCCCTTGCCACTTTAGTGAATGCAATTTCTCACTGCCAGCACCACATTGGTTTGTCTGAGAAGTAGTGAGTTGAGGGGCTGGCGCTGTGACATAGCAGGTGAAGCTGCTGCCTGTAGTGCTGGCATCCCATGTGGGCGCCGGTTCAAGTCCTGGCTGTTCCACTTCCTATCTGTCTCTCTGCTGTGGCCTGGGAAAGTAGTGGAAAATGACCCAAGTCCTTAGGCCCCTGCACCCCCGTGGGAGACCCAGAAGAGGCTCCTGGCTCCTGGCTTCGGATTGGCCCTGCTCCAGCTATTGCAGCCACTTGGGGAGTGAACCAGCAGATGGAAGATTCTCTCTCCCCCTCCCCCTCCCCCTCCCCTCGCCCTCTCCCTCTCACTGTCTCTGCCTCTCTGTGGTTATGCCTTTCAGATAAATAAATAAATCTTAAAAAAAAAGTAGTGAATTGAAAGTACTGGGGAATTAATACCCATCTCATTCCCCATCCCTCTGTGACCGAGGACACTTAACATAAATAGGTAATCCAGCTCCCTTGTCCACATGATGGGATGACTATGGTGTATATTCTGTTTTTTTAAAAAAAATTATTTATTTATTTGAAAGTCAGAGTTACACAGAGAGAGAAGGAGAGGCGGCGGGGGGGGGGGGAGAGGGAGAGGGAGAGGGAGAGGGAGAGGGAGAGGGAGAGGGAGAGGGAGAGGTCTTCTATCTGCTGGTTCACTCCCCAGTTAGCCACAACGGCCAGAGCTGCACCCATCAGGAGCCAGGAGCTTCTTCTGGATCTCCCACATGGTGCAGGAGCCCAAGGACTTGGGCCATCTTCTACTGCTTTCCCAGGCAGAGAGCTGGATCAGAAGTGGAGCAGCCAGGACTCAAACTGGCGCCCATATGGGATGCTGGTACTGCAGATGGCGGCTTTATCCACTATGCACAGCGCCGGCCCCTGGTGTATATTCTTCACTGTTCCCATAGTTTACCTGTGGGGTTAAGCTCCAGTCACTCACGGTGACAATTGATTTTATTTTTTAATTTTTTTTAAAATTCACTTGATTGGCAGACAGAGACAGAAACAGAATGCTCCCGTTCATTGGTTCACTCCCCAAGTGTCTGCAACAGCCAGCAACAACCAGGACTGGGTGGGGATGAAACTTGGAATCCAACCCAGCTACCATGTGAGTGGTTAGGATCATACAATTTGAGCCATCTCTGCTACCTTCCAAGGCATGCTTTGGCAGGAAGCTGGAGTCAGGAGCCAGAGCAAGGCATCAAACCCAGGTAATATGATCATCTTAATTGCTAGGCTAAATGTTTGCCTGTCTTTTTGTTTTTAAAGATTTATTTATTTTACTTGAAAGAGTTACACAGAGAGAGGAGAGGCAGAGATAGAGAGAGAGAGGTCTTTCATCAGTTGGTTCATTCCCCAATTGGCCACAACGGCCGTAGCTGCGCCGATCTGAAGCCAGGAGCCAGGAGCCAGGAGCTTCTTCTGGGTCTCCCACAGGGGTGCAGGGGCTGAAGGACTTGGACCATCAGCAGAGGGATGGATCAGAAGTGGAGCAGCTGGGATTAGAACCGGTACCCATATGGGATGCCGCACTTCAGGCTGGGGCGTTAACTCACTGCGCCACTGCGCCGGCCCCTCTCCCTCTTTTTCCGGCCCCTGCCCCTCTTTTTCTTTGTGAATTGGCCTTTCCTTCCTTGTCTCATTTCCATGCTCTCCTTCTTGTGTTTCCTGGGATGACTTGTCAGGTAAATGTCTTACACCTGAATCATTGCCCAGGGTCAGCCTCTGAAGGAACTCAGACTAAGAAAACCATAGTCTGTAGCACTAAGGCCAAATGAGAATTGCTCCCTTCTTTTGAGTTTTAAACCAATATTTGATTTATTAAAGATATGTATAATAAGACTTGGTTTTCTTTAAGCTTTTAGGTTCAGCTTACATACTTTACTATTATATTTCTTTTTTTTAAAGATTTATTTAATTACTTGAAAGAGTTACACAGAGAGAGAAGGAAAGGCAGAGAGAGAGAGGTCTTCCATCTGCTGGTTCAATCCCCAATTGGTCGCATCAGCTGGAGCTGTACCGATCCGAAGCCAGGAGCCAGGAACTTCCTCTGGGTCTCCCACGTGGGTGCAGGGGCCCAAGGACTTAGGCCATCCTCCACTGCTTTCCTAGGCCATAGCAGAGAGCTGGATTGGAAGTGGAGCAGCTAGTCTTGAACTGGTGTCCATATGGGATGCTGGCGCTTCAGGCCAGGGCGTTAACCCACTGCGCTGCAGCGCCAGCCCCACTATTATATTTCTTAATGTTGAAAATTTTTATAATTAAACATTTTCTTTTAAAAAATATTTATTTATCTAGCCAGCATTACAAGTGGCAGCTTAACCTGCTGTGCCACAATGCTGGCTCCTTAAAAACTTTTTTGATTAACACATAATTAGAAATATTTATGGAGCACACTGTACTGTTTTGTATATGTATACATTGTGTAATGATCAAATTAGAGTAACAAACATTTGTCACTGTGGTGAGAGCATTCAAAAGCTTCTAGCTTTTTTGAAATGTGCAATACATTATTGTCAATAACTTACTCCTATCCAGCTATAAGATTGTACCCATTGACCAGCTGTTCCCCATCCCTCACAACCAGTTCCCCTCCTACTATTCTACTCATGTCATCAACTGTTATAGATTTTTCATGTGTATGAGATCATGCAGTATATATATATATATATATATATATATAGGTGCTTGGCTTACTTCACATAACATAATATCCTCTAGGTTCATCCATGTCCTTGCAAATAACTGAGCAAGATTCAACCTTTTTTAAATGGCAAAATAGTATTTTATTAGTTATATATACCACATTTTCCATTCATATACCATATACCATACCACTTATACCATTCACCTGCTGATAGACATGCGGGTTGATCCCATATCTTTGCTATTGTAAATGATTCTGTAGTCAGCTTGGAAGTACATATGTCTCTTTGACAGACTAATCTCATTTTCGTTGGATATATGCCCTGAAGTGGGATTTCTGGATCATAGTAAAACTCTATTTTAAATTTTTTAAAGGATGCTAGGCAATTTTATGCCAACAATTTTGGCAACTTATGTGAAATGAACATATTTCTTGAAAAACACAAATTCAGAAGACTTACATGGAAAGCAGAAATGTTGGATAGCCCCTATGTACTTAAGAAATTAAATTCTTTTGAAAAATCTTCAATCTTGGATGGCTACAGGCCTAAATAGCTTCACTAGCGAATTATAGTAAGCATTTTAAAAAGAAATAGTAGCACAGTAGTATGTTATTTCAGGAGGTGGAGAAGGATCAAATGCTTTCCATCTCTTCAAGAAACCAACATAACCCTGGTATCCAAACCTAATGAGTAACAAGAAAAAACTTACAGAATTATAGCCTGAGTTAATACAGGTGGGAAAAACAAAACAAGCCTATTAACTAAATATATCAGAAATTGAATCCAGGAAAAAGTAAAAGTAGAATATAAATCACTGGATTTTTCTAATCTTTTTATTTTGGTTTTATTCTCCACTGTTGGTTTTTGTAGTTTTGCATGTTTCCATGATGATAGTTATCATCCTTTTGCTTCAAATGCAGGATTCTCTTAAACATTTCTTATAGACCAGTCTGGTAGTGATGAATTACTTTAGTTTTTGCTTATCATGGAAAGTCTATTTTGCTTTCATTTCTGGAGGATAGGTATAGTATTCTTGGCTGGCAATTTTTTTTTTCTGTATATTTCATCCCATTTTCTTCTGGCCTGTAAGGTTTATTTTTTATTTATTTATTTATTTTTTTTATTTTTTTTTTGGACAGGCAGAGTGGACAGTGAGAGAGAGAGAGACAGAGAGAATGGTCTTCCTTTGCCGTTGGTTCACCCTCCAATGGCCGCCGCGGCCAGCGCGCTGCGGCCGGCGCACCGCGCTGATCCGGTGGCAGGAGCCAGGAGCCAGGTGCTTTTCCTGGTCTCCCATGGGGTGCAGGGCCCAAGCACCTGGGCCATCCTCCACTGCACTCCCTGGCCACAGCAGAGGGCTGGCCTGGAAGAGGGGCAACCGGGACAGAATCCGGTGCCCCGACCGGGACTAGAACCCGGTGTGCCGGCGCCGCAAGGCGGAGGATTAGCCTAGTGAGCCGCGGCGCCGGCCTTCTTCTGGCCTGTAAGGTTTCAACCAAGAAGTCTGCTGTTAATCCACTAGGATTTCTCTAATAATTGACTTGATTCTTTTCTATAGCTCTTCTTAGAATTCTCTCTTTGTCTTATATTTCTGAGTTTGACTATAATATGCTTTGGAGGAGATCTTTTTTGGTCAAATCTATTAGAGGTCTTTTGGACTTCCTGGATCTGAATGTTCATGTCTTTCACAAGATTTGCTGATTTTTCAGCAGTTAATTCACTGAATAGATAAATAGAGATGGAGAGAAAGAGAGAACATCTCTTTTATCTACTGGTTCAATCCTAAATGACCAGAATAACCGGGGCCAGGTGGGAGCCAGAGGCCTGAAACTCCATCCAGGTCTCCCACGTGTATGGCATGGGCCAAATCCTCAGTCCATCTTCTTCCATCTTCCCAGGCGCGTTAGCAGAGAGCTGGGTTGGAAATGTAACAGTCAAGACTCAGACTGGCACGCTGATATGTGGTGGCAGTGTTGCAAATGACGGCTTAACCTGCTGTGCCACAAGACCGGCCTTGGAGATCTGAATTTTATAAGAGGACATCTGAGAATCAAGTTTTTTTTTTTTTTTTTTTTTTCCTAATAGGGCGACCAACGATCCCAGTTTGCCCCAGAGCTAGGCCATTTCCTGGAGTAAGGGATTCTTGGTTGTCAAGCCAAGACAAGTTGGTCTCCCTTCTCTAGGAACAGATCACACAATAGGACCTTTGAAAATTCCATCTCTGAGAGATTATACTCTGTATCTATTTATTTATGTATTTCAAAGTAACATTGAGTTGTTAAAGCCCAAATTTGAATGCACGGGGAAAGAAAAATAGCTCTTTTCAGAGTCTGATTGCAAAAATCTGAGTAAGGTTAAGAGTAACTTCAGTTTTCCTTTCTGTCTGTGCCTCTACCTTGACTGGATTTGGCCTGGCCCCATTCATTGAGGGAATGAATTAGCGAACAGTGAGTTGCCTCCCCTTTCACAGGACCCACTCACTCACCCAGAAGCAGCAGCTGCTTGGCAGGTTTGCACCTCACACCAGAAGGACCCTGAGCATCTCTTCAAAGACGAGAGGATTCAGGGGTGACACACTGACATGTATGCTTGCCCTGCCCTGCGTTACGTGTCATCCATCTTCTGCATGTTCATCTATTTTTAGTGACATTGTGTTTTAATCAAAGTTGAATTTGCGAAAATCTTTGCGCCTAAATTAGAAGCGTGTGTCACCGCCATGCCCCAGGGCTGACGGCATGAATAGGAAAGGGTGTGAATGGCACCAGCATGTGGGACTCCCAGAGAATCAGAAACCAGATGTGCTGTCTGCAGAGCACACTGTGCCAGGAATACCTGGGTGTTTGTTACTTAAAATGATTTTGTGCATCAAAACTGGTAGTTTAGCCCCTGAAGTGGATTTGCAAGGCTCACTGGGAAAGTTATAAGTGATTTGAAACCTGAACAACACTTGTTGGAGCCGTTGTTGTGGCGTAGTGGGTTAAGCTACTGCCTGCAACACTGGCTTCCCAGATGGGCACCAGTTTGAAATCCAGCTGCTTGCAGCCTGCGCTGTGGCATAGTGGGTAAAGCCACTGCCTGCAGTGCCAGCATCCCATATGGGTGCCGGTTCGAGTCCGGGCTACTCTACTTCCAATCCAGCTCTTTGCTATGGCTTGGGAAAGCAGTGGAAGATGGCCCAAGTCCTTGGGCCCCTGCACCTGTGTGGGAGACCTGGAAGAAGCTCCTGGCTCCTGCCTTCAGATTGGCTTAGCTACGGCCATTGAGGCCAATTGGGGAGTGAACCAGTGGAAGGAAGACTTTCTCTCTCTCTCTCTCTCTCTCTCTCTCTGCCTCTCCTCCTCTCTGTGTAACTCTGACTTTCAAATAAATAAATAAATAAATATTTTTTAAAAAAAAGAAACCCAGCTGCTCTACTTCCAAGCCTGCTCCCCGCTATTTGGTTAATTTAGAAGTAGATCTTGAGATGGATTGCAAATAGTTCATGTGGGAAGCTCAGGCAGCACCAAGTAGGGAAGTCAGGAGATGAGACAAAGAATGGAAGGCAGCCCCCATCAATCCAGCTCCCACAGTGGGTTGATCCATTGGGTTCATCTCACTGGGAGAGTCCTGGGGACGAGGAAAGGGTGTGTGTTTCAGAATTTTCCCACCTAAAGGGTGAGGGAACTGGGGTGTTCATACACCTGGCTTCTGAGAGTCATTACTTCGGTGCTGCTGCTTCTGAGAGGCGCAGTGTGGAGTCACAGCTGCATACTTTCTATCCTTTACTTGGCAGAGTGGAGCTTGCTTTTTTTTTTTTTTTAATTTTTTGACAGGCAGAGTGGACAGTGAGAGAGAGAGACAGAGAGAAAGGTCTTCCTTTGCCGTTGGTTCACCCTCCAATGGCCGCCGCGGCCGGCGCACTGCAGCCCACGCACTGCGCTGATCCGATGGCAGGAGCCAGGTACTTATCCTGGTCTCCCATGGGGTGCAGGACCCAAGCACCTGGGCCATCCTCCACTGCACTCCCTGGCCACAGCAGAGAGCTGGCCTGGAAGAGGGGCAACCGGGACAGAATCCGGCGCCCCGACCGGGACTAGAACCCCGTGTGCCGGCGCCGCAAGGTGGAGGATTAGCCTAGTGAGCCACAGCGCTGGCCGCAGAGTGGAGCTTTAACAGCACAAGGAAGTTCTAGGCAGAAAATGCAGGCACTGGCAGTAAGAAGCAGGCCAGTGTGCCCCGGAATGGGAGGAGCCCCGGCAGACCCTGCTTTGGTGGTTTTCAGAATTAGAGACAATGTGCACAGTGGTAGGCGTAGGGCTACCATGTATAGAGACGCTACTATTTATGTGCAGATAGTTAACAGTGAGAGGACCTTTGAGGGCTTCCCCTGGGCCTTTGGAAATCCTTGGTTGGCCCAGAGTTGTTCCCAGAAACCTGTATCAAGATCTGAATATATTCCACCTGCATGTAATGATCAAGACCTTCTGCTAAGTGCCAGGCCTGCCCAGCTCTCCACGTGGGCCACGCCCTGTGATGCTTTCCTGGTGCAGCTCCACCCTTCTGAGGGACTGCCAAAATGCCACCTTGGGATCTGGGTCTGGAGGGAACCAGAGTGGGTGTTTGGGCACAAACAATCAGATACCGCCTCTCCTGTCCAGGAACCCAAAGGCTGCCCACTCTCTGTGCTCTCAGGAAGGGAAGTTTGAGAAAAGATTGGGAGCCCCACCATGGCCGAAAGTAGGGAAGGATCACTGTAGTTGGGTGGCAAGATGAGCAAGAACTTTTTGTTATGATTTTCTGAAGAAGATAACCACCTGTCTTTCTACCAGCTGTGTGACCACTTTTCCTTCCAGTCTTTAATTTATCAAGCCCTCCACCAGCTGCAGTCCCAGGCTGTCCCACTTGCTGCCTGGCCCCTGTCCCTTTTCATGTGGTCTTGGGTTGGGTAGTGCCCATTCCCCACCTGCCTGCCTCCAACCAGAGTATGGATTGTTCCTCTCTTCAGGTGGTGCAGTCTGAGAGTATAGCGGACCATGTCTTTTTGTCCCTAGTATGGATTTCCCTTTCTCCTTTGAGGAAGAACCTTGGCCTTTTAGGATTTATGTGAGCATGTGGCTGCCAAGGTAGGGAATGCATTTCCCCACCTTCTTTACACTGGTGTGGCCATGGGACCCAGCCCAGCCTAAAGGAAAGTGAGAAGTGATACATGAGTTATTCCCATGAAAAGAAAATGCCACCTCTTGTATTTGACTTTGCTGAACACTTGGATGGATTCCTGAGGAATGTTCCCTCAGAGGGGCGGTTCTTCCAAAAAAGCTTTGACAGATATCTAAGGGATAACCCGAGGTTTGTGCCCTTGGTCTTCTCTGTTGAATTGATAAACTTGACCTCTCTCTGATGGTTATTTAGCAATCAGTTCTCATCTCCAGGCCCCCTGTTGTACCCAGAGCTGTGAGCCAGGGTAGAAGTCTGCAAACTGTCTTTATCAGATGCCCTTATTAGCATGCTCCATCAGTGGGAGGCACCAGCTGGGATGCAGGGGGCTGGGAGGAGACTTATTTCTGCAGCCCTCTCAGGTTCACAGCCCTGAACAGCAGCAGACCCCATTGGTGCTTTAGCATTGGAATGTGTGCTTCAGCGGAAGGGGGAGTCACCCCCACTCTCAGATGACAATGTCATTTGAAGGTGATAGGAGGGGCTGAGATCACGTGGATCCATGATTGCTTTTGCTTCTGGGTGGCACACAGCTGAATTGCCTTGCTTAGCCTGTCTTACTAGAATATTGGGGTGGAGAGAGGGCGGGCTGCGTTGTGGCCCGTGGAATGTGGTAGACATGTTATATGTTGTTTATGTGCCTGGCCCGTAAAAACCGCCTCCCTGATTTCCCGATTTTCTCTCTCATCTGCCTCCTGGGTGCTGAAGATTCAGTGCCTGGTTCCAACGCCCTAGGGCCTGGCAGACTCATGAGAAGGAAAGAGCGTGGGAAACTTGACAATTTCTCTTCTCCCACAGCCAACCTGCATTGGCTCATGATGCAGTGAGAAGGCAACCTTGAACGTGCAAGCCCGCGGAGATTTGGGGGTTGGTTGTAACAGACACTAGCTTTACTTACTCACTAGTCCATGGACAGACATATGAAATGACAGCCTTTGGCCCTCTTTGCATCCAAAGAATCCAAGTTGGAAAATGGCGTAGGATTCTAATTGAAGCAACAATGACATCTGTAACAGTACAGACCCTGGGAGGCAGCAGGTGATGACTCAAATATTTGGGTCCTGCCATCCACACGGGAGACCCGGATTGAGTTCCCAGCTCCGGATTTTAGCCTGTCTCAATCCCAATAGTGGCCAGCATTTGGGAAGTGAACTAGCAATTGGGGGCTCTTTTTCTCTCTCTCTAATAATTTTAAAAAGTACTTTTTAAACTTACAAAGAATTTAAGTTTGCTTTTAAAAATTTTCCTTCAGCCTTGCTTAATAAAGAATGTGCCCTGGAAAGAAATTAAAGTTCAAAATCAGTAGAATCTGCCTAACAACTGGGAGCACCCATGGGAACATCTCTGTTAGATAAGATTTGAGGAACTAAAAGTCCTCATGGCAACTGGTCAGGTGAAGCCCTCAAACCATCTAATCCCAAGGAAATCTGCAAGCTAAGAATTCATTCATTGTGCTTGGAAAGATGATGTTTGTTGTGAGACAGCTTTATGAGCTTCATAAAGTACTCTATTTATAAATGCTCCTACATGTAAATAAAAGGCTTTATTGGCTTGCAAGGGAAAAAAGGTCAGATTTATTGGCCAACTGTAAAAATGTAGATGATTCTCTCATGCTTGTTGCTTTGAAGCTAGGCGAAGAGGAAATGTCAGAGTGTTCTGAAGTCTGAGAAAGGGACGGGTGTGAAAACTGGGTCCTAGGACAGGCCCGAGGGACAGTGGGTTGACTTCTCAGTAAATGTATGTGTTCTGGAAAGTTCTTTGATTGTAGAGTCATGTGGGGAAGTTCAGGGCCCCAAGTGGTGTGGCTAAGTGAGTGCACCTTTGGCTGCTTTGAGTTCTGCAGCCCTAGATCTGTAAAGTTAGATCAGGAATTTTAAATGCATTCATGGTGCTGGGCTGGTTTCCTGGAAGGGTGTTTGAAAGTTGGATCTGGTTTTATCCTTGATTTGCAATTTCAGAAATGCCCAAACTTCTTCATCAAAGTGTTTTCTCCCCAAATGGCAACTGCTTTATTGGTTTATCTGATCATAAAAGTAATATAATTATGTATCAAAAAGAAAAGTGAAACATGTTAATTATCACAATGAAACAAATTGCCTAATATTCTGCATATAGACTTCTGGACTGATGTTGCTCCCCCTCTTCGTGGAGGAATGACACAGAACCCTGCCTAGGCTTCATATCCGAGTCACGGCACCATTATGTCGCTCCCCCTCTTCATGGAGGAACGACACAGGACCCTGCGCTGTTCTTTCGTCTGCTCGGCCCTCCCTGGGTTTGCTGCTGGTTCTTCCCGGGTTGGCTACCGTCCCCTCCACCTCCGTGGAAGGGCGGTTCCCCCTAGCCACTTTCCCCACTTCCGCAGGAGAGCGGCACACCGCCGGCCGGCTCTCTCGGGGGCTGCACAGGTGTTCCTTCAGATAGATGTTCCCCTTAGATGTTCCTGGTGCATGTTGTCTCTCTCCTCCTTTATAGTCCTCTTCCACCAATCCCAACTCTGCTACCCACACGCCGAGTACGCTGCTCTCCTCCAATCAGGAGTAGGTCCTACAGTTTATTGGTTGAACTGGAGGCAGCTGTATAGAAGCTGTTTCTCCCTTCTCAGCGCCATATTGTGGGAGAGCAGATGCATAGAATAAGTCTTAATTCCAGCAACTTAGTCTAGTCCGAGTTGCTCCCCACAGACTGACTTTATTTCTAATCTTCATTTGGCTCTTGACTGCTTGCACTGTTATTTGGTTTAATGATCTTGTCATCCACCTAATTTTTTTTAAAGATTTATTTATTTTTTTGAAAGGTAGAGTTACAGAGAGGCAGAGAGAGAGAGAGAGAGAGAGAGAGAGAGAAGGGAGTTCTTCCATCTGCTGGTTCATTCCCCATAATGACCGCAATGGCCAGAGCTGGGCCAATCTGAAGCCAGGAACCAGGAGCTGCTTCCAGGTCTTCCACATGGATACAGGGGCCCAAGGACTTGTGCCATCTTCCACTGCTTTTCCAGGCCATAACAGAGAGCTGGATCAGAAGTAGAGCAGCCGGGACTCGAACTGGCACCCATATGGGATGCCAGTGCTGCTGGTGGTGGCTTAACCCACTATGCCACACTGGTAGCCCCAGGAGTGTTTCATTTTAGGTTCTCTGATCGTATTTTGTGGATCATCATAGACCACTTGCAAATCCTCCTGGAATAAGTCGTGAGATTATTTCTGTAAACAATGAGCTCATTTCTGTAAACAATGAGCTCATGGGGATGTCGGGACCTTGCTGTCTGTCCTCCTAAGACCCTGGAAAAGACCATTTGTGAGGGAAGCACTCGTCTGTAATTTGGTTGATTCATAATTCCAGGGTGTCTGAAAGTGAGGGGCTCCCCTGTAATTGCTCTGAGTGCTCCATGTGGGCATCATGATTTCCGACAAACCCTGCTGCCGGGCAGCCCCGCCTCCAGCGTGTCTGGAGCCTCTGCTGTGTCTGCTGAGTTACTTACAAGCCTGCACAGTGGACCTCTCTCCCTTCGTGGCTGCTAAATGCTCCATTGCATCCCACCGCTCTTGGTTTTCTGAGTGTGGTATGGATTCTGTGTTTTATGTATGAGTGTTTCCAAGGTGAGGAGTGCTTCTGAGCAGCCTGCTGTGTATCTTCCGTCTCAGGCACTCCATTAGGGGTTGTGAGGCCATTATCCATCCAGGAGCTGGCAAACTTCATTCTGTCTCACAAGTAGCCAACAACACGCTTTCTTTTCTACAACTTAACAGCCTGTGGGGAGCAGCTCGGACTAGACTAGGTTACTGGAATTAAGACTTATTCTATGCATCTGCTCTCCCACAATATGGCGCTGGGAGAGAAGAAAACAGCTTCTACCCAGCTGCCTCCAGTTCAGCCAATAAACTGTAGGACTTGCTCCTGATTGGAGGAGAGCAGCGTACTCGGCGTGTGGGCAGCCGAGTTGGGATTGGCAGAGGAGGACTATAAAGGAGGAGAGAGACGGCATGCACCAGGAACATCTAAGGGGGAACATCTAAGGGGAACACCTGTGCAGCTCCCAAGAGAGCCGGCCGGCGGTGTGCCGCTCCCCCGCGGAAGTGGGGAATGTGGCCAGGGGGAACTGCCCTTCCACGGAGGTGGAAGGGATAGTAGCCAACCCGGGAAGAACCAGCAGCAAACCCGGGGAGGGCCGAGCAGACAAAAGAACAGCGCAGGGTCCTGTGTCGTTCCTCCACGAAGAGGGGGAGCGACATAATGGTGCCGTGACTCGGATATGAAGCCTAGGCAGGGTTTAGTGTCGTTCCTCCACAAAGAGGGGGAGCGACAACAGCCCAAATTTGCACTCACACACATGATTTCTGGCCCAATTTCCAGTTGAATATTTGAAAAAACAACAATTGACCAAATTTGTAAATTTGTCAAACTGTGACAATGGAGGGAAATCTAATCTTAACTGCCTCAGGTATTATAAAGATGGAGTCAGGGTTACAAACTCAAATGCTAGTAAGCGCCCCTAAGGCAGATAATGTAAGTATTTAATTAAGGCCAAGTGGAAGCAATAGGGAGTGGTGGGGCCTGGAACAAACTAGAGAACCATACCTCACCCTAATTATTTTGTAAACAATATTTTGCTTGACGTAGGCATTTGATCTAGCTGTTAGGGGTAGGTGTTGTGTTGCAACAAGTTAAGCCACTGCTTGAGATGCCAGCATCCCATATTGGAGTGCCAGTTAGAGTCCTGGGTGCTTTATGTCCAACCCAGCTTCCTGCTAATGTGCCTGGGAAGGCAGCAGATGATGGCCCAAGTATTTGGTTCCTACTACCCATGTTGGAGACTCAGATGGAGTTCCAAGCTCCTAACTTTGGTCTGGCTGTTGCCATCTGGGGAGTGACTCAGCAGATGGGGGAATATTTCTCTTTCTATCTCTACCTCTGTCTCTGTCATTCTGTCTTTCAAATAACTACATAAATAAATAAGCCTTTAGAAAAAAGACATTGATAAGATGCCTGGGTTTGAGTCCCATCTCCTCTCTGGATTCCAACATCCTGCTAATAATGTGCACCTTGGGAGGCAGCTCTTCCACCCATGTGGGAGACCCTCATTGAGTCCCAGGTCCTTGGCCTTGACCTGGCCCATCCTGGCTATTGTGGGCATTTGGGGAATGAAACAGTGAGTGGAAGATCTCGCTGTTGTATGTCTCCCTCCCCTTTTTAAAGTAAGTGTGTGTGTGTGTGTGTGTGTGTGTATCTTATTTATTTATTTGCTGGCCAAAAGCTGCTTTTTTACTGGCTGATGTTTGAAAAATTCCTAGTTACTGCATGGAAGGTTAGGTACAAGGTAGTGAAACGTTTTAAGGTGTAAGAAATTTGACTGCTTTAGCCAATTAGATCCTTCTCTTGATTATTCCTATCAGTCTCCCTTTAGTCTCCTCCCTAGCATGCAGAGTTTCTGTCATTAGCTCTCCCCTTTTTGTTTACTTGTTTAGTCTCAGTCTCTCTCTTGCTTTCTCTCCATCTCTGTCTCTTTTTCTTCCTAGACTATCGCTTCATGGAGGCAGGGGCTGTGTTTATCCTGCTCATGGTTGTAATCACCAGCACTAGGCAGAGCTGGGGACATAACTGATCCTCATGAAGATTATTGAGTGGCTAAAGCAAGGGGATGGTCACGTGTTTTCATCCTGTGACATAAACTGATTTATCTTGGTACCTGCTCACTTAGGACAACAGTAATGATGCAGTAATGGGAGCTGAATGGTCCATCACACCTGGCTAACCCCACTGAGGGGTTACATTGGATGGGGCCAGCATCTAGTAATAGATGTGGTCCCTGGGCTGGGGAGTTGGGTGAGCATGGGGCCCAGCTTTACAAAGGTGTTCAGTAATAAAGAAAATAGCAAGTTTCCTGGATACTGATAAGGCATGACTAGTAAAGGAATCAAGGTATCGGCATCACGGACATCTGGTGAATCCAGGAGGTGTCTCTCTTTCCAGATAGAAGTATGCAGTCTGCCTCAGGTAAGCAAGTGATAACAAAAGTAAAGCCAGAGCAGCTGAAGACTGAATTCATATGCATAGTGAGGAGGGTGATGGGGAGAGAAAGTCACAGCAGAGAATAAAACACTAAGGAAGGATCTAAGCATCCAAAACAGGTTTAGGTTTCTCAGTTGTCATTCCAAGGTCTAGACTTGGCCTCAGCCTTGAGGCAGAAAGGGTCCAGGCTGGAACCCAGAACAGGCCCACACCAGCATCAGTATTGGTGTTGAGTCCCCTAATAGATCCCACCCCTGCTAATGACACATTGAGTGTTAATTTCTGAGAGCAATAGGGAGAAGAGTTCCCAATCCTGACTTTTGTGTCTACCTAGGATCCTAGAAGATTTAATTGCCAGAACAAAAGAACCTATGTAGGTTAGGTTAACACCTACATGCTACAATCAGGATTCTTTTGTTACAGATCACCTTAACTTCTACACATACCAAAATGTAAAAGCTGGCCTCAGGGCTTATGCTCTGTCTCCCTGCCCCTGGCTATGCTGCTGTCTGCTGTTGGCTCCTCTCTTATGTTAGAGGTAGACTTCACCTGTGGAGAATTGGTATAGCCCATTGGTCAAGAGTGTGAACTTGAGTAGTCCCATCAGCTGGGTTTGAATCCCTCTTCTGCCCCTTGACCTCAGACAAACTCTTTACCTATAAAATGAGCATTATTAACAGCACCTACCTCTTAGATTGTTCATTTTTATTATTTTAAAGATTTATTTATTTGAAAGGCAGAGTTACAGAGGTGTGGGTGGAGGAAGGACAATGAGAGGGATCTGTCATCCGCTGGTTCATTCTCCACATGGGTGCAGTAGCCAGGTCTGGGCAAGGCTGAAGCCAGAAGCTCCCTCCAGCTCTCCCATGTGGGTAGCAGAAGCCCAGGTACTTGGTCCCTCCTCTGCTGCTTTCCCAGATGCATTAGCAGGAAGCTGGATTGGAAGTGGAGCAACCTGGGCTTGAACTAGTGCTTTGATACAGGATTCAGGCAATGCAGGCAGCATTTTAACTCACTGAACTACAGTGCTGACCCCTTAGATTGTTCTTCAGTTTTAAATGAGTCAATATATGTAAAAGCCTTAGAATAGTACCTGGTACTGTGTTGTTACTGGCACCCAGCAACTGTAGCTCGTAACCCAACAGCCCTGATAGCACAAGGTCAAGAAAGTGATTCATCCTGCGGGTTCTAGGCAAAGAAAAAATGGGGAAGATCTTTATCAGCTGAGCCTGTGTCAGAGCTACTGTGCATGAGAGGGGTCCTGTACAAAAGGGAAAACACTGAGAGATGGAGCAGAGAGGCCTCTGTGCTCCCCTTCTATAGGGCATTGTTGATCCATGCAGGGCCTGTGTCCTAAGGCTCTTCTTCCCCTTAGTGGGGTGCATGGCATGCATGTGACCAGCTTTTGCTCATGTGGAGGGGAAGTCATGTGTGGTTGATCCGATGAAGGCCTTCAAGATAGGCTGCGTTGACTCTGTATTTTTCCTGCATGTAGACACTGGTGAGGACATTGGTTCTAAATCCTTATTACACATCAGAATCACCCAAAAATCTCAAAAGGAATAGCACACCTGGTAGTAGATGAGTAGTCTTCAACCAGGGGACATTTCTGCTCCCCAGGGGACATTTGGCCAGGTCTGAAGACATTTTTGGTTATCACAACTTGGTTTAAGGAGAAACTGATATCTATTAAACAGAGGCCAGCAATGCTGTGAGCCACCCTCCCACACACAGGACAGCCCCTCACAGCTAAGATTTATCTGGCCCCAAGAGTGCTAATGTTAGAAACCCTCTCCTTGTAAATGGCGAGACCGAGGGGTGCCTGAGGCCTGGATACCTGAATCATGGTGCAGAGGAAGCTGCCTGTGGACCTGGAACATCCATGTGTAAGAGTTACCTGAATGACAATAGGTGTCTATTGTGTTAAGCCATTGAAATTTGGGCCCTGTTTGTTATAGCACCTGCTGTTACTTTAAGTAACACAAGAAGAGACACATGCTAAAGGATTTGTGACTATTAAGCTTATGAAATGGGCATGCAGTGTATTTTATCAGTGTCTGCCTAGGTTGACATTTATATATATATAAATGGAGGGCTATTGTTTGATTTAAAATTTGCCACTGACCATCCAAATCAGCATGCAGTGATTTTATGGCAAGGGAGTGGGTGATGAGTATTTGGCTATCCTGGGTGGAAAGTATCTGGTGTGTGAGCTGAATAAGTAGACTTGATTGTGTTTCAAATCAAAATCTGTTTTATTCATAGTATTGCCTCTGTTTTAGTTAGTATATGTTAATTTTCCGCATCATCTTATTAGCTATTGTTAATAATGAAGACAAGTTAGATTTGTAAAATAGGAGTAGAAAACCTTGCAGATGGTGGCTTTAGTAAATACTGTGAAAATGCCAGACTCAAATCTGTTTGCCTATTTACGCAAGTTACATGTGAATGCTTTGAAAATGATTCATATTGGAACTCTTAAGGGATTTTAAATTTCAGGAATTTTGGAGAAAAGGACTCAATACTGTTGGAGTGTGAGGTTCCAGAGGGTCCACTTCCTGCTCCAGGAGTGGCCAGTCACACTGAGCCCCCTATAGAGCTGATTGATTCAGAGATGGGCTCATTACTCAGGCTCCTTACCCAGGCTCGTTCAGCTAGGGTCAGCCCTTGGACTCGCGCAGAACCTATCAGGAGACATGGCCTTGTTTTGTTGGTTTAGACTTAAAGGCTGTAAGCCGTGAACTTAAGAATGAAGTTAGCATATAGAGCATTGACCAGTAATGGAGAGGGGGCAGATGGATCCTGATGACATCATTTGAGTGTCCAGGGCAAGCCACACCTGAAGCTTCATGGACTTTTGAGTAGTCCAAGCCCATAAAATCCACCATTTTGTTTCAGCCAGTTTGGGTTGAACTGTTTGTCGACTTGTCACATTCAACTAATATAGGTGAGATGTGTTGGTTGTGTTGGACCTCCAGGAGTTTCCACCTCATTTGTTATGTTGGGCTGGTGTTATTATTACTGATTATTTGCTCCTCTGTCAGTAACAGCTCCCTTCCCCATCCATTGCCATGTGACTAATGCTGTCCGCTCTGTGGGAAGAGGGTCTGTCCATGTGACTTGCCGAGACCAGCAGATGTGGGAAGAAATGACCAGTGCCATATCTGAGCAGAAGCTTTAAGGGTCATCACAGGGTCCTCCTGTTTCCCTCTTTTTCCCCTCTGCCAAGTGGTCATCCATTCCCAGGTTAAGTCCCAGCTAGAGAAGATGCTTGGAGTAGAGTCTCAGCTGATGTACAGCTGACAGGTAACAGGAATAAGAACTGAATGTATTTTGTTGTAGACCAGTGATACTTTGGGGTGGTTGCTGGTACATTATAAAATAGTAAAAGCTAATATACTTGTTATTTTTGGAATGCTTGCTGAAGTTTATAAGGGGTTATAAAATCTAAAGCACATGTCATGTTGTGTATAATTTATATCCTGCAGGTTATCAAAAATAAATTAGGTTGCTTCTCATTTTTCAGTGTTCATGGCCCTGTTATCTGTAGTAGGGTCAGGAACATGGACTTTGTGGTTTAATTACTGGTGAGCCAGGAACTCTATCCAGTTCTCTCATGTGAGTTACAGGGACCTAAGTATGGGAGCCATCACTGCTGCCTCTCAGGGTGCGCATTAGTAGGAAGTTGGATTTAGGAGTAGAACTTGAACTTGAGCTCCGATACGGGATGTGGGTGTCTCAGTGGGCATCTTAACCAGTAGCCCAAAAGCCCAACCTTGATGACCTTTTCTTGATACCTTCAGAAACAACCCCCTTGGGTGGGCTCCATTGTAAGCCTAACTAATATCAAACAGCCCTCCCTAACAGACGGCATTCTGGGGAAGCTCCCAAGACATTATTTCTACAGATTTCATCTGTGCATTCCTGGAAAGAGTAGCTGGGGAGAGCGCTGTCGAGAAAGCCGGCTGGCAGATGAAGGAACATGCTGAGAAGTAGAATGGCTGTCTGTTCGCCCAGTTTCTTCGCATTCTGAAGTTCAATGAAAAGGAAAGGGTGTCTGTGGAGTCAGACCTCAGGCGAGAGCTGAGAAGGTGTTTTGGAACATTCTTCTTCATTTCAAGTCCCGTTTGGCAGATTCATTTTGCTCGGGGACAAAGGTTACATCGAACTTATTTAATATTTTTAGAAAAAGTGATACAGGGATTTTTATGACAGGAATATTGGAATATTAGGACACATATCTCTGAATGATGAAGAGTAAGTCTTTTATTTAAGATTTATTTTTATTTATTTCAAAGGCAGAGTTACAGAGAGCAAGGGAGACAGAGATCTTCGATTCTCTGGTCCACTCTCCAAATGGCTGCAATGGTCAGGGTGGCTTGGCCAGACTGAAGCCAGGAACTAGGATTCATCTAGGTCTCCCACATGAGTGGCAGAGGCCCAAGTACTTGGGCCATCCTCAACTACTTTCCCAGATGCATTAGCTGGGAGCTGGGTTGGAAGTGGAGCCGCTGGGACTTCAACCAGCCCTCATCTGGTTAACCTGCTATACCACAATGCCAGCCCCGAAGAGTAAATGTTTTGAATGAATTGAGGGCTGTATGTGTGTTTCTTTGTGTGTGTGTGTGTGTGTGTGTGTGTGTATAACATGGAAAGAGTCAGAATTTGAGCAGAAATGGGTAAAAGGAGGCATTGGACTTAGACATGTGTTGTGGCACTTGTGGATAGTTCCAGTTGTCCTCTTTTCAACAGAGTTGTTCTAAATTGACAGCTCTTTGTTCTGATGTTATACTAGGAAATGAGAACACTGAAACTTATCTGTTCAGCAAATATTTGCTGAGCACCTAAATTTGCCTGGCACTGTGCTAGGGATCTGGGACTGCAATTGTGCAGAATTACACCGTTGTCTGTGACCCACCTGGAGCTTATAGACTACAAAGGGAAAGAAGTGATTGCATCAGCACATGGAAATTTACGGTGAAGATTATGGTGAGGATAATAAAGGAAAGTTAGAAGAACCAAGAGATTGGTAAAGAAAGGGAAATAATCTTCTCTAGGGGAGTCAGGGATATTTTATGGTCAAATTTGTGTTTTCAGAGGATTACTGTGGTTGCAATGTCCATGTGAGTATGGAGAACCGGTTAGAAGGCTACTGCAGAAGTCCTAGGAAGAAATGTTGGTGCCCTAGACCAGGGAGCTGTGGGCAGAGACAGAAGGGGACCAATCAGAAATCTTCAGGAGATGAGCGCAACTGAGTGTGGTGAAGAACTGGGTGAGAGGGAGGAGAGAAGTGAAGTCACAGGAAGTCCTGGGCTAAGTTAGGCCTCTTTACCTGGTCTCTAGATACTCACAGCTATGCTGTGAGAAACAAAATGGTGCATATTCCTCAGTTAAGCAAAGTTCTGATAGAGAAAAATAAGAATTGATAAAATGTCCCATCCCCGACCCTTGTGCTGAATTCTCTGACCGCCCAGTGCTGGAAGAAGGTGAGGGAGCAGATGTCGTGGAGCAGTGTGTTAAGCCATGGTTTATAATGCCAGCATCCCATACTGGAGCACTGTTTGAGTCCCAACTGCTCCGCCTTGGATCCAGCTTCCTGTTAACACACCTCAGAAGGCAGTGGGTGATGACCCAAAGCCTGGGCCCCTGCCATCCTCATGTGGGAAACCAGGATGGTGTTCCTGGCTACTTACTGGCTTCAGCCTGGCCCAGACCTGGCTGTTATGACCACTGGGAGAGTGAAACAGTAAATGGACAATCTCTCTGTCTCTCCCTCTTGCTCTGTCTCTCTGCCTTTCAAATATATAGAGAGAAAGTGAGAGAGAGAGGGAGGGAGGGAGAGAAAGAGAGAGAGAGATCGAGAGATCGATTGAATTTCCATCCATTGGTTCACTCCCCAAATGGCCAGAAAAGCTGGGGCTGGGCTGATGCAAAACCAGGAGCCAGGAGCTTCTTCCAGGCCTCCCATGTGGGTGCAGGGTCCCAAGGACTTAGAACATCATCCATTGCTTTCCCAGGCATGTTATCAGGGAGCTGGATTGGAAGTGGAGCAGCCAGGACTTGAACTGGTTCCCACGTGGGATGCTGGTGTGGCAGGCAAAGGCTTAACCTGCTATATCACTACACCAACCCCAGTAAATAAATCTTTTTAAAAAAGAAAATAAAGAAAAAGATGGGAGTATCATATAGTTGTTTCATAGTTTGTTGCCAAAGCCAGCCCAAGTGCCCAGAGTATAACGTGCCAGTTGAGAACACGGTTTGGGTATGCCAGCCCCAGGAGCCAGCCCTTGCTGTGAAGTGAAGCGGTCTTGTGGTCTCATGATATTAATGCTGGATGTGTTTGCAGAGCTATTGGGCAGCCTGGGGGACGCCAGGTAACAGCACCCACTTTAAGGAATTATTTTTGCAGCTTCATGAAGAGAAACTTGCATGACTTCTGCTGTGTTTAGGGTTGGTTCTTTCTCAGACTTTCTTCGAGTTCGGGTTTAGTTGTAAGAGTCCACTCGGCCGGCGCTGTGGCTCAATAGGCTAATCCTCCGCCTTGCGGCGCTGGCACACCAGGTTCTAGTCCCTGTTGGGGCGCTGGATTCTGTCCCGGTTGCCCATCTTCCACGCCAGCTCTCTGCTGTGGCCAGGGAGTGTAGTGGAGGATGGCCCAAGTGTTTGGGCCCTGCATCCGCATGGGAGACCAGGAGAAGCACCTGGCTCCTGCCTTTGGATCATCGCAATGCGCTGGCTGCGGTGGCCATTGGAGGGTGAACCAACTGCAAAAGGAAGACCTTTCTCTCTGTCTTTCTCTCTCTCTCACTGTCCACTCCGTCTGTCAAAAAATAAAAAAATAAAAAAAATAAAAAAAATTAAGAGTCCACTCATATGAGGGATCTTCAGAAAGCTCATGGAACATGCCTACGTTAACTCTCTTTGCCCACAGTTTTTGAAATACCCTTCTGTAGGCTATGCAGCATGTAACTGGATAACATAACTGTTAAAGGAACTATAAAAGTAAGCACTTAGCAAGCATTTATTAATATCTCTTACCAGGAAGAACAAAAAAACTCATGAATGTAACTCATTTATGGGCTCACAGATGCTCGTGGCTATTCAAAGCTTATGTTTACACCCAGAACTTGTTCCTTCAACAAACGTTTACTGTGTATCTACTGTGAGTCAGGAGTATTTCCAAGTTAATAATATAATCTAAGAAATGCCCTGCACTCATGAAGCTGATGCTTTATTTGGGGAGCTGATTAAGGAAAATCAAATAATATAATTTCATATAATACCATGAAGAATGAAACAGGACTAGGGGAGAGAAGATGATGGGGACACGTGAGAAAGGGTGCTTGGTCAAAGAAGTCCTTGGTAAAGTAAAGATATTTGAGCTGAGACAGGTTTGGTGAGTTTTAAGGGTGGAAAACAGTTCAGGTGAGGAAAACAGCAAGAACAAAGGTCCTGAGGCAGGAACCAGCTAGGTAGATTTTATGACAGGAGAGAGGGAACCAGTGCAGTTGGAGTGCCCTGAACCCGAGAAAGAGGGGAATAATTGAGGGTCCAGAAATGTGAGGCTGTCTTGGGCCACAGCAAAGAGTTTGGTTTTTGTTCTAAGTATAGCAAACATTAGACAGTTTTTTAAAAAGATTTATTTTATTTATTTGAATGACAGAGTTACAGAGAGAGGTAGAGACAGAGAGAGAGGTCTTCCATCAACTGGTTTACTCCTCAGTTGGCTGCAATGGTTAGAGCTGTGCTGATCCGAAGCCAGGAGCCAGGAGCTTTTTCCAGGTTTTCCATGTCGGTGCAGGGGCCCAAGGGAGCTGGATCAGAAGTAGAGCAGCCAGAACACGAACCAGTGGCCACATGGGATGCTGGCACTGCAGGCCAGGTCTTTAACCCACTGTGCCACAGCCTTGGTCTCAGCATTAGACAGTTTTAAATAGGTGAATTGCATCATCTGAGTAATATTTAAGAAGTTCATTCTTGTTCCTGTGTGGAGAATGTGTGTGATAGAGAGTGTAAGAGAAAAGTCAATTGAAGAGAAAATCTAGTGGTTTGGACCATGGTTGTAAGGGTAGGGATACAGAGAAGTTGGTAAATTTGGGATGTATTTTGGATGTGAGCTGGTTTGCTGGTAGAATAAATGTGGGCAATACAAATAAAACAGAATTGGGGACACTTGTAGGTTTTTGATCAAATTAATGAAATTATGAAGCTCTCTACTGAGAATTCAACTAAGATCTCTTTTGCACTCCAGCATTCTCTCTCTCTCTCTCTCTCTCTCTCTTTATTTGAAAGGCAGAGTTACAGAGAGGCAGAGGCAGAGAGAGGTTCTCCATCTGCTGGTTCACTCCCCAGATGGCTGCAACAGCCAGAGCTTCTGGCTCCAAACCCAGGAGCCAGGAGCTTCTTCCCGGTCTCCTATGTGGGTGCAGAGGCCCAAATCTTCGGCCATATTCTGCTGCTTTTCCAAGGCCATTAGCAGGGAGTTGGATTGAAAATGGAGCGACTGGGCCTTGAACTGGTGCTCACATGGGATGCTGGCACTGCAGGCAGCAGCTTTACCTGCTAAGCCACAGTGCCGGCCCCTCCAGCAATCTCTTTTGAAAGGTAATTTATCTAATATCTGCTTAGGAATTCCCTATATTGAACTGTTATAATATTTTATCTGCAGGAAGCAGGAAGAGAGGAAGAGAGGCAGAGGGAGAAAAGGAGGGAGGGTGTAGGCTGGGGAGAGGAAGAGAGACTTTTTTACAGGTTTCATCTGCTCCAAGGCTTCTGGTTAGGTTGTCAACAGCTGTGGACCAAGTGTGGGCATTGGCTCTGCCAATGGGAATGCCTGTATTAGCGCCCAGTTCCTTAGATCTCAAAAAGACAGAGGGTCTGACCATATGAGCATAACTGATCTTCCTGTTGCCTCAGGCTCACCTTTGTTTGCAGCCCACTTCCTGGATCCTGCTTTAGGATTTGGCTGAGAAGATTTTGTGTTCATGCCCTGACAGTGTGTGCTGACAGCTTAGGTTCCAGAAATATCTGGACTGAGGTCAAGGGCAGGCATTTGATGGCCTCCAGAGTGCAGAGGGTGACAGCCTGGTCCTTTTGGGTCCCTGCCTCCTATTGTCGGAGCAGGCTAAGTACCAGAACTCAGGCCCAGGACAAGCTGGGTCACCACTGTGGCTTGGACAGGGAGCAGGGTGGGGCAAGCTGTCCCCAGGCTACTCCAGAGTTGGCTTGGGACAAGAGACCAAGGTCAGGCCCGTCGGCGAAATTGCACATGTATTTCCGGCCGAGCTCCCATCAGGATTTATGAAACTTCGGCTGTACTTGACAATGGTAATCTCACAGCTGAAGATGCACAGACAGTGCTTAGGACATATCCTCACGGAGGATGGAGATTGAAGTCTTCATGCCGAATGGGTCAGGCTTATGCCTTTTGAAACTTTGTGGAGTCTCTTATTTGGGCGTAGAGGAGAATATCAAGATCCTAATGGGTGAGAGATTCCCCTCTGAAGACTCAAGTAAGGGAATTGGAGAAGGAACTCCTGGGAGAGGAGGGGTGAGGACCACCAGTGGGGCTGAAGCAGAGGAAGTGTGGTTACCTGAGTCAGCTGAGAACTAGAACCATAGAGGAAGTACCCCGCCCCCTCCTGCCCCCACCAGCAGGACCTGGAGCTACTTCCAGAGAAGTGGCCAGCAAGTAGGAGAGAGTAAGAAAGGAGTACCCACCTCCTGTAACCTCCTACTGGGGAGGGAGGAGTGAGATGGAGGAGGGTGGATCAGAGGCAGCAAAAGAAGCATGACCAGTGCAAAAAGGAAAGTCATTCTTCTGTCCAGTCATAAGGTTGGCATTGTCTTTCAGTGTACCCCCTGCTGCACACCCCTCTAACCAAATTTTTATTCACTTTTTTAATTAAAAAATTTTTATATACTTTTTTAAAGATTTATTTATTTGAAAATCAGAATTACACACACACACACACACACACAGGTGGCAGGGGGGAGAGAAAGGTCTTCCATCCGCTGGTTCATTCCCTAGTTATCCGCAACGGCCAGAGCTATGCCGATCTGAAACCAGGAGCCAAGAGTTTCTTCCGGGTCTCCCATGTGGGTGCAGGGGGCCAAGGAGTTGGACCAACTTCTACTGCTCTCCCAGGCCATATCAGAGAGCTGGGCTGGAAGTGGAACAGCTAGGACTTGAACAGGTGCCCATAGGGGATGCTGGCACTGCAGGCAGCGGCTTTACCTGGTACGCCACAGAGCCAGCCCCTTAAAAATTTTTTGTTTGAGAGGCAGAGAGAGAGAGAGAGAGAGAGAGAGCAAGCAGGAGTGTGCTTGCATCCATTGGTTCTCTCCCCAAATCCCAAATGCCCCAGACTGAGCAGAGGTGAAGCCGTGAGCCCAGAACTTGATCCAGGTCTCCCACATGAGTGGCAGGGACCTCATCACTCGAACCTTCACCACCCCTCCCTCCCAGCTGAAGCTGAAGTCAGGAACAGCCACATATTGAGCCTATAGGCACTCCAGTGTGAGATGCGGGCATCCAAAGCATAGTCTTAACTGCTAGGCCAAACACCAGTCCCCAACATTTTAATTTGTAATATTATCGTGAAGGCAGTATTGTATATGTTTCAGACACAGTTATTTTGGTTGGGTACTTTCTTAGAAGAAAAAAAGGCAACATAAAATTTGCACGTTGACTAACATGTGCCGTGTAATGTTTCTGATAGACTTCATATAGAAGGTGATTCCGTAAGATTTTTCTTTCTTTTTTAAATTTTTATTTTAATTTTTTAGTTTTTAACAGATTCAATGTAATTTGTAGACACAATTCTAAGAACATAATGATATTCCCTTCCTCCAACCCCCTTCCTTCTCCTTTTTTCTTTTTTTTTTAGTTTTTGAGATAACATATTTTAAATTTACATTACACTAAAATTATATTACACCAAATAAGTTTAACGACTAAAAAAGAAAAAAAGACCCTAGTCTAGTGGGAATACAGACAACAATTATAAATAATCATTGAATGGAAAACTGACCATTTCACCCACATACAGTAAATTTTAAAGTAATCACAGATCATTAAAACTATAATAGTATAACATCTTTAACCACTGGTTTGGCAAAGGTATAAAACAAAGTTTTACAAAACTATATTTGCAGCAATACTGATACAGACCATTCTCTCTCTTTCTCTCTGGTTTGTTTTTTATTTTAGCTGCCCTGTGATATTTGTCTTTCTGGGTCTGGCTTGTTTCACTCAACATGATGTCCTTCAGTTGTGTTCATTTTGCTGTAAGTGGTAGAATTTCATCCTTTTTTTAGCTGAATAATATTCCATCATGTATGTACCACATTTTCTTTTTTTAATATTTAATTTTTTGTTTGAAAGTCAGAGTTAAACAGAGGGAGAAGGAGAGGCAGAGAGAGAGAGGTCTTCCATCTGCTAGTTCACTCCCGAGTTAACTGCAACGGCTGGAGCTGCGCTGATCCAAAGCCAGGAGCTAGAAGCTTTTTCTACATCTCCCACGTGGGTGCAGGGTCCCAAGCACTTGGGCCATCCTCTACTGCTTTCCCATGCCATAGCAGAGAGCTGGATCGGAAGTGGAGCAGTCGGGACTCAAACCGGGGCCCATATGAGATGCCATCACTGCAGGTGGTAGCTTTACCCTCTATGCCATACCACCAGCCCCCACATTTTCTTTTTTCCTTTTATTTATTTATTTATTTATTTATTTTTGATAGGCAGAGTTAGACAGTGAGAGAGAGACAGAGATAAAGGTCTTCCTTCTGTTGGTTCATCCCCCAAATGGCCACCATGGCCGGCGTGCTGCGCCGATCCAAAGCCAGCCCCCCACATTTTCTTTATCCATTCATCTGATAATGGACACCTTAGATGATTCCAAATTTTGGCTATTGTGAACAGTGCTGCTGTAAACAGGGTGATGCAGGTATCTCTTTGACAATAACGTGTTCATGTATTTTGGGTATATACCTGGTGGTGGGATTGCTGGATCATATGGCACGTCTATTTCTAGGTTTTAAAGAAATCTCTATACTCTTTTCCACAGTGGTTGCACTAATTTACATTGCTGCCAGCAGCACATAAGTGTCCCGCTTTCTCCACATCGTCACCAGTATTTGTTACCCTCTGAGTTTTGGATTTTAGCCATTCTGACAGGAGTATCTCATTGTGGTTTTGATTTGCATTTCCCTGTTGCCTAGAGATGTTGAGCATTTTTTCATGTATTTGTTGGCCATGTGTATTTCTTCTTTTGAAGTCCTTTGCCCATTTCTCAACTGGATTGATTTTTTTGTTGTTGTTGAATTTTTTTAAGTTGCTTATAAATTCTGGATATGAATCCTTTTTTCGATAGGTGGTTTCCTAATGTTTTTTCCCATTATATTGGGTGTCTTCTCACTCTATTGATCATTTCTTTTGCTGTGCAAAAGCTTCTGAGTTTGATATAATACCATTTGTTTAGTTTTGCTTGTGTTGCCTGTGCTTTGGGGGTCTTATCCAAGAAGTCATCCCCAGTGTCTTAGAGTGTTTCCCTTTCGTTTTCCTCCAGCAACTTCATATTTTCAGATCTTAAATTTAGGTCTTTGATCCATCTTAAGTTGATTTTTGTATATGATGAGAGATATGAATCTTATTTCATTCTTTTACATATATATATATATCCAGTTTTGCCAGCAGTGTTTGTTGAAGAGATTCTCCTTACTCCACTGTATTGTCTGAATGCTTTTGTCAAAAATTGATTGGCTATATGTCTGTGGAGTGATTTCTGGGCTCTCTATTGTGTTCCATTGATCTATGTATCAGTTTTTATGCCAGTCCCATGCTGTTTTTTTTTTTTTAAGATTTATTTTATTTATTTGAAAGACAGAGTTACAGATAGATAGAGGTAGAGCCAGAGAGAGAGAGAGAGAGAGGTCTTCCTTCCCCTGGTTCACTCCCCAAATGGCTGCATGGCCAGAGCTAAGCTGATCCAAAGCCAGGAACCAGGAGCCAGAAGCTTCTTCCAGGTCTCCCACATGGGTGAAAGGGCCCAAGGACCTGGACCCACTTCTACTGCTTTCCCAGCCATAGCAGAGAGCTAGATCAGAAGTGGAGCAGCTGGGACTCGAATGGGTACCCATATGGGATGCTGGCGCTGCAGGCCGGGGCATTAACCCACTGTGCCACAGCATCGTCCCACCCCATGCTGATTTAATTACTATAGCTTTGTAGTATGCTGTGAAGTCAGATGTTGTAATGCCTTCAGCTTGATTTTTCTTGTTCAACATTGCTTTGGCTATTCTGATTCCATATTAGTTTTAGGATTGCTTTTTCTAATTCTGTAAAGAATGTCATTGGTATTTTGATAGGGATTACATTAAATCTGTAGATTGCTTTAGGTAGTATAGACAATTTAATGATATGATTCTTCTGTTCCATGAGCAAAGAATTCTTTCCATTTCTTTGTGTCCTTGATGATTTCTCTCAACGATGTTTGATAGCTTTCATTGTAGAGGTCTTTTTTTTTAAGATTTATTTATTGCCTGCGCTGTGGCTCACTAGGCTAATCCTCCGCCTTGCGGCGCTGGCACACTGGATTCTAGTCCTGGTTGGGGTGCCAGATTCTGTCCTGGTTGCCCCTCTTCCAGGCCAGCTCTCTGCTGTGGCCAGGGAGTACAGTGGAGGATGGCCCAAGTGCTTGGGCCCTGTACCCCATGGGAGACCAGGATAGGTACCTGGCTCCTGGCATCGGATCAACGCAGTGCGCCGGCCACTGTGCGCCGGCCGCGCCGGCCACTGGAGGGTGAACCAACGGCAAAAGGCAAAAGGAAGACCTTTCTCTCTGTCTCTCTCTCTCACTGTCCACTCTGTCTGTCAAAAAAAAAAAAAAAAAGATTGATTTATTTACTTGAAAGTCAGAATTACATAGAGAGAGAAGGAGAGGCAGAGAGAGAGAGGTCTTCTACCTGCTGGTTCACTCTCCAATTGGCCGCAATGGCTTAGAGCTGCGCCGATCTGAAGCCAGGAGCCAGGAGCTTCTTTCGGGTCTCCCACGTGAGTGCAGGGGCCCAAGGATTTGGGCCATCCTCCACTGCTTTCCCAGGCCATAGCAGAGAGCTGGATCGGAAGTGGAGTAGCCGGGTCTTAAACCAGCGCCCATATGGGATGCCAGCACTGCAGATGGCAGCTTTACCTGCTACGCCACAGCGCCAGCCCCAGCATGTAGTTCTTAATAGTAGTTTCTTATGATCCTTTGTTACAGTGGTGTCAGTTGTTCTCCTTTTCCATTTCTAATTTTGTTTATTTGAGTTTTCTCTTTTTTTCTTTGTTAGTCTGGCTAGAGGTGTAAGTATTTTGTTTATCTTCTCAAAAAACCAACTTTTTATTTTGTTGATCTTTTGTATTTTTTTAGATTCATTTTCATTTTTTTCTGCTCTGATCCATATTATTTCTCACCTCCTGCTGATGCTGATTTTGGGTGTGGTTTGTTCTTGTTTTTCTAAGTCTTCAAGATGCGTCATTAGATCTATAATTTGAGACATTGAAGTATCTGTAAACTTCCCTCTGAATACTGCCTTCTCTGTATCCCTCAGGTTTTGATTGTTGTGTTTCCTTTTTCATTTATTTCAAAAAAGTTTTCGAGTTCTTTTTAATTTTTTAGTGACTCATCGATTATTCAGTAGCATGTTGTCTTATTTCCAACTATTTATGGTGTTCTGTTGTTTTTCTTGTTGATGATTTCTAGTTTTATTCTTTTGTGGTTTAAGAAGATACATGGCATGAATGTGTGTTCTATCCTAGAAAATGTTCCATGTGCTGATGAGAAGAATGTATATTCTATAGCTGTTGGGTGAATGTCCTGTAAATGTCTGTTAGGTCCATTTGCTTGATAGTATCTTTATTGATTTTCTGTCTGGATGATCCGTCCACTGATGAGAGTGGGGGTTGAAGTCACCCACTATTATTGTATTGGAGTCTATATCTCTCTTTAAGTCTAATGGTATTTGCTGTGTATAATATCGGGGTGGTCATATGTTGGATGCATATATATTTATGATTGTTATGCCTTCTTTCTGAATTGAACCTTTTGTCAAAATATAGTGTCCTTCTTTATCTCTTTCTACAGTTTTTGAGTTAAAGTCTGTTTTTTTCTGATATCAGGACAGCTATACCTGCTCACTTTTGGTTTCCATTTGCCTGGTTTATGTTTTTCCAACCCTTTACTAACAGCCTGTGTGTATCTTTGTTTGTGAAATGAATTTCTTGTAGGCAGCATATAGTAGGATCATTTTTTTTTTTTTATCCATTCAGCCCACCTAAATCTGTTGGTTGGTAAATTTATCCATTTACATTCAAGGTTAGAACTGATAGATAAGAACTAAGACCTGTCATTTGGTTGATTGGATAATGATTCAACCTGCCGGGTTAGTGAATTTGGTGATGATATGTGTTTCATGCTTACTTCTAATTCTGGACACCCTTTAGAATTTCTTGTAAGGCTGGTCTGGTGGTAGTGAATTGTCTCAGTTTTTGCTTATCTGGAAAGTACTTTATTTCTCTTTCACTTTTAAAGGATAGCTTCACTGGATATAATAGTTTTTTTCTTTTGAGACCTTGAATATATCATCCCACTCTCTTCTGACCTGTAGGGTTTCTGCTGAGATTTCTGATTTTAATCTAATTGGTATTCCTTTATATGTAACTTGGCGCTTTTCTCTTACTGTCTTTAAGATTCTCTCCTTGTCTTTAACTTTTGACAGTTTAACAATGCTGTGCTTTGGAGAAGACATTTTTTGGTTGAGTCTGCTTGAGGTTCTTTGAGCTCCTTGTTTCTAGATGTCCAAGTCTCTTTTAAGACCTGGAAAATTTTCAACTCTTTTTTCATTTAGCAGGTTCTCAACACCTTTTTCCTCTTCTTCTCCTTCAGGAATACCTATAATGCAAATATTTGATTGTTTAATGGTATCTCATATTTTGTATAGGCTTTATTCATTCTTTTTAATTCTTTTCTCTTTATTTTTATGGTTGGGTTATTTCAAAATTCTTCTCAGGGTCAGAAATTCGTTCTTTCACCTGGTCTATTCTGCTGTTAAAGCTTTCAATCCTATATTTCAATTTCACTATTGAAGATTTTGTCTCCAAAACTTTTATTTGATTATTTGGTTCTTTTTTCTTTCTTTTTTTTTTTTTTTAAAGATTTTATTTATTTATTTGAGAGGTAGAGTTACAGACAGTGAAAGGGAGAGACAGAAAGAAAGGTCTTCCTTCTGTTGGTTCACTCCCCAAATGGCTGAAATGGCCGGAGCTGTGCTGATCCAAAGCCAGGAGCTTCTTCCGGGTCTCCCATGTGGGTGCAGGGGCCCAAGGACCTTGGCCATCTTCTATGGCTTTTCCAGGCCACAGCAGAGAGCTGGATTGGAAGAGGAGCATCCGGGACTATAACCGGCGCCTGTATGGGATGCTGCCACTGTAGGCAGAGGATTAACCTACTGTGCCATGGCACTGGCCCTTATTTGGTTCTTCTTAATGAGTTCTATCTCCTTAGTAAGATTTTCATTCATGTCACTCATTAATTTCTTCATTTTAAAATAGATCTGTATTCTCCTGCATCTCACTGAGTTTCTTTAATCATTAGTTTGAATTCTATTTCTGTCATTTCATAGATTTCCTTCAGTTCATTATCTAATTCTGGAGGATTGTTGTGTTGTTTTGGAGGTGTCATGCTACCTTGCTTCTTCATGTCTCCTGTGTCCATATGTTTATGTCCGCCCATCTGATGTACTCGTTCCTTCTTTATGGAGTGGGTTTTATTGGGAAAGAGTTTATGGTTTAGCTGGAATGGAGGGTATCACCTGGCTTGTTGCTTTGATTTTGGTTCTAGGTGAGCCCAGGAGTGTATTCTCTAAGTGAGTTGTTTTGTCTTAATCAGTGTCAGCTGTGTCTATAAGTGACACAGTGGTGTAGTCTGCTGCATTTTCTAGGGATAGAAGTGTGGTTTTGAGATGAATAAAGGTTTCTTTGGGTGTGTATCTTTGGCCCACAGATTGTTCAGTGTCAGTCTGCCTGGTAAATGTGATAGCCAGAACCTTGTTCTTGGATGCCCCCCTTTCCTACTGCAAGTCCGAGTTATGCTGGGGCTTGTGGCACTAATTGCTATGGCTCCAGGACTGTGTTATATGGATGGACCCTTCCTCAAGTCCTGTTAGGAGTCCAATTGGTGCTGTGACTTATAATACCAACAGCCCTAGTCCTAGGACTAGGGGATATGAACTGAACCCTGTTCTAGTCCAACAGGGTGACTATAGGTCAACAGGAGATTTTACTCTCAAGGGTATGAGTCCAGAGAGGTGGAATGCAGGTAAGTTCTTCCCTATACCCACTGGATAGATTCCAGTGGCAATGAGAAAATTAGAATGATTTGTTACAGTCCTGGTGTTACAGGACTTAGTGGGGTCATGACTCAGGTCCCCTAAGATGGGAGCAGATTTTTTTTATTTTGGCTGCTTCTGGTGTTAGCCCCCAGAAGCTGAGATGAATCCCCTTGGCTTGCGTAGAGCTCATGAGTGTAGCTCTGAGTCTTTGGCAAAAATTTCTGTCAGACCCTTGAGAACGTCTTCCTTTGTTCTTTTCGTGTCCCAGAGCGGGTTAAGTTAGTGTGGCTATAGCCTATTCAGCCATCTTGGATTCCACTCCATTCCATAAGATTATATCACCTGGTGATGTAGTCCACTGGTCCCACAATGACAGTGAATCACGTGACCACACATTTCTCAGAATGTATGCTTATCAATCAATGACAGGTGACTCTATTTGTGAATGCACATAGTATACATGTATTACCACATGAATATACTGTGCACATGGAATACTGTGTATTCCATGCTGGGAAGAACATGCATTCTGTACCTTCCCTTCTTTGGAGAGTTGTGAAAATTAAATTAGTATCTGCAGGGCCCTTAGAACAACACTGACACGAAATGAGCAGAATGTGTGTTGCATTACAGTGTAAGATGTACCCCTAAACAGAAGATTTGTAAGGCAGAGATCAAAATGTAGAAATAGAGGTTGGGGGTTGGTGCTGTGAACAGCAGGTTAAGCTACTACCTACTACACCAGCATTCCATATGAGTGCCAGTTTGAGTCCCAGGTGCTGCACTTTCTAATGTGCCTGGGAAAGTACTGAAAGATGGTCCAAGTGCTTGGGCCCCTACCACCCACATGGAAGGTCCAGATGGAGTTGCAAGCTCCTTGCTTTGACCTGGACCAACTCTGGCTGTTGTGGCCATTTCAGGAAGTGAGCCAGTGGATAGACACCTCTCTCTCCCTGACCTCCTCCGCCATCACTCTGTCTTTCAAATAAATTTTTTTTTTTTAAGATTTATTTATTAATTTGAAATACAGAGTTACACAGATAGAGAAGGAGAGGCAGAGAGAGAGAGAGAGAGAGAGAGAGAGAGAGAGAGGTCTCCCATCCACTGGTTCACTCCCCAATTGGCTGCAATGGCCGGATCTGTGCCGATCCGAAGCCAGGAGCCAGAAGGTTCTACCTGGTCTCCCATGCAGGTGCAGGGGCCCAAGGACTTGGGCCATCTTCTACTGCTTTCCCAGGCCATAGTAGAGAGCTGGATCGGAAGTGGAGCAGCTGGGACATGAACTGGCTCCCGTATGGGATGCTGGCACTGCAGGTGGCAACCTTACCCTCTACGCCACAGTGCTGGCCCCTAAATAAATCTTTTAAAAAAGGAAAAGAAATAGAAGTTGGATGTGACCCCTCCCCCCAATACTCTTCCTTTCTAAGAAACAAATCTTTAAAAAAAAGAAAAGAAATAGAAGTTGGATGTGACCCCATCACTCTGCCTTTCAAATAAATAAATCTTTTTTAAAAAGAAAAGAAATAGAAGTTGAATGTGTTTCTGCACATTTGTCACGTGCACCTTCCTTAGGGTGTCTTCTCCTCTGGAGGGGACCAGCAGTTGAAGAGTTGGTTGTGGTTACTGGGCAGGCTTTCCCATAGTCTTCCTAGAGTAAATTCTCTTCCTCCAGTTGTCATCTGTAAAATAATAATTAACAGTGCTGGCCTCGTAGGGTTGTTGGATTATGTGCAGTACATACCCCAGGCCCTGTTTGGCACGCGTAGGTACTCAGTAAAATGTTAGATGTGATTATTGCTACAAAAGTCATGGTCATTGTATTAGAATCAGCAAGGAGGAAAAAATAAAAATTGTCCACAACCCTATAGGGTCATATGTGTTCACTGTTAAAAAATACTCCATCTGCTTTTTTGAGATTTTTTTCTAAAGGTGCACACACACACACACACACACACACAATGTTGTATAACTGGGCTTGTGTCATATATTCTGTTGTGGACCTCTTAATGGCTGTATGGTATAATATAGGCTCGGGATAATTTACTCACCTAGCTCTATTTTGGGTGATTTACTTTTTTTTCTCCCAATTTATCTTCCCATTTTAAGCAACATTGGGATGGATAATCTTTTTAAACAGTTTTATTAGGATACACTTTATATCTCATAAAACTTCCCATTTGAAGTTTGCAACTCAGTGATGTTTACTGTATTCAGAGTTGTGCAACTATGACCACAATCTAATTTTAGAACATTTTTATCATTCTAGAAAGCAGTGTGTACTCATGCTAGTTATCCTCTTCCCCAGAAACTGGCAACCTATAATCTCTGTTTTGATTTGCCTGTTCTGGACACGTCGTATAAATGGGACCTCACAACATGTGGTCTTTGGTGTCTCGCTTCTTTCAAACTTCACGTCATGTTTCCCAGTTTCATCGTGTGGTAGCTCTCTGAGTACTTCATTCCTTCTTACTGCTGTAGATATGTGGTGCTTTATTCATTCATCCATCAGTGATGGCTATTTGACTTGTTTCCCAGATGAGTGCTCTTATAGGTTAATCTTTGCACACGGCATCGTTAGTTCCTTTGAATGCATCCCTAGACGTGAAAATGCCAGCTCAAAGATTATGCAGATAATTTCTAGACTCTTGAATATCTAGTCGTTCTCCCCATTGAAGCGTGTTCATACTGCTTCCTTTGTCATTTTGAAGGGTCACCACTCTTCCTCCTTGAACTATAAAACGTTTGCATTCCTTGTGACACCTGGAGATATTTGCAGTTTTTCATCCTCTGAATCACCTTCCCTTGGGATTCTATCCTATCTGGGTGTCAGAGACTCTGACAGATAGTGATGCTCAGAAAGGGAGCAAATGACCCTTACTTGCATCATTTTCTTTAAAGATTATTTATTTATTTATTTCATAGGCAAAGTAACAAAGAGAGAGGGTAGAGGGAGGGAGAGAGAGAGAGAGAGAGAGAGAGAGAGGTCTTCTATCTGCTAGTTTACCGCCCCAAATGCCAGCTAGGTCTGGGCCAGATTGAAGCCAGGAGCCAGGAACTCCATCCATATCTCCCACATGAGTGGCAGAGGCCCAAGTACTTGAGCCATCATCTGCTGCTTCCCAGGACATACAGCAACAGGAAGCTGGATTAGAAGCAGAGAAGCAGCAGTCTCATATGGGCTGTGGGTATTCCAAAGGATGGCTTAACCCACTACACCACTGCGCCGGTCCCTACTTGTATTATTTTTTACCATTTTCCACGAGAAATCCCCTGTAGTCTGGCATTAACAAAAATCAACAGAGACGTGTAAGTGGCAGATAGACTCTAAATCGCCTCACTGTGTCCTGTAAGTGCATGTTTTCATGACTAACCTCTTGGAAATGGTTAATATCCAGAAAAATTTCTTCCATGGACAGAATTTTGACTCAAGGTTTCACAGCACAAAGGAAGCCAAGTATCATTAGGCTCCTAATCTTAAATATGTAATAATAAACTGACTTTTCTCCTCCTCCGGAATTTGAAAGTAAGTGAAAATGTGTTTTCTGCATGCTGTGGGTTTTTAATCTGACGTAGCTGTTAAACTCTTGGGGTGGCCTCCTGGGTAAAATCTACCCACACTTTTTCTTTATTGTATGAAGGTATCCCATGGAGAAGGCAGCTGGTAGATAAACACCATGCTTAAGCCTTAGTCACTGTGGATCCTGGATAATGTTTACAAATAGAATGTTTTCTGCAGCAGCCAACTAAGAGAGCAGCTAAGAGAGTGGCCTCCCTTACAGCTGTGCTTAATCTTTCCAAAGCCTGCAAACTATTCTTGAGTCATGGTGAACAGGGTAGCTTATGGTGCCCTCACCTTCACCCCTGGAGACTTCCTCAGTGACCTTTCTGATCACAACTAAAGGGATGATTAGCATACTGATTCTTTGTACTGAGCGCATTCATTGCACTCCCCTCCCCTGCAAGGCTCCTCAGTATTGTCACCGGTGGTGCTGGGGGATGTGCCCTGATCTTTTTGCTCCACATGGGAGCTGGTGCCGTGGCTTAGCGGGTAAAGCTGCTGGCTGCTCCACTTCTGATCCAGCTCTTTGCAGTGGCCTGGGAAGGCAATGGAGGATGGCCCAAGTGCTTGGGCCCCTGCACCTGTGTGGGAGACCAGGAAGAAGCTCCTGGCTCCTGGCTCCTGGCTCCTGGCTTCAGATTGGTGCAGCTCCAGCCGTTGCGGCCATCTGGGGAGTGAACCAGTGGTTGCAAGACCTCTCTCTCTCTCTCTCTCTCTCTCTGCCTCTCCTTTTCTCTCTGTGTAACTCTGACTTTCAAGTAAATAAATTAATCTTTAAAAAAGAACAATGAAATGAACATACAATGAAAAAATAATAAATGTACATCTTCTGGTATGTGTCAGTTACAAGAAGCACTATTATAAAATTACTTCCTTATTTGAGCAGCAGAAAGAGAGAGGCAGATACACAGGTACACAAACAGAGCTACCATCTACTGGTTCACTCCCTGAATGCCCATAACAACTGGGGTTGTAGCTGGGAGCTGGGAATGCAGTCCAGGTGTTCCACATGCGTAGCAGAGATCCACTTACTTGAGCCATCACCACTGTCTCCCGGGTCTGCATTAACCAGAGCCAGGGCTCAAACCCAGATATGCACAATGTGGGTTGTATGCATAGTCCTAGCCAGTAACTTACTTGGTAGGCCGAACATCAGCTCCCTCCTTCTGTGTAGAGGTTATCTCCTGTGTATGATGAATTTGGAGTACATAGAGTTCTTTAGTGAGATGTGTGTCTCCCTTTAATGTGTGCCTCTGAGATCTCTCTTGAGAGACAACCATTGATAAATTCTGAGGTATTCTCTGCATGTGCTGCCATGTCTGCATGTGTGTGTGGGTGTTTATGAATAAATATGTGTTCATGGACATTTAGAATATTGCTCATCTGTTACTACTACAAACAGTGCCTCAGTGGGTACTCTTGTGCATTTATCTTTGTCACCGTGGTGCTTTGGTTGAAAAAGGGGGGGGAGGAGGGCAGCGCCCCATAATAATATGATGACTCAGCAAATTTTAGAAAGCCAAAGTTTGCAGCCTTCTGGTGGTCTGCTTTGATCCAGAGGTAGAAGAATTTAGAGTTCTGGAGAACTATAGATCCAAGTCCTAAAAAAAAATATTTATATACTAAAGTTATCAGAAGTTGTTTAAAATTTAGGGAAAAAAAGTATAGATTGTTTTTTCAGAGATAAAAGAAGCTAAGGTTTAAAAAAATCACTTCTTTTCAATGTTTCCAACATGAAGAAATGATAAATGTTGGGGTGACAGATATGCCAGTAAGCTTGATCTTATCATCACATATTGTGTGCATGCATTGAAATAATACACTGCACCCATCACATGTACAATAGTTAGGTGTCAAGGAAAAATTTTAAAAGTTGTATTTCTTTTAGGAAATACAACAGATTGGTATTAATAATTGTGTGCAGATTCCTACTTATGGCAAAGGGAACTGAAGGCATGAAACTTCTGTCCTATACAAATAACCTTTGATTCTTAATTGAAAGGGTGAAGCAAACTACTTTATTCACCCTGGTTCAGGAAGCAATGGTTTTACCTCCTCACTGTCTTGTATTGCATTTTTTTCCTGCAGGATAGCATTTAACTGAATCTAAGATTTTTAAAAAGATTTTATATATTTAAAAGAGTTTATGTGTTTATTTGATAGGCAGAGAGAGAGAGGGAGGAAGGAAGGGAGAAAGAGAGAAAGGGAGAGAGAAAGATATCTTCCCTTTGCTGGTTCATTCCCCCAAATGGCTGCAACAGCTAGGGCTGAGCCAGGCTAAAACCAGGAGCCTGGAACTACATCTAGATCTCTGCTGCCTTTTCCAGGCTATTAACAAATAGCTGAGTCAGAAATGGAGCAGTGCGGACTTCAGCCAGCACCCATGTGGGATGCTGGCATTGCAGGCAGTAGCTTTACCTGCTATGCCACAACACCAGCTACAAAGAATTTTTAAAGAGTCAAACAAAACTGCCTTCAGGAAATTGTAAGACAAAAATCTGTAATAGTAACACAAAACATACCCCATTATGTAAAGTAAAAAACTGAAATTCCAAGTGTTAAGGTAAGATAGAGAGGGAAGAGATTGACATTCATTGAGGCTGGCTGCAGCTCACTTGGCTAATCCTCCGCCTGCGGCGCCGGCACCCCAGATTCTAGTTCCAGTTGGGGTGCTGGATTCTGCCCCAGTTGCTCCTCTTCCAGTCCAGCTCTATGCTGTGGCCTGGGAAGGAAGTGGAGGATGGCCCAAGTGCTTGGGCCCTGCACCCGCATAGGAGACCAGGAGGAAGCACCTGGCTCCTGGCTTCGGATCGGCGCAGCACGCCGGCCGTAGCGGCCACTTGTGGGGTGAACCAACGGAAGGAAGACTTTTCTCTGTGTGTCTCTCTCTCTGTCTAACTCTTCCTGTCCAAAAAAATAAAAAAAAAAAAAAAATCACTGAATGAAGAAATGTTGATTGAGTTCACCCAATTCTTTTCTAGGTCTCACAGTTTGCTCAGGTTTCAGAAGGACTGCACAAGTGTGTTCTTTTTTTAAAAAAAGGATTTATTTACTTACTCTTTTTTTTAATATACTTATTTATTTTAAAAGCAGAGCAACAGAAAAAGAGGGAGACAGGCCTTCTATCTGCTGGTTCATACCCCAAATGGCCGCAACGGCCAGGGCTGAAGCCAGGAGCCAGGAACTCCATCTACGTCTTCCACCTGGATGCAGGGGCCCAAACACTTGGGCCATCCTCCACTGCTCTCTCAGGAGCATTAGCAGGAAGCTGTGCAAGAAGCAGGGTAGTTGGGGCTCCAACTGGCACTGCAATATGGATGCTGGTGTTGCAAGTGGTGGCTTAATCCACTATGCAACCATACCGGTCCCACCTTTCAGATTTTGTTAAACAGCTTTATTTATGTCTCCTAATTTTATCATCTCAAAACAGGTGAGCAAATTTTCTTGAGACCTACTTACTACTGGGGCATCAGGTAATTTAAATACATTTTGTGTTGTTTGTTCTTCCTTTGGGATAGTACAAGGCAATACCTCATAGTCACCATCCATGATCAAGTGCCATCCCTCCATACCAGGCACTTGACATATAAGATCTCATTTGATACAACAGTGTCTCAGGTGAATACTGCAATTAGTCCATTTTACAGAAAAAGAAGCTGAGGCACAAGACATTTAACTCCTTAAAGGCCACATTGCTAGGATATCTTGAGCTACAATTTGAGCCCATTGTTTTAAAATCTTACCCAAATTATATATGGCTTTATTCTCCAGACTAAGTCTTGAATTCTTTTAAACTCAAAGAAATGTAAGCAGCCGTGAAGAGCAGAGGTTTTTGTCGCTGTTCCCAGCTAGCTGGAGTCCAAGTGGAATGGGGCAATCACCTCTCTTCATGGCCTAATGCAGCAGGAGATTTGTTCTGCATCTGAGCAGTCCTGCTCCAGAGTTCACTGGCAGTCCATGCCAGAAGATAGAACAAGTTCAAGGACACAGGTGACTGCTCCTTGAGGCCAGGGAATGGGCAGGTCCTTCACCAGACTGTAGTAAAACTATTCACCAGAATTTTCCCTGTGGAAGTTTCTCATGTGTTAGTTATTGCCTGTCTGTGTTGTAATTTTTAGCAATGGTCTTCTAGTTGATGATGTCCAGAGCCCAGGGTGCCAAGTTCTTGACTTCCCCTTTTTGTGAGGGGGCAGGAAGAAAGTCAATGCATGAATACTGAATGCTGATCAATCTGAGGCCAGCAAAGAGGAATTTGATCAAAGTACTCCCAGAGACACAGATCTAATCTGGCCTTAGTCCTGTAGGCAGACATTCATTTGCATTTGTCATCTGCAGCTAGATAAACTCATCACTGGAAAATCTCATGGGTCTTAGATAAAAGGAACTAACACTTATTGAGCATCTACTGGGCTCCAAAAACTGAAAGATGCTCATATTCCTTTAAAGAGGGCTTGCTGACCCCAGTTCACCCATGAGAAACAGGGCATTGGAGGTGAAACTAGGGAGAAATTCCACAGCCAGGATCCACAGTGTGTCTTGGAAACTCCTGCCTGCAGCCCTACCGCATGCTCTGCCTTCTTCCCAAACATGCAAGATGTAGAAAACAGAGATGGGAGGGAGTCTTGATTGCCAGGTTCAGCTTCCTGCCAGGGCAGGATGTAATTGCAAGGGTAAGAGCCTATGATAAGCTGATACCAACTTGTTCTTGGCAGAAAGTTTTGTGACGTGGGGTTAGGGTGGAGGAGGGGGAAGTGGGAGCTTAGGTCTAAGAAATCCTTCTATAATCTCTGATCTCCTCTTGTTTGAGCCTGAGAACATTTCCTGAATTACTGATCCTCAATATTTAGTGGACTGTGGGGTATGATACTGCCCTTCAAATGTTCGTGCCTAGAGGAGAGAGGGTTGCAAGGGTATGAGTTGCTTTGCTGTCTCTGACCTTGGTCTTTATTCCTCTTGAGAATCTGGCTGGAAGTTCTCTGGATGTGATATCTCCCATGGTATAACAGGTACATTCCGACATTTTTAATTGACTGAGCTGTTCACCAACATTGCTTTGGAAAAAGAAATGAGCATCTGTTGAGTGGTTTTGTAATCCTAACTGTAGCTCTGGGATTTTTTGTTTGCTTTGTTTTCCTTCCCTTCCTTTTCTTTCTTTTTGCACAAGAGAAGTCCAGGAAATAGACTGTGTACTTTTACATAAAGCCTCTATGATTCTACTTGGTGACATTCCTTTTCCTTTGATTCTGGCATTAGTTCTTTTATCTGGAAAAACACTGACTTTCTTATTTATAAACAATTTTTTTTTACCTGCCCTCCTCCCTGTCTTTCTATATTGATAGTGCTTATGTTTTACAATCAGTCTCCCAGATGCAGCTGTAAATTTGAGGCCTGACTCCACGCTAAGGGATGCTTCAGGCTCTTCTTTTCCCCCAGGTCCCTAACTTGAGATGCCTCATTGAAAGGAAAAATGCAGCACAAAACCGCGTTGCTTCCCGACACCTATTGTTGGAGCTTGCCATTGGTTTTCCATTCAGTAGAAGTGCCCATTAGCCTTTGTCACTTGCTCTTCTCTCTCTCCTGTCATTACTCATGCTGGAGACTCCAGTTTTACTCAAATAGTTGCTAGCAAAGCAGCTCTGGACTTCCAGGTGTGGAGGAATCTACATTAGGGCTTCAAAAAAGTTTGTGGAAGATGGCATTGAAAGGCAAGTTAATGTTGATGCAAAACATTTTGAAATTGATGTGTAGTTTTTTTTTTTTATAATCATGTGTGTTTTCTACGAGCATGTTGAACCCTGTCCCCTCTCCCCCCGCCTTTCCCCCTGAAATTGGTGTCCTGGAGAGACATTTTCAGCTTCAAAACTTGTTGCTGAAGAAATCCGTGCTTCGCCTTGGAGTGAGTGGCTGGCAGTTGAGGGGTAAATGGATTTGGGAGAGGACTAAGGCTTCATTCTTTTTCACCCCATTACAAGGACAGGTGCAGGCAGTCTTAACCTTGTGCCTCCTTCTACCTAAAAGGCAATGAGCAGCAGCTGTGTTGCAGGCCCGGTGTTCTGGGAACACATATGACAGTGCTCCTGATCTCAGAGAGGGCTTTTTCTACTGAGGAAGACAGACAGCGCATCCTTAGGTGAGTGAGAGGCCAGTGCACACGTCATCGTGGATTTGGCCCCCATCTCACGCAGACTTTTAAACCCTGAAGTCTTATGTCAGTGGCTTATGGATTGATGTTAATAATTGGATTAGGGTGCAGGCTTGATCCAATGATGGTGTCTGGGAGGTGGGCCTAAGGGGAGACCTTTAGGTCATTAGGGGCTTGCCTTGGGAAGGCAACTTTCCAGAGAGGGTTGGTTTTATAAGCTGAGCCTGTTTCCTGTGTCTCTCTGCTTCCCAGCTTAGCCTAAGAGCTTCTGTCTGATGGAACAAGAATATAAGTCTCAGTCATCTTAGTTCCTTGCATGAAAGTAAATCAAATTTTCTGATGGACTCCATCACCTCTGCATTCTTTCAACAGACTGGTTTAGCCTCACCCCCTATACTTTCCCCACCCCACCCTCTGCATTCTTTTCCAGGTTTGTAAACCCCCCCAAAACCTGAAAAACCCATGTGAAGAAACTCACATCTGACTACTATCCCTTATCCCCTTCTCTGGACCCTTAGCCCACCTTGAGATATATAAGGCCCAGCCTGCTGGGGGACTGTGCCCTCTGCCATGTGTTCTGTCTGTGTGCACGCCTGCAGTTGGCCACCTCTGTGAATTTAATTTTCTTGGATAAATTCATTCTGGCTTTGAATTCATATGCTGTCTCCTCTCTGTTCTGCACCCTGTTTCCTTACACTGTCTACATCCATGCTGCCATCAGACTAACGAGGCCACGTGATCGTGAACTGTGAACACCCAAAATGGTGAGCAAACATGAACCTTGTCCTTTATAAGTTAGTACCTTGCAAATATTTCAGTTGTAGTACAAAAAGCGGATTAAAACAATGGAGATAAATACAGCAACTACTGTTAGATATAGACACAAGCCATGACACAGATACAATGATAAGTAGGTAGTGAGTGCAGGCTGCTTGAGCTAAGGTAGTCCGTGTGTTCTCCCTCTCTATTTGAGGCAGAGAGAGAGAGTGAACTCCCAACCACTGGCTCACTCACCAAAGGCCTACAAGTGCTAGGCTGGTCTGGAGCCTTAATCCAGTTTTCCCACAGGGGTGGCAGGAACCCACTTACTTAAGCTATTCCTGCTGCCTCCTAGGGTCTGGATTAAGCAGGAAGCTGGAATTGAGAGCCAGAGCCAGGACTTGAATCCAAGCGCATGTTAATGGGCTGAACTTAGCTGAAAGTCTTCTCCTTTGAGTTGAGCTTCAGTGGTAAGAAGGAGTTAGCAGTGCAGACTGCGTGGGAAAGCTTTCCCGGTGGAGGGAGCTATGACTGCAAATGTCTGAAACAGCAGTGATACGACGCGTTTGAGACAGAATGCTGGAGTTTCTCTGACAGACGAGAAGACAATTTATGGTAAACAGAAGGAAAGTGGTTGTGATAAGGAGCTGGTGCACAGCGCTGAAAGATAGAGGAGACCAGCAGAAAGAACAGCATCTGTCTGGCTAGCGCTTAAGGCTTCTTGTGGCATAAGGTGGATTGGTTTTTTTAAAGCTTTTATTGAGATGTAATTTACATACCATAAACCCACTTAAATTATTTAATCCATGTAAAATGTTATCCATTTAAAATGTATAATTTTGTGGCTTTTAATAAATTTATACTAGGGCAACCAGCCCTATAACCATACTTTATAACATTTTCATCAGCCTTAAAAGAAACCTCATCCCCAGTGGTAGTCACAGCATGTCCTCACAACCCTCCCAACTCTAGGTGACCACTCATTTCCTTTCTGTGCATATCATTTACATGGGGTCCTATTATTTGTGATCTTCTTGGACTGGCTTATAGTGATATTTTTGAGCCCGTTCTATATTGTTGCTCTCTTTAGAACTTATTATAAGGCATTAAAAAGGAATGTTCTATGGTATAGATATATCACGTTTTACTTATCCATTCATCAGTTGATGGACATTTGATCTGTTTCCATTGTTTGGTTGTTGTTGTTGTTTTTTTTTTTTTTTTTAAAGATTTATTTGCTTATTTGAAAGGCAAAGTTTCAGGGAGGGAAAGGGGGAGAGACAGAGAAAGATCGTCCATCTATGCTGAAGGCTTTGGGATTATTTACCTTTGGCCTGAAAGAGCCTTCATGCAATTCCCAGCTTCCACCTTAAGTATTCTTTTTATTATTATTATTATTTTAAATTTGTTTGAAAGACAGTTACAGAGAGAGAAAGAAAGACAAAGGAGAGACAGAGAGAGGTGTTCCATCTGCTGGTTCACTCTCTAAATGGCCACAACGGCCACAGCTGGGTAGATCTGAAGCCAGGAGCTTCTATAAGATCTCCCACATGGGTACAGGGGCCCAAGCACTTGGGCCATCTTCCACTGCTTTCCCAGGCATTAGCAGAGAGCTGGGGGCTGGCACTGTGGCATAGCAGGTAAAGCTGCCACCTGTGGTACCGGCATCTCATGTGAGCGCTGATTTGGGTCCCGGCCGCTCCACTTCCAATCCAGCTCTCTGCAATGGCCTGGGAAGGCTGTAGAGGATGGGCCCAGTGCTTGGGCCTCTGCACCCCCATGGAAGACCTGGAATAAGCTCCTGGCTCCCAATTTTGGATCAGTCCAGCTCCGGCTGTTGTGGCCATTTTGGGAGTAAACCAGTGGATGGAAGGAAGACTTCTCTCTCTCTGCCTCTGCCTGTCTGTAACTCTGCATTTCAAATAAATAAATAAATAAATAAATAAATAAATAAAAAGGGCAGAGAGCTGGATTGGAAGAGGAACGGCCCAGACATGAACTGGCACTCATATGGGAAACCAGTGCCACAGAAGGAAGCCTAATCTACTGGCTTAACTATTCTTGATAGGACCATATCTATTCTGAAGTTCTCTTCCTTCTCTTCCCCATCCCCTTCCACCCCCATTCCTTCCTCTTTTCTTCCTTCCATTTTCATTGGGCATTCAACTCTGAAGATTCATACTTTTTCTCTAAATCCTTACCCTTGGGATAGTTCTGACATGAGCCATCTTTATGTAAATATGGCCTCAAACTGCATCAGTCTCCCAGATGGTCTCCTAAAGTCAGATTTCAAATCTCCTGCAGGATATTTGCATTGGGATGTCTTCTAAACAGAAGAGCCCCCAAACAGGAGTTATCTGCATCTTCTAAGAGCAAATCATTTATTAGTCCTGTGGACTTTTCCATTGCCATAAGTCTTGTCTCGTGGACCAGCTTTCTGTTGGTGCCTCTGCTTGTCCTGAAACAGTGCAGGGAGCTCCTGACCAGGTCTCCTCCTGTCTATGTCTTTCTCTTCCAGATAGGCTGGGTTGGATTTGTTGGACAACCCCTTGGTTACATCAGTCTCTAGACCCCACATCTTCACTGCCTGTACGTAAAAACCCAAATTTCTTAGCTTGCTATTCACAATCCTCATCCATCTGACCCTCATTTGCTTTTCCAGCATCATCTCTAACTTCCTCTGTCTACAAGTTTTCTCTGCAAACCAAAATACACATACCATGGTTTCCTGAACTTGCCTTGAACCTCCTGCTTCTGGGCTTTGTTTGTCTTCTTCCTATGTAGTCTGCCACTTCCCCTTTTCCTCATATGAAGATCTCCTTTCTTTGAAGACTCAGTATAAATCCCCTTACTTCTGCTGAGTCCAGAGTGAAGTTAGAGACTTATGTCCCAGTGTGTAATGGTTTAGTGACATGGTAGAGGTTGCAACTGGCAAACCATGGCAAATCCAGCTTGGAGATGTGTTTTCTTTTGTCTATGCAGTGTTTTAAAAAATATTTTTTGAATTAGTTGCCAGCATTTGGAAACCTGAAGTTTCACATAAAAAATATTAGGTATCTTTAAATTTGGAAAAACTTCAAGCAAGACTCTGGGTATCCACAGAGCACATACTTGTGATTGCGGTGTTGAACTTCCCCATTTAGCTAACATGTGTGTGTTGACGCCCTAGATCTGTATTGCTACCCATCCACTTTCATTCCTGTATAATCCTCATCCAGTCCCTGTGGGGATCTGGCCAGGCAGTTCATCCTGTAAGATCTCATGGCTTCCTCTTTGTTGTCCTGAACTGTTAAATCATTCTTCCCTTGCATTTCATTCCTTTTACAGTTGTCTTCCATAACCATTAAAAATGAAATGCTTCTTCTTCTTTTTTTTTTTTTTTTTTTTTTTTTGCACAGGCAGAGTTAGACAGAGAGAAAGGTCTTCCTTTTTCATTTGATTCACCCCCAAATGGCTGCCACGGCCGGCGCGCTGCACCGATCCAAAGCCAGGAGCCAGGTGCTTCTTCTGGGTCTCCCATGTGGGTGCAGGGCCCAAGGACTTGGGCCATCCTCCACTGCCTTCCCGGGCCACAGCAGAGAGCTGAACTGGAAGAGGAGCAACCGGGACAGAATCCAGCGCCCCAATCGGGACTAGAACCTGGGGTACCGGCGCCACAGGCAGACGATTAGCCAAGTGAGCTGCAGCACCGGCCTGAAATGCTTCTTCTATGGTCTCTCCCATGAGATCTTGTATTTGTAAGGTACTAACTGCCCTTAGGTGAGATTAGCCTCCCATTGCCTGCTCAAAAGGATTTGGGGTAACTTTTTTAATAGGCCTGTAACAGAAGAAAAGAGATGAGAAACTCCAAGACCCAAGGCAAAGAAATAAGGCAAGTGTAATACATATGCTTGCTATGAATTTTTATATCAAGGGACAAGAACCAAATCTGCAGGCTGAACTTAGAAAACTTCACCAAGAAGTGGTCTGGCTTTGTTATTTGTTTGTTGGATGTAACTGGTCTGTGTTTTTAAATGACATTTTCTTTCAAATAAAATAATTCAGGACTCTTGATACGTAAATCTTCCATTTTATTTCTGGTGATTTTAAAAATAACTCCGTAGGTCTATAGTTAATACTCATTGCTTTTTATTTTTAGGAGTTGGCAAAGAGGTTTTTCTTTTTCCACCAACAGTTTCCAGGATTTCTGTGGCTTCTCCTCTTCAAGAAGTTTCCCAGCATGAAACTATAAGGGAAAGGTCCTTTTGGTGACAATCTCCCAACCCAGGCCTTATTTTCCAGTGTTTTATCTTTACCATGAGACAGGGCACTTCTACCATCCATTTTAAGCTTCCATTCATCAAATAGTGAGTTTTGACATGAACTCCACAGTATGAGTTGGTGGGAAATGTGTTAAAAATGAGCTAATTTTGGTGCAAAAAACTTGAAATCCATACGGGAGGTCTTCAGGAAGTTCATGGAAAATGTGTATTGTGAAAAAACTGCATGAATTTCCAAAAAACTTTTTGCAACAAATTAAATTTATCTTTAATTCCATTTTCCCATGAAAGGAAGTACCCTCATATCTTCTTAAAGTTTATCTTTGGGATTCTGAATTGTCTTGATTTTAATGTCACCAACATTAGGTACTTCATAAGGGCAAATTCAATGTTGCACTAAAGGAAAGATTTATTTGAAAGTATACAAAGCTCTGGGAAGGTCTCAAAATATATAGGTATTCTTTCCACCTAAAGCACTTAACTATTCTTCTCACATTGACAGGGATTGGGAACAAGGGGCCTCCCTTTGACCTAAGAATCTCACATTTACCTGTGCTCAGTGACCAAGAGATTACTTCCTTTATCTTTGCTATGTCTAGTAGCAAACCATTCTTAATGTTTTTCTTTAAATTTACTGCCTTTCATGAACTCAAATCAGTGTTTTAAAAGGTAACTTTGCATGTCCTATTGTCAAAGGAAGACCAGTATTCCCAGGCTGAAATTGGCTGTTATTGGGGATGTTCAATGCAATGAAAACACAACAGTATCATTCAGCTCCGTCCAGGCCTTCTCGTTCACCCAAGGCTCAGCTTTCTGTTTGTACAATAGGGATAGCATTGGTGTGAGAGAGATAATCAATACATAATAGAAACAAACTGAGACACTCTGGGGCAAGGTGGAGGGATTAAAAGAATCAGAAAGGAATTGTGTTTTTATCTGGGGTGCAGTGTTACTTAGGGGCCCCTCTGAGTCACTCTGGGTCATCTCAGATAGTACTGCAAGGCCTACACCTTGGCAATCCTTGGATGAAGGTTCCTCCTCCTGCCCTTAGTACTAGATTTCAGGAAATGTTGGTTTGATCCTTGGGTAGAGGAAAGTTGGTGTAAGTAATCTTCCAGAAAGATCTTCATTGCGTGAGCTGTGTACATAAAACTTGCTTTCTTAGGAAAGATATGAGAGAAGTGCCCAGGGCAGACTGGTTTAATTTTCCTATTTCTTGTTCATTTTCTCCCTCTCCCCCATGTCCTCCTCCTCCTCACTCCTTGTTAGTCTTCTTCACAGGACCGTCACCTGTGGGAGTGTGCTTTTGATTATTAAGCGTGGGAGGAGACACACTTCTGATGTCTCCAGGGCATGGCTCCTAATTCCCACTTTAGCCACTTCTGTGATATTCTTAGGACCATAGAGCACCTCTCAGCAACAGTGCTTGTTTAGGAGATTTTATAAATGCTGTGTCTCACTGCAGGTTCTACTTCACCCACTCCTTTTTCTACAAAAGATGTATTTATTTCTTTGAACAGCAGAGAGGGATGGTGGGGGAAAGTAGGGGGGGAGGGAAAGAGAGTGATTCTGCCTGCTGGTTTATTCCCCAAGTGGCTGCAATAGCCAGGGCTGGGCCAGGCCACAGCCAGGAGCCAGGGACTCTGCCATGGTTTCCCACACAGGTAGCAGGGGCCTAGGAACTTGGGCCATCATCCACTGCTTTCCTAGGCACGATAAAAGGGAGATAATTAATATGTGAGCACCCAGGACTTGAATCAGTGCTCCAGTATGGGAGCAGGTGTTGCAAGCAGTGTTTCAACCTGCCATGCCACAACACCAGCCCCCTCACCTGCTCCTTAAGAAAGCAAAGTAAAAGCTAAGGAAATTGAACTTGGGCATTGGGCTACATGGCAAACATTTTGTATGAGCAAAGCAAATGATGAGTGCATACTCAGCAGTTTCTGAAGCTTAGATAAGGGTTATTTTTTTCTCTAAGGAAAAAAGTCAGCTTTTAAAAGAATTTTTTTATACTTACTAAGTTACTTGTATTTTTAGCATCCTTTTAGGGAAGCTCTTTGTATTTAAAAATCTGATTGTTGTTTGTGGGATTTTCTTCTTGACTCTGCATCATCTTCTTTTTGGAGCTGTCCCAGCAAACCATGTCCCTGGTTGCTAAAGGAACAATCATTTCATTCTCCACCAGAACCCTGTTCTCTGCAAGCTGCTAGTTTATCCAGGACCTGCCTCCGATTGGGCCAATCGGAATCTTTCCCTGGAATTGGATCCTTGAACTTGGGACCTTTAAAGGTTGAGATTTTTCTCTTCAGGGACTGATGTTGTGAAAGGTGGGACTTGGAAGTTGTTGCCAAGTTCTCCTCCTTATAGGAAAAGTCATTGAGTGAGGCTGATGTGCAGACAGAGTTGAGAGCCTTAATTGTGTTTGAACCCCTGATTCTTTCTTCCTCAAACCGAGGCAATATATCAGAATATCATCTCCAAATTTCCCATTTTCTTTAAGGCTCATGTTGGAATTCATTAATTTGTAACCAAAAAAAAAAAAAGTTTTAACAGGTAGTGAATGATTGTTGCACAATTAAGTCTCCTTCAATAATCAACACCATTATGAACAGAAAAATACTGGCACAGATCAGTGAATTACCCTACAAATATCTCAGATTTCAATCTTCACAACAATGTTCTGATATAAGTAATAATATTTCTCCATAGTACAGACTAGGAAACAGAGACGGTGAGAAGTTAAGAAACATCCTCAGAGTCACCCAGGTAGTAAGGGACAGAAAAATTGGGATTTCAGCCTTTGCTGATCTGACTCCAAATCATATTAAAAGTTTTCCTGAGGAGCTGGTGTTGTGACATAGAGGGTTAAACCACCACCTGTGAAGCTGGCATCCATATGGGTGCTGGCTTGTGTCCCAGCTGCTCCACTTGTGATCCGGCTCCCTGTTAATGCTGGGAAAGCAGCAGAAGATGGCCCAGGTGCTTGGGCCTCTGCACCCATATGGTGACCTGGAAGAAGCTCCTGGCTTCACCTTGGTGCAGCCCTGGTTGTTGTGGCCATTTAAGGAGTGGACCAGCGGATGAAAGATCTCTGTGTGTCTCTCTGTAACTCTGCCTTCCAGAGAAATTAATAAATCTTAAAAAAAAAAAGTGTTCCCAAATTACTATTGTAGCTTCCCTATTGATATTTCTTTCATTTGTGCTAATTGTGTTTTGTGAGAAAGATAGACTAAAGAGGGACTACACAGATTGGCAGTGTCTTCCAGGATTCTGAGACTTACAAAGATGAAAAATCCTTACAGATGAAGTTCTCCAAAGCCTGGCTCCTTTTACAGAGGAAGAGGTATGGCCCAGGGGTGGGCATTTGTCCAGGCAGTTTAGATGCTGGTTAAGATGCCTGCTTTCCACATCACAGTGCATGGGTCTGTGCTCCCCTTTTGAATCCAGCGTCCTGCTAATGCAGGCCAGGGAAGCCAGCAGCTTAAGTCGCAGTAATTGGGTTCTTGTCATCCATGTGGGAGGCCTGGGTTGAGTTCCCGGTTCCTGGCTTTGGCCAGGCCAACTTCTAGCCATTTTGGGCATTTGAGTATTGAGTCAGTACATGACAGCTCCCCCCCCCCCCCATGCCTGTCAAATAATTTATTAATTTTTTTTTTTTATTTTTTTATTTTTGACAGGCAGAGTGGACAGTGAGAGAGAGAGACAGAGAGAGAAAGGTCTTCCTTTGCCGTTGGTTCACCCTCCAATGGCCGCCGCTGCAGCCGGCGCACCGCGCTGATCCGATGGCAGGAGCCAGGAGCCAGGTGCTTTTCCTGGTCTCCCATGGGGTGCAGGGCCCAAGCACCTGGGCCATCCTCCACTGCACTCCCTGGCCATAGCAGAGAGCTGGCCTGGAAGAGGGGCAACCGGGACAGAATCCGGCGCCCCGATCGGGACTAGAACCCGGTGTGCCGGCGCCGCAAGGTGGAGGATTAGCCTATTGAGCCACGGCGCCGGCCCAATTTATTAATTTTTAAAAATAAAGAAGTGTGGCCTTGTGAGGCGGCAGTACATACTTAAGGTCACATAGCTGTTGTGTGGTAGTTCTGTAACTTGCGCTTATATCCAGACACCAGGACATTTGCTTTTTGCCTCCAACACATCTTTTTGGAATAAGCTTAAAAGCCTCTTCCTCCACAAAGCCTTACAACCCCTGCACTATACATGAATGGCTTATTTATTTATTTATTTATTTTGCCAATGAGATACATAATGTGATACTGTTTTTTTTTATAATGCCAGAAAGGATATTTACTTTTATACATTGTTTTATTTTTTCTTTTTGAAATAACATTTTTCAATTGCATTTCCTTTTTTTAATAGGATTTTCTACCAATGTCTATTCCCCCTTTCATAGCAGTTTATTCCTGGCTTCAGTGCTTGTTGAACAGTCCATCTTCCCCAGTAGACAGTGGCCTCTGTGAAAGGAGGACCCCTGTCTATCTCGTTTACGGTCACCCATTTTGTAGCACGTACTTATTATGCCACAGGGATGACTAAATGGATGTCTAAAGTAGCACATGGGATCCATAGCAGTGTTCCGGTGTTTAAAGCAGTGGAGCTGCATAGCACTGGACTAGATCTTCAGTTGTGATTCTTTGGTTTTCGCTGTGCTGAGTGGTTCCATTGTAATCATATAATGTAGCATTCAAACTTAAAGCTTTGGCAATGGAAATGCTCTAGATGAATTGCTAGGAACCTCACTGCTTCCCTGGCTTCCCCTTTCTTGGGTTGGGGACTTTACTCGACTGTCAGTCACAAAGAAATCCTCTCTTCCCCACTGAACACACACCAGAACAGTGAAACTCAAGGTAGTTTTCAGAATGACTTTCCAGAACTTTGTCCAAGGTTTCTTTGGCACTACCCTGGTTCTCGGCGTACCAGAGATTGTATTGTTCATTCAGCCCATTCAGCCTCCAGTTGTGGGTGCAAACTGAAGTTGATTCAATACATTTCTTTCTAGTTTGCAAGATCTGGTTTCTATCACATACACTCAAGAGTCCCTAGCAGTACTTAGTGGTACATGAGCTAAGACCAGACTGAAGATGAGAAAACAAGAGAAAAGCAAGTAAATCTTACCATATTGTGTGATGATGTGATTACCATCCCTTGGAGATTTGTATTTTAGAAGAAGGCTTCGATAACTGGAGTGAATCTCTAATATTTCATTTGTGTCAGAAAGGTTGGGAAAGAGGGTGAAGTTTCATGGCAGGTTGGGAGAAGGATGATCACCTACGAGAAGGCTTGAAAAAGCACTAATATTTTGCTGGAGGTAACAATAAGAGGAGCATCTTTCTCTTACTAAATTTGATGGAGTTTCCCTCTGTTGAGTACTGCCACTCCTTTTGACCCATTGTCTAACGCTAATTTGTTTTTCTCCTAAATTTTCATGCAACATTCAGATGAGCAAATTTTCATAAATTACATTGGTTGTGTTAAACTCATTATTAAAAAAGCACTCTGAATGACCATGTAGATGGGTTACAAAGCACTATTTAAAATCTGCAAGGGACGCAAAAACCTATGCATGTTTGAAAATGGAAATAATGTACTTGTATGATTAGAGGATGACGACTATAGCTGGAGAGGTAAATTAGGGTCAAATGCAAGATGGCTCTGTAGCAATACCAGGTGTGGGGGTTATGGAAGATAATCACATTCTGTCTTCTTCAGGTTTAGGAAGGGAAGTGAGGTGAGGGTCCACTATAAGAGCAGCATTAGTGATGAAGCTGAATCATATGACTTTGACTTGAAATCAAAATGATCTGTTATGTTCCAGCCCTGAAACTGGACTTTGGAGCCTATATTAGGTTTACATTACTAAAATGAAATACTTCTGATGATCTCACAATATGTAAACATGTTCTCAATACCATGAGTCTAATACTTTGAGGATTCAATACCTGCATGAGTTTATGCGCACAAATCATAGTCAAAGAACAGCAGAGCTCAAACTTGAGAATTGTTGATTTGGTAGAACTGACTCATAGCTACCTGTTGAGTAGAAGATGGCAGCTTGCTTCGTCACTGTCAAATCCAACAGTAGGGTAGGCAGAATGTGCAGCTTGCTGTGGGTATACAGTATAGGAAGAGAGAAGGTTGGAGAAAGCAGAGGTCATGTATAAATAATTGATCTTCTCCCATTCTTTTCAGACAAATTATTCCTGCAGAAAAGGTCTAAATGTTGTCCTCCAGCCTTCATCCATCTTTTGAAAATTGTTTTAAGTGTATTGTATTTACTTAATAGGCGAGAGACTGACCCACAAAGATCTCCCATACCGTGTTTCGCTCCCTAAAGTACCTTCAGCAGCTGAATCATACTGAAGACAGCAGCCAGAATTCAATCCAGGCCTTCCACATAAGTGACAGGGACCCAACTTCTTGAGCCATTGCCTCCTGCCTCCTAGGGTGCACGTTAGCAAGTAGCTAGAGACAGGAGTAGAGCTGGGATTTGAACCCAGGCACTCTGATATGGGATACGGGCATTTCTGGTGGCTTAATCGCTATGCAGACGTCTGCCACCCCCACCCCTAGCCCCAGTTTGCTTCCTTCTTTTTGGGACAAGTTCTTTTTTCCTCTTTTAAAATCAGAAGGTGTGTAGTTAGTAAACACCCGCTCCCCCAAAATGGAAGTTTGATCCCACATTGTTCTTACTTCCTAATAATGCATGTGGGACAAGTTAGCCAAAATCACCATTTCCCAACAAAAAGAAAAAGGACTCATTTTGAGTCTTCAAAACGCGAATGTAGCCATCAGTGTGGATATAACATCCAGTCCTTTGGAGCTCTCTACTCCCGGCTATGCCTGCTGTGGGAATGCCATGGCTTTTTAACCCGTGGAAAACCCCTATGAGATGTCCTCCTAAAGCTGGGCTGATAACTGCAGCAGAGCTTGCAAAATGGTGTCTTTCTGTATAAAATATTTTTGCATGGAATAGGACTGTGTGAAATGAAAAGCCAAACCAAATGCTTTAGTATCACCTTGAAGTTCATCCTGAACTTACACTGGAAATAAATACACAGCTTGGCACACCAGTCCCTTCCCCTATTATTGTAAATATCATCTACATAATGGACTGCCCAGTGGTACCTTCCTGATGCGATTGCAAGAAGCCTCCGTGGCTGTACTGAGAAATTGTATTTGCTAGCATAAATAATAAACTTGTTTTCTACAAAACTAACCTCTTTGGAGAATACCAATCACATATATTCCCATCATCTCCGAGTCTTTAATGTGTTTTGCAGCCGAGTGTCGTGGGGTAGATTTCAACAAATCTCTGAACTGGATTTCTGATCCTGCCCCACAGAGAGCTGCACTGTGCTGCTATTCATCTGAAACATTCACCTCAACACAGCAATTTGGTGAAATTATAATTGAAACATGGTACTTGACCCTGAGGGGACCATGGAGAAAGGGATTTGCTTTGGTGGCTTCTCATGCATCATTTAAAGCCAGCCGCTGCTGTATCAAAGTCTCACTTATATCTTAACTGTATCAACCCTGTATTGACAGCGTTTCACTGGAGATATAGAATCCTGTGCTCCCTGCCAGCTCTCTCATTGTTCTCTATTCGTCTCTCTTTATTTTTCTGTAAATTGGATTACTCTGATTAATACTAATCTTGTGAAATAGGAACTTGCTATGGGATTCTGGAGACTGTCTAGCAGAATGTAATTAAACCACTGTTGTGCCATTTAATTGAGGAAAGACATTTGAAATGAAAGGAAATTGTGAATTTCAGTTATTAATTTCACATACACCATGTAATAAGCTGGGTTTACAAGGTATTAGCAGTTGCCAGGATCCTTCCAAAATCCACCTTAAAAAAAAAATGGAAGAAATGAAAGGGATGTATATTGGCATCTACGTGAATAGATTCTGCTAAATCATTGGTGTTGGGGTGCTTGAAATGTTTTTTCTAGATCTTGTTTACCTTCTGAAGTTGTTTTAATTAAAAAGGGTCACTTGAATCAAATCAAATTAACCCTCTGTGCTTCTTCTGTAGCTGAGACTGCTAGCTGTGCCCTATATTTATTTTCCATTTTTCTTGTAGTAATAGAACTGGCACATGACCAACCAGAATAGGAACTACATTCCCCAGCCTTCCTTGCAGTTGGTTCTTGCCACATGACTGAGTTCTCACCAAGGAAGTGAGATGTTTGCAGTTAGCTTCTGGATTTTGCTTTTAAAAGGGTTGGGTGTCTGCATATCTCTTTCCTCTTCCCATGGCTAGAGTGTATGTCCTGGTAGGAGCCAGAGCCACCGGCTGAGCCAAGAAGATGGAGGCTGCATGCCAAGGATAGCAAAGAATACTGGGTCCTGGTGATTGCAGAGCTGCCTAGGACCCCCTACGTAAACTCTTCCATGGGGAAGAAGTCCGCTTCTGTTTGGTATAAGCCACTGCATTTTAAGATATCTTTGTTATATCACCATAATCTGATTGTTTGCTTAGCTTTTGAAACACACTATACAAATCTCTGTACAAGTCACTGTATAAGTCATAGGTCTTCTATTCCTTGCAAAATTGGATGCTGCCAGAAGCAAGTAAAAGACCCTTGGACTCAGGCTACAAAACACAGCAGAGTTTTAAGTCTTCAGGATACCAAATTCAGTGGTACAATAATAAAGACTCAGCTTCCTTCCCTTGTCTTCTGCCATCCTTACTATTAGCTTCATCTTCAGGCCAGTGGTAAAGATGACTGTTCCAGTTCTGAGTATCACATCCAGACAGGACAACATTCATAGGAAGAAGAGAACCTGTTGTTTTTGTGGCTTCCTCTTAGTAGAGCAGACAATTGCCCTGAAGTTATCTCCCTTCCCTAGTAGAGTCCCATTTGTGTTTCAGTGGCCAGTGTTGAGTTGCTGATGGACCCTGTTACTCATGAGGGGAATGAAGTGACCTGAAGTGACCCTTACAGACAGATCCCACCTCTGGGCTTTGAAGAAAATCCATTTCTCTGTGTGGAGAGGGACTAAGAAATGAACATCAATAGATGACATAATTGAGGCAATAAATGAAGGGTAGGCTACGAACAATGTCTATTACACAAGAAAATGTTATAAAGGATCTGAAAAAAATGTGAATGGGAAAGTACATATTAGAGATTTGTCTCAAGATAATATGGGAAAGAGGAACTGAGAGGCAATATAGAAAAAGCAGGATTGCCTATGAATTGATAATTGTTGGAGTTCATGAACATTTGTTATTTTTATTCTGTTTTGTGTATACTTAAAAAAACCATTAAGTTATCCAAGCAATGCAACAAGAGAAAAAGTCTCAAGAGAAGTATGATTAGCTTGCATGTTAGCAGTGATCTTAAATAACATCAGTTGAGCATTTGCTCTTTGTCAAACTATGCTCATATTAATTAGTACAGAATGGCTTAGGCCAATAGGAGAACATATTTGCTTATATGGCTGAAATTTAGAGTAGTAGCTTCAGGCCCAGGTCAGTGCTTCCTTAAATCTGCTTTTCTCGACATTTATGAACTGTCTTCATATAGAGGCTCAACATTTCCTGGCTGACTCCTACTTCTTCAGTGTCTAAGAGCAAGAGTCACTCATTTTTAGCGCTTGCAATAGAAGGCCCCATGCTGGAATCCCACCCACCCTGTGTGGATTCCATATGTTAAATTAGTCATGGTCAAGAGAGGAGGATGTTTTCACAGACCAGTCCTGTTCCTCCTCCAGAGCTGAAAAGTCTATGTTAGGATGGAGAGGGGCTCTGGTACTGTGACTGTGGTCACCTCATTGATTTCTCCTGAAAGCCCTAGGCACATTTTTTATTAACCTGTTTAATGGGCTGAAACACTGAGGCTTGACTGGTTCAAGTGACTTGCTGAAGGTTGAGTAGCTGGTAAATGGTAGAGCTAGCACTGAAAAAGAGGATGCTTGATTTCAATGACATATTTTACTCCCTACACAGTAGAGTGGCTCTCTTTCTGTTTTAAAAAAATGTCTATTGCATTTTCTTTTATTTATTTGAGTTGCAAAGTGTCAGAGAGAGAGAGAGAGAGACTATAGTCTGTCCACGGTTCATTCCCCAAGTGACCGCAACAGCCAGGGCTGGTCCAGGTCAAAGTCAGGAGCTGAAACTGTCCTTATCTCCCACATAGGTGGTAGGGGCCCAAGCTCTTGGACCATCTTCCATTGCTTTCCCCGGGTGCATTAGTTGGAAGCTGGACCAGAAGCAGAGCAGCATGGACTCAAACTGACAGTCTGATACCAGATTCTGGTGTGGCAAATGTTGGCTTAACCTGCTGCACCATAATGCCAGCCCCTGAAATAGATGGATCTCTCTCTTTCTCACTCTAGCATTTTTTTAATGTTTGATTTAATTATTTCAAGGTGAACAATTTTCATGTATTTCATATATACAGATTTAGAAACAGTGATGCTTCCCGCCCACCCTCACACCCAGCCTTCCCCCTCCTTCCTTTCTTATTCTTTCTCTTATTTTTATGATGCTCTTCAGTTTATTTTATACTCATAAGATTAACCCTACAGGGGCTGGTGCAGTACTGTAGCAGGTAAAGCTGCAGCCTGCAGTGCCAGCATCCCATATGGGCGCTGGTTCGAGTTCCAGCTACTCCACTTCCAATCCAGCTCTCTGCTTTGGCCTGGGAACACAGTAGAAGATGGCCTAAGTCCTTGGACCCCTGCACCCAAGTGGAAGACCCAGAAGAAGCTTCTGCTCTTGGCTCTAGATCAGCACAGTTCTGGCCTTTGTGGCCATTTGGGGAATGAACCAGCAGATGAAAGACCTCTCTCTCTCTCTCTTTCCCTCTGCCTCTCTCTGACTCTATCTTCCAAATAAATCTTAAAAGAAAAAAAAAAAAAAAGATTAACCCTACAGGAATTGAAGAGTTCAACAATAATAAGAACAAAAAGCTATTCCTCAATTGTAGAGACAAGGGCCAAAAACAATCATCAAATCTCAGAGTATGAATTTTACTCCTATACTTTATATGTTTGATACTTTGTTAATTACCACAGAGCAGGGAAAACATGGTATTTATTTGTCTTTTGGGACTGGCTTATTTCACTAAGTATAATGGTTTCTAGTTGCATCCATTTTTTTTTTTGCAGAAGACAGGATTTCATTCTTTTTTACAGCTGAGTAGTGTTCCAAACTTTCTTTCTTTGTTTCTATCTATCTATCTATCTATCACAATTTCTTTATCTGATCATCAGTTGATGGGCATCTGAGTTGATTCCATATCTTAGCTTTTGTGAATTGAGCTGCAATAGATATAGGAATCTGGAAAGCTCTTTTGTATGCAGATTTCATTTCATTTGAGTAAATTCTCAGAAGTAGGATTACCAAGTCATGTGGTAGATCTATTTTCAGCTTTCTGAGATATCTCCATACAGTCTTCCACAATGGCTGTGCTAGTTTACATTCCCATCTGCAGTGGATTAGGGTACCATGTTTCCCACATCCTCACTGGCATTTATTGTTTGTTGATTTCTGTATGAGAGCCATTCTGACTGGGGTGAGGTGGAACTTCTTTGTGGTTTTGATTTGCATTTCCCTGATGCTAGTGATCCTGAGCATTTTTTCAAGTGTCTGTTGGCCATTTGAATTTCCTCTTTTGAAAAATGCCTGTTCAAGTCCTTTGCCCATTTCTGAACTGTTTTGTGCTGTTTTTGAGTTTCTAGAGCTCTTTACAGATTCTGGATATTAATCCCTTATCAGTTTCATAGTTTGCAAATATTTTCTCCCAATCTGTCAGTTTGCTTCTTCACTTTGCTGAGTGTTTCCTTTGCAGTGAAGAAGCTTCTCGATGTAATCCTATTTGTCTATTTTGACTTTGATTGTGCTTCTTGGGTGTTTTCAAGAAGTCTTTGCCTATGTCAATATCTTACAGAGTGTCCCCAATGTTCTCTAGTAGTTTGATGATATTGGGTTATAGATTTAGGTCCTTAACCCATTCTGAGTGGATTTTTGTGTAAGGTGTAAGGAAAGGTAGGGGTCTAGTTTCATACTTCTGCATATGGAGATCCAGTTTTCCCAACACCATTTATTGAAGAGACTGTCCCTGCTCCAGGGATTGATTTTAGCTCCTTTGTCAAAGATTAGTTGGTTGTAGATGTTTGGATTGATTTCTGGAATTTCCATTCTGTTCCATTGGTTTATATATCTTTTGTGTATGTTTTGTGTATTCCAGTACCAAGCTGTTTTGATTATGACTGCCCTGTAGTATGTCTTGAAATCTGGTATAGTTATGCTTCTGGCTTTGTTTTTGTTGTGTAAGATTGCTTTAGCTATTTGAGTCTCTCGTGTTTCCATATGAATTTTAGCATTTTTTCTAGATCTGAGAAGAATGTCATTAGTATTTTGATTGGGATCTCATTGAATCTGTAAATTGCTTTCAATAGTATGGACATTTTGATTATATTACTTCTTCAAATCCATGAACATGGAAGATTTTTCCATTTTTTCCATCTTCTATTTCTTTAATGTTTTGTATTTTTCATCATAAAGATCTTTCACCTACTCGAAAAAATTTACTCCAAGGTATTTAAATTTTTTGTAGCTATTGTAAATGACACTGATCTTAGAAATTTCTTTTTCAGTCATGGCATTGTCTGAATACAGAGCCTATTGATTTTTTGTGTTAATTTCATAACCTGCCACTTGGCCAAACTCTTTTGTGAGTTCCAATAGTCTCTCAATGGAATCTTTTGGTTTCACTGTATTGAAACATGTCATCTGCAAACAGACATAATTTGACATCCTTCTTTCCAATTTGTATCCCTTTGATTTATTTTTCTGCCTAAAGGCTCTGGCTAAAACTTCCATGACTATATTGAATAGCAGTCATGAAAGTGGGCACCCTTGTTTGTTTCTGGATCTTAATGAAAATGTTTCCAACTTTTTCTAAAATGGTTGTCACCAAATGTTCATGATGATATGACAGGGTAATTCATGGGAAATTCATATTATGAAAAAACTTTGCATAAATCTCAAAATAATTTTGCACCAAAATAAACTTAAATTTTAATTCCCTTTTTTGTAAACTTTCTGAAGTTCCTCATGTTAGCATCATTCCAGAGATGGGAAAAGCTGAGCTCAGAGAATGACAGTAACTTGTCCAGTTGCAGGGCCAGACTGCAGCTCAGCTTCTTGCTGGCCGCATGGTCTTTCTGGCTTCGCAGTGCCTTGGAACTGGAGCTGGACCCTCTGTGGGAGTGAGATGCACACAGCTGAGCATGTTCTGTGAGTGTGTTCACACTGCCCAAAGAAGCGGTGTAAAACCTCTTAGAGACTGGGGTTTGAGACGAGGTGGGTTGGTGTTTCCTATGCCAAACTGGGCTGTGGGGGGCACGGCAGCTGTACTGGGGGTGGTGGCTAAAGGCTACGTGTGACAGCATGGGTGAAGGGGAGCTGGGGCGGAAGTGGCCTGGGGCTGCTTTGGTTGGCCAATGGAGCCCTGGGTCCAGCCAGGGGATCTGACCTGTGGTGCCCCCTTTCATCCTGTGAACCTGCCACGCAAAAGCAGGTCCAGACCTTGCCTTGAGGCTGCAGCAGGCGCCGAGGTCCAGGAAGGTAATCATTCAGGGAAACTGCAGAGTTCCCCAGGAGCTGGAGAACCAGATTGACAGGCAGAAATTTGAAGAAGCAGTTCGAACTCTAAATAACCTTTGAGCACAAGCCAAGAAGCTTGGGGGCCAGTCCTATCTTGAAGGCTGTCTGGCCTGTTTAACAGCCCATACTGCTTTCTTATGCATGGAGACTCATTATGAGAATGTTCTCAAGATCTCCAAGTACATTCAAGAGCAAAACGAGATCTAGAACTTCTGTTCTCTCCAAGTCCTCCTGCTGACAGTTCCCATTGAGAGAAGACTTCAAGTTATTGGAATTACCATTTATGAAGACAGAGGCTTGAGCAGTGGAAGATAAACACTAGAATTTAAAGATCCCAAGTCTGACTGGGACCCTCATCTGTCCCCTGGCGACCATAGAGTGTCCCTGCCTCCTCTCCAGAGCATGATTCCTGATATCTGCTGCCAGAGCTACGGTGCCATTCACTCCAAGGACTGACTTTCTAAATCCCACACCTGGAGTGCCCTCTAGTCATTCAGCATTCACTTTTTTTTTTTTTTTTTTTTTTTTTTTTTTTGACAGGCAGAGTGGACAGTGAGAGAGAGAGACAATGAGAAAGGTCTTCCTTTGCCGTTGGTTCACCCTCCAATGGCCGCCGCGGCCGGCACGCTGCGGCCGACACACCGTGCTGATCCGAAGCCAGGAGCCAGGTGCTTCTTCTGGTCTCCCATGGGGTGCAGGGCCCAAGGACTTGGGCCATCCTCCACTGCACTCCCGGGCCACAGCAGAGAGCTGGCCTGGAAGAGGGGCAACCGGGACAGAATCCGGCACCCCAACCGGGACTAGAACCCGTTGTGCCGGCGCTGCAAGGCGGAGGATTAGCCTAGTGAGCCGCAGCGCCGGCCTCAGCATTCACTTTGTGTCTCCAGATTGTGCAGGACTCTGTAATCTTAATGGTTAGTTTCTGAGAAAACACAACGAAGCATTTCACTCTTTCTAATTTGAAGCCATTTAATAAAATATGCCTTTGGTCAGCCCTCCCCTCCAAAAAAGGACTGGGATTTTATACAGCGTGGGCATCTACGAAAGGCAAAGCACTGTTGTGATCAGCCCTGTACCTAGCACCCAGCTTCAACAGTTCTCAACTGGTGACCAACCATGCAGAATTTATATCGCCATCTCTGCTCATCATTTTGTAGCCTATCTCAAGTGTCTTATCATTTTTTCTATAATTATTTCATTGTATATCTCCACAGATAAATACTGTTTTTCCACCAACATAATCTCACTCCTAAAACATTTAAGGATAGTCCGGTCCATACTAACTGTAGCATCTCATAGATGCTGCATCCTTTTTGCATATTTTTTGAATTAAAGTCCAGATAATGCCAGTCTGTTGGGATTGGTTGATATATCTATAACGTCACTCTTTTTAAAAGAGATTTATTTATATGAGAGGCAGCATTACAAAGAGAGAAGGAGAGAGAAAAAGAAAGAGATGTCTACCATCTGCTGGTTCACTCCTCAAATGTCCGCAATGGCTGGAGCTGAGCTGATCCAAAGTCAGGAGTTTTCCCTCCCATTTGTTTTGATTTTCCCGTTGCAAGTTAATTTTTAAAATTTATTTATTAGAAAGAGAGAGAGAGAGAGAGAAATGAGTACACAGAGAGAAAAAGCTCCACTAGTTCACTCCCCCAGTGCCCACAATGGGCCAGAGGTAGGGAACTGCAGCTGGGAGCCCAGCATCTCAGTTTGGAGCTCCCAAGTGACAAGTACACACTTGAGGCAGCACTGCTGCCACCCAGGGTCTGCATTAGCAGGAAGCTGGAGTCAGGAGCTGGAGCCACAGTTACTTTGATATGAGATGCAGGCACCTTAACCGGTGCTGGGCTAAACACTCCCTGCCCTGCAAATTAGATGTTGAAGAATCTGTGTTATTTGAGCTATAGGGTTTCTCACAGACTGGATTTTGCTAATTTCATCCTCATGGTATAATTTACCATATTCTTCTGTTTAGTGGTCATTGTAGTTGTATCTAGGGATTCGATCAGATTCAGGTTTAATTTTGTTTTGCCAAGACCGATTCATGGATGGTGTACTCTCTGAGGAGCCCCATTGTAGAGTCCGGGAATCAGTGATTTTTCCATTAATTCCTTCATTAATTTTCATTAATTTATTGCAAAGTAGTTCCACTGTTAATACAAAATGTTCTATTATCCCTTTTATGTTAGCCAAACCACTTTTATAAGAAAGGTAGTTTGGGGCTGGTGCTGTGGCGTCGCAGGTAAAGCTGCTGCCTGCAGTGCTGGCGTCTCATAGGCACTGGTTCGTGTCCCAGCTGCTCCTCTTCCGATCCAGCTTTCTGCTATGGCCTGGGAAAGCAGTGGAAGATGGCCCAAGTCCTTGGGTTCCTGTACCCATGTGGGAGGCCCGGAAGAAGCTCCTGGCTCCTCGCTTCAGATTGGCACAGCTCTCGCCATTGTGACCAGTTGGGGAGTGAACCAGTGGATAGAAGACCTCTCTTTCTCTCTGTGTAACTCTGACATCCAAATAAATAAATCTTTAAAAAAATGATAGGGCAAAAAGTTGAAAAGAAAAGAGAAAAGAAAAGAGAAAAGAGAAGAGAAAAGAGAAAAGAGAAGAGAAGAGAGAAAAGAAAAGAGAAAAGAAAAGAAAAGCAGTTCTATGTTGAAAACATTTTCAAACTCCTGGAGACTGAGTCTTTAATCTTGGCTCCCAGTTTCATGTTACAGAAAAGAAACAAGAGACAACCTTTCCAGGTCTTACCAGCCTTGGAAATCAGTTATAGGTGAGCATGTTCTTTCTGACCTCTGGGCATTGTACATGGAAGGGCACTGATAGTGTTATCCTACTATATTCATTGCCCAAGCTAGTACATTTTCAAGATGCTCTATAAATGACCAATACATATCAGAGAACCTCCTGGCCATTTTTGATCAGGTAGCTATCAGTGGGCTAAAAACAATGACCAGCATATATTTGAAATCACTATGCTAAAAGTTGAATACAGATTGAGTAATCATTTAATCAGAAAGCCAGCCTTATTGAGAATTGAGAATCACAGAGTCTGTCTGTAGTAGTTACCCAAAAAAATTTTTGAATGAGTGAATGAGTTCAAGAAAGGTATAGTGTACATTTCCCAATGAGTCAAGGTGAGGCTTTGCCTGTTTGTTGCTTGCTTCCAGTGTAGAGTTTCAGTAGCCCACCCTGCAGTGGGTCAATGATCAGGGGTCTCCTGAAAGGCCCAGGAATTTTCCTTCTGGGTAGATCTCTAATAGCCTTTCTAAACTCTACTTAGGAAGTAAAGCTGTCAGTCATTTCACTGTGAAGGGAGTGCCTTTCCTGAACACATTTCCTTGCCCCCTCAACCTTTTGTATCATCAGCCAACATTTGCCATTGGGATTCCTTAGAATCATGGTTATTGCTTATTGTGGGATTAAAAAAAAAAACTGTTTATTTAAAAGGTAGAGAGTAGGGGTGGAGGGGGAGGAAGAAAGGGAGAGAAGGAGAGAGAGATAGATAGGAAGAGATCTTCTATCTGGTGGTTCACTTCCCAAATGCCTACAACAGCCAGGGCTGTGCCCTGCTGAATCAGGAGCCAAGAACTCATCTGGATCTTTCACATGGGTGGGAAGGACCCAGTTACTTGAACCATTACCTGCTGCTTCCCAGGATACATATTAGAAGGAAATTGGAATAGGAAGCAGAGCTGGGACTGCAGCCCAGGCACTCCTTTATGGAATGCAGGTGTCCCAAGTGGTGTCTTAACCACTGTGCCAAATGTCAGCCCTGGGGATTTTTGTTCATGTAAGTTTTAAGTGGAGCATTTTATGAAAGAGACTAGGGCTTGGACCTAGATGCAGCCTTGTTCAAATCCCAGCTCTGATTTTTTTCTTAGGTTGCATCATTTCAACTCACTCCTTAACCTAAATGCAGCCTTAGTAGCTTCCTTATTTATAAGCCAAAGATAATATTTATCCCCCACAAAGTGATATATAATGTACTTCATTGTCTCACATATCACACATTAAATGAAAATTTTGGTGAACTTTAAATGCCAATGTTTGTACACCTGGCACAGGTGTCGGCCCAGGCATGGTCATGCTATGGTTAAGAGAAAACTGCAGAGCCAGTGTGCTGGGTCGTGATCCTGTCCCCTCCACCCACTTGCCGATTTTGCAGCTTTGGGCAAGTGGCTTAACCTGTGTAAACCTCAGTCTCCCTGTAGCTTCACTGTTGATCCCACTACCCTGCAGGTTGCCAGCAGGCAGTTCTCCTGCATGCCGGCAGGGCTCTTTGTGTCTTTGGCTTGAGGAAACTGTCTAGGGCAAGAGCGAGCTCTTTTATCACTGTGGATGGTCTGGATATGCAGGAGTGTGAACGTTTCAAATGACCCTCAACCAGTGAGGGATGTGAGCTGTGGGATAAAACTGAGGCCTGTTCACACCATATCTCAGAGGGTTAGCCATGAGACTGGGCCTGGTTACGAACAATGGTAACCACTCATGCCAGCTTCCTTCTCTTCCCTGTCTTAATTCCTCAGTCCCCTACCTCTGCTTCCTGAGAACATCTGCTCCCCACCCAGCTCCCCCAAATTTGTTCCAAATTCCATCTTTCAGGGTCTACTTTTAGGGAAATCCCACCGAAGAACATCACCTATCAGCAAAAATATTTTGAGGATTAAGTGAGTTATTATTAATAAGGCCCTCAAAGCTGTGCCTCTCTCTTGGTAAGAAGAAAACAAATGGAGCAGTCATTTTTACTATTTTTTCCCAAGGTTACCTGTAAGAAGGATAGCTAGCTATATGGTTCATTAGCCAAGTGGGACAGTTGTGGGACAGTTGTGAGAGTGAGAGGGGTACTGTGTTAATTACTCAGAGACAACAGCTGAAAACTGGGCTGTCTTAGAAAATGTGGATGTATTGTCACCCAACAGCCCTGATTTTAGTATGAAAAGAGTTCCCTCTACAAAGGAAATTTAGTCCATTCACCATACATACCTCTTAACTGTTAATAATTTCACAATCTTGTGTAGTATTCTTTCTTCAAGTGGAGGCTCACCTGTTTTGTGTTGCTTTAGTGCTGAAAGAGATGATATTAAACTTCTAATTGGCAACTTAGCAATAGAATTGTCAGAGAACTGGCACACACACACACCGAGAGAAGCGCTTCACTTCTAAACACAGTGAAAGGAACTATTCAAACTTCTCCTGCTAGAGAATTGAATTTTCAGAGAGTAAAAAAAAAAAAACCTCAGATGCTTCAGGGATAGAAAGCTAATACCCACATTTGATAAGTTTGAAAGACTATTAAAATTACTGTCCAGATAGCATTGAGTAAGAGTAGTCATTTTTCACAGTGAAAATAAGAAATACAGATTCTTAACTTGAGAGCTGGCAGGAGCCTTATTGATAGTTTAATCTGGGGGCTCCAAATGTATCAGCCGCTCTACATTACTTGGAGCAGGTTTTGTAAATATGCAGAGGACCGATCCTCATGCTGAGAGGCCACAGGTGGCCAGAGCAGGGCTCAGCAAATGGCGGCCTGGGGTAAGCCGCCCACCCAGCCAGCACATTCATTTACTTATTGAATGTGTCTGCTTTAGCTACATAGTGACTGTTGAATGTAAGTGGTTGTGAAGGAGATCATATAAAGCTGGAAAGCCTAAAAAATTTACTTCTCTGGCCTTTTATAAAACAAATAAAATCTATATTTTGCAGAGCTTCCCAGAAGATTCTAGTGCACAACCAGGTTTGGGAATTACTGATGACAATTTGCGTTCTCCATTTACAAAAACAGCAAGCTGGAGGCCCCAAGAATGAAGTGACTTGCTCAGTGTTGCAAAGCCAAGACGAAATTGAGAAATATCTATTTTTGTTACCCTCATCCTCCTGCCACAGCATCCTCTCTCTAATGATGCTACCAGCTTCATTAAAAATCAGCCTCTCCACTTGACCATTGTGAAGCTCAGCTGACAGCAATCAGTTCGCTGGCAGCATTTGAAGATGAATAATACAGTGAATTGACTCGTCATCTGGCAGTGTGAGTTTCGTGCATGCCAGAACGCCTTCCTTTTGTCATGGGCACCATCTGGATGTAAAACCATGTGGAATTTCCAACAAATGGCATTTGATAGACATATGTGATGAGAATCTCTGAAGCCAAAGGTTTGAGGCGAGTGAGTAGAGTTAGGAGTCTTGACAGAGAATCATTTATTGGTTGGTTTGCTCATTCAACAAACATTTACTTGTGCCTTTCTGGAAGCCAAGCACAATGCTGGGCCCCAGCTATTTAGGCGTTGTCTTCATGGAGCCTATCATTTGATGAAAGAGACAAACAATGAATAAAAATAAATAATAGTGACTAACGAGATGGATAAAGATACTGTGATGGCAATGAGTTAGTTACACACAAAAGAGGCTGCAGTTACCCAATGTCCAATGTGCCCCAGGCAGTCTTAACTTGTTTTGTATATACTAACTGGTTTAATGTTCACAGCAGTACAGTGGAAGTAGATATTACTTTAGGCCCCATTTTACAGATAAGGAAACTGAAACAAGTTGGTTAATCGGCTTGCCCAAGGTTACATGGCTAAGAAATGGTGATGCCGTGTGTCGGGCATTTGACAGTGGGGTTTAGGACCCAACTTGGGATACCTACATCCCATATTGAAGTGCCTGGGTTTGAGTCTCACCTCTGCCTGATTCCATTTTCCTGCTGATATGCACCCTGGGAATCAATAGATGATGATTCTAGAGTTTGGGTACCTGCTACCCATGTGGGAGACTTGCCTACTCCACTTCCTATCCAGCTTCCTGCTGATGTGTCAGGGATAGCAAAAGTACTTGAGTCCCTGTCACCCAGTTAGGAGACCTGGTTGGAGTTCCTGGCTTCTGGCTTCAGCCTGACTCAACCCTGGCTACTGTAGGCCTTTGGGAAATGAATGAGCAGATGGGAGATCTTTTTGTCTCTCTTTTTTCTCTGTCACGCTGCCTTTAAAATAAATAAATAAATAAACCTATAAAAATATTTGGAAAAAATACTTTGCATCTGTAATGACCCTGCATATACTTTTTCTTCTTATTATTCCCTAAATCATACCATATAACAACTATTTTCACAGCCTTTATAAAGTCTTAGGTATATCATGTGGGAGGATGTGTGCAGGTAGTATGTGACTACTACACCATGTTATATAAAGGACTTCAGCATCCATGGATTTTGGAATCTGCAGGGAGCACTGGAACCAATCCCCTTGAGAGCAAGTGATGACTGTACACAGTTGGCTCCAGAGTCCTTACCCACTGTGTTTTATGCCCCCCAGTAGAGGGATACCACCTTAAGAGAACAAACACCATTTATACTGTCCTAGTGTCTTTCATAATGCCTAGATTTTACAAGCATTTTATAAATGAATGATGAATTGTGAATGAATGAATTAAGGTCCACACACACATCTCTAAATGTGTCTTCCAAAGATTGATATCTGGTGTAAAATCAGTTGTTTTGAGTCCCACATGACCCATCCTCATTTTTCCCTTCCTGAGGGTTTGAGCTATTTCAGCCCAAACCCTGCTGCACTCTCACATGAAAGGTGGAATACAATAATTAGACAGAGCTCATTAAATCAGTTAAATGATTCTGAAGTAGGAACCAGAGCGCCATAATTTACTAAAATGTTTGAAGTATTAGTATGCAGTGAGAATACTAAAAATATGAAGCAAACCCCTTACAAGGTTGCTGCAAGAAAAAAGGCAATCGATCACAAACATAGAGGCTCCAAAGATATATTTATGGCATTTTCTTAGCACAGAAAGCACTGTGCAAAAGAGCATGTGTTCAGGAGGAAGTCGAGCTGACTCAGAATCCCAGGAAACGTGTGTGCCCTGCAGGTATGCAAGGATCAGATTCTTCTGAGGTTTCTTCAGGGAGAATCTGCAGACTGCTGCCCTACAAACCAACTGAGAGTGACATCTTTGTGAACCAGATGCTATGGGCATTTGAAACAAGTTAAGAGTTCTTTTTGCCAGGTGGTAGAAGATCCAAACTCCCCACCTAACAAGAATGCTTAAGATTGCAAGGATGTTTCTCCTGGCCATGTTGAAATCTGAATGGCAACTCTGGGCTTCCCAGTAATTCATGTCTCAAAGGTATCCAAGCATTTGTTCAGCTCCTGGGGTATTCATATAAGATGAAAGGGGAGATGATTAGGTGGCTGTATAGTTTTTGGAAATCTTCAAACTCTGGCTAATCATCCTATCAAATGTCTCCCTTCCTTGTTCAGCCTTTGTACACAGACGAAACATTGTAGGCCTTCCCCAATCTTTGGCTAACTCTCAATTTAGGGACCTGTTGAAATGTCTTCTCAGGAAACCCTACTGAAAGGCAGAGTGGACAGTGAGAGAGAGAGACAGAGAGAAAGGTCTTCCTTTGCCCTTGGTTCACCCTCCAATGGCCACCACAGCTGGCGCGCTGCGGCCGGCACACCGCGCTGATCTGAAGGCAGGGGCCAGGTGCTTCTGGTCTCCCATGGGGTGCAGGGCCCAAGGACTTGGGCCATCCTCCACTGCCTTCCCTGGCCACAGCAGAGAGCTGGACTGGAAGAGGAGCAACCAGGACTAGAACCCGGTGCCCATATGGGATGCCGCGCCGCAGGCGGAGGTGCCGTCGCCGCTAGGTGGAGGATTAGCCTATTGAGCCACGGCGCCGGCCGAATGGCTGTAGATTTTAATCCCTCTGTCTTAGCGCTGTTACCATTTTAGTGGAATGAGAAGTGTGTGTGCCGAACAGGACACACCCTCAGGCCCCCAAGTATATACAATTCAAAGATTTAGAAACATTGCTGTTATTTGTGTAGTCTGATATTTTCTTTTCTGTTTCTCCTCAGTGTCACCTGTTTCTCTTTTTCTTATTACAAATGTAAAGCATGTGTATTCTGGGAAATTTGGAAAATACAAATGAGATCAAAGAAGGAAATGAAAGCCACTTGTTGTTCCCTTACCCAGTTATAGTCACACTGAATATACATGTTCATTGTAATTATCTGCTTATCTGGCTATCTAGCCTTCTATCAATCAGTACACACACACACACACACATTAATTAAAGTACTCAGAAGGAACTTTTACCATCTACTATAGGGATCAGCAAGTTTTCTCTGAATGTTCAGATAGAGAATATTTTCAGCTCTGCAGGCTGTAAGGTCTCCATCACAACTACTCAGCTCTGTCATTTTAGTTCAAAAGTAGCCATAGATAAAATGTAAAAGAACGAGTGTGGCTGTGTTCCAATGCAACTTCATTTAGTTAGCACAGGGACTATAGTTTGCTAAGCCTTGATCTAGGGAAAAGCACTAATAACATACTTCCAGAAATACCTGCTCTTTTTTTCCTTTTTTTTACCAAAATGGAAATACAATACCTAAGCTGTCTTGTATGTACTTAAATATTTATTGGTCTCTATAATGTGCCAACACATATACAGCAGTGCAAACAATGGTGAACAAGAAAAACAAGGACACTGCTCTCAGGGAATTTACTGGAGGAGACACAAGGGACACAATACGTGCTCTGAAAGTTGCAGAGGGGGCTGTGATGGAAAAAAATCAGCCTAGTGTAGCATAAGTTTTACAACCAACCCCCTAGAAATGCCGATTTATGGGCATTTAATTTTCTTAATTGTTTCCATTATGGATTCTACTGTCATAAAGATTTCTTGGGACTAAATCTTTATGGAAAAACCAGCATTTTCTCCTTTGGCTAAATTCCTTCAAATGGAATAGCTGAGTCAAAAGACATACAAATTGTTTCAGTCTAGGCATAACCAAACTGCTTTCTTGAAGACTTGTACCAACCTACACTTCTATGTAGTCTAGTCTTTTCTTGTTGTTTGTTTGTGCTTTTGTTTTGTTTTCTGTATGTTTTTGTTAAATCCTGTGTGCAACCACATTGAGTGTCATGAATTGGTGATTTAAAATAGAAGTGTCCTTGTTCTAAGTTGTGAAACAGAAATCAAGAGGCAGGGAGAGGAGCCTTGTTTCAGCTGTTTTTTCTCTGGAGGCATTCTGTGATTTGACCTCTACATTATGCAAGAAATGAATCTCAGAAATTCTTTAGAGCTAGCTAATACCACCTATTAACTGTCTTTACCATGGACCAAAAACTCTACTAAGCCCTTAAGGGGCTGCAGTGGTTTAGATGTGGCTTCTCCTCCAAGGGTTCATGTGTTGAAGGCTTGGTCCCCAGTGTGGTAATGTTGAGAGGTAGTGGAACCTTTAAGAGGTGGGGCCTAGAGAGAAGTCATTAGGCCGTTGGGCTCCCTCCCTAGGAAGGGATTAAGGTAGCCCTGCTGGGACTCTGGTTAGTTCTCACAAAGAAGTTGCTAATAAAAGAGCAAGGCTGGGCTCTTTCTGTTCTTTCTAGCTTCCTATCTCACCATGTGATCTCTCCCTGCCATGATGATGTCTGTTATGCGACACAGACAAGGTGGCCTCACCAGCGTTTAGCCATGTGCTGGTATCATGACCACATGGGCCTCCAGAACTAAACTAAACGAGCCTCTCTTCTTTGTGAAGTACCCAGCCTCAGGTATTTTTTCATAGCCACAGAAAGATAGTACATGGGCACATAATCCATGTGAATTAAGCCTTGAAGCAAAATGTAGCTGATGTCAAATACCTCTGATGTGAGCCCCAGAACAGAACGGAACTGAGAAGCTGTAAATAGCCAGATAGTGGTAGAACAGGATCCTGAGCTTTTTGGATCGAGAATAGTAGTCTGAAGCTGGTGCCCCGTGCTCTGTTTTCATTGGCTCACACACTATAGCCTGGCACAAGTTTAAACATTTGACGTAGTGAAAAATGTTTAAAACTTAGGAAATGTTACGTAAAATCCATACTTTAAACTTTGGAATGATGAAAGCACCAGGCCACATGGGGACCGCATTCCTGTGTGCTGAAAGTTGGGTGGGCCAGAGTGCACTTCCTTCCACATGGGGGCCAGGAGTTCCCAGGACGATGCTGTTGAGCCAGGAGTCTCCCCTCATTGGTATCGGTGTGAGTATTGTGGGGGCAGGGCCCGTGGCTGTGGGAGAAATGTGTCTCCTGCCTCCTCATCTGGTCCATTTCTCCCGTTCATTTGTTTTTATGAGTTTGTTGCCCTGAGGTAACCACTGGGCCATGAGATGAGACAGGACTGAGGAGGAGACAGACGTGGGTCCAGTCCACCACCATGGTCCAGCATGAGTCCCAGTGCAAGGTATGTTTCAGGTACTTGCTAGTGACAATGCTGTGGGGCCTTTGGTTTCTGGGCTTTTTGCTCCTCTCTTTTCACAGTGTTCTCTCTTGCTTGTCCTTTATCCATCATCTAAATTTCTTTTTAGTGCACCTCTCTGCACACTTGGCCACGTGGATCTCCTCACTGTATCTCACCTTAGAAAGTGGACCTAGCCTGGAACTGCTTTCAGGGCTCTGGGGGCTCAGGTCCCATCTTCTCCTCCTTTACGGAGTTCATCTCTGCCCTGCCGAATTCCATGCCCCATGGCCAGGACAGTGCCTATCTCTCCTCTACTGGGAACCCATGCTGAAACTGGTCTTCTTGGAATGCCCCCTGCCATTGTTAACTCATAAGTATCTGTCTCTCTAGCCTTGAGGGCAGATTACAGCCTTGACAAGTCCAGTGGCTTCAGGAGCCAAGCTTGGCTGCTCAAGTCTTCATTTGATGTGTCTTTTACTTAGGGCTGTATTATGCAAACAAGAAATTTGCTTTTATACATATGCACCTCCCAGTGTGGACTGTACCAAGGCAGGGGATACTAGGAAACAGAGGACTATCTAAGGATTCAAACATGCCATCAGAGTGTGAAAAGCAAATCCAAGAGTGTGCCCTGTGCACCTGTAGGAGTAGATAAGAGCTAGCCAAGTGGAGAAGGCTTCTGCAAGGTGCTGCAACACAAGATTCTATGCCAAGAGAGAAAATACATTGAAAATACCAGGTCAGGTCTTTAAATGCCCTTCTAGTCAAGCTCACCTATTCTCTGAGTCTACCTGACTGCCCTTGTCTTCTACAAACTCTCTTATCTCCAAACTTCTAGAGCTGAGTTCTCCAATTTCCATTAACCCCAAGTGGCTACTGAGCAACTAAAATATGGCTAAGCCAAATTGAGATTATTGGTAAAAGTGCAAAATTCACGAAGGACTCTGATGGCTTATTACACAAAGTAGAATGCAAAATACTGCTGCAAGAAACATATTGGTTATGTGGTAAAATGATAATATTCTAGCTATATTGGGTTAAATATACTATTAAACCTACTATATGTATTTCTTTTTTAAGCATTTGTTTTTTTATTGTGGCTGGCATCATGGCACAGCAAGTTAAACTGACATTTTTGATACTGGCATCCCATATTGGATTGCCAGTTTGAGTCCCAGTTGCTCCACTTCCAATCTGTCTTCTTGCTAATGTGCCTGGGAAGGCAGCAGATGAGGCACAAGTGCTTGGGCCCCTGCTATCCATGAGAGACCTGAATAGGATTTCTGGCTCTTGACTTCTGCTGGCCTGTCCCTGGCTGTTGTGGCTATTTGGGGTCTCTCTCTCTCTCTTTCTCTCTCTCTCATGTTCTACCTTTCACATTATATATATATATATATATATATATGAGAATCTTTTTTTGTTTTTATTTATTTATTTGAGGAAGAGAGACAGAGACGAACAGAGAGAGCGCCTATCTTCTGGTACAATCTTCAGGTGCTCACAATGGCCGGGCCGGGGCCAGGGCCAAAGTGGGAGGCAGAGGTCAATCCAGATCTCCTGTGTAGGTGGCAGGGACCCAGCCACTTGAGTCATCATCATTGCACTAGCAGGAAACTGGGGTCAGGAGGCTGAGTTAGGTATCAAACTGTGATATAGTATGCTATAGTATACATGTATCTTAACTGCTGGACCAAACACCTGCCCCTTTTTGTTTTTACTTGTATTAATGTGCCTACTGGAAATTCGAAAATTACACATGTGCCTCTCATGTGTGGCTCACAGCTCTCTAGGCAAGCCACAGAGAATTTATGTCGTTACCACCCATTTGCTATATAGTCTCAATCTGTAATTAAGTATAAGATAGGACTAAGTCTAATTATTGCCTGTTTCTTCCCTCGCTGTTCGAGTGTCCCTTTTTCTCTTAGACATTCAATGTGTTTGCTTCTTTGAGAGTGATTCTTACAGTCATTTGACAAATGTGTGTTGAACCCATAGTGTGTGCCAGGCTTCCCAGGGAAGCTGATACCATTTAACTCACTACCTGGCTTAATTTTGTCAGGACAGGAATCATTAGCTTTGTTTCACCAATAAGGAAATTGGGGGAAGTTAAGTGACTTGTACAAGGTCACACACTAGGTAAGCAACAAGAAACAGGATTGCAACACTCATGTCTGGCTCCAAGTCATATGCCCTTTCCACTTAAGCCCTGGGTCTTTCACCCTCATTCAGTTGCTCCCCAAATGCTATTCTAATTTGTATGAACACACTTTTTACAATGTTTGTTAAGCATTATCTTTCCTGATAGACTTCATGCGAGCACAGATAGTATTCCGTGTCTGATCACTGTTGCATCCCTGGTGCCTTGCATGTGCCTGGTACGTAGTAAGTGTCTGTTGAATATATAAAGAAATAAATGATAATTCCTTTTTCCTCCTATCATTGTAAGAGTTCATGTTGAATTCCATTTTCCTGGAGAGAATGCAAATTAGAACAGAACTCTATAGCTGTTTCTCAACAACTGTAATATTGTAAACATTCATTTTGTATTTTATTTATTTAGGGCTCCATTATGCAAAGAAGAAATCCATTTATGTGAGAGTCTGGGGAAGAAATCTCTCCTTCCTTGCTTGTCTCTCTTTTGCACATTATGGTATCTCAGACCAACGTGACAAAACCAGTCACCTGTCTTTTGTCAAAATAGAATATGCATCCTCATAACAGCTGTGTGCTCACTGCTGCCAGAGCTGTGGAAACAAAGCTATGAGTGTTTTTCATTTATTATCCTGGCACAACTTATTCATTATGGAGGTGATCTGAATGGGTTGCAACATGCCAGGACCACCAAATGGTTGTAAGACAGGAAATCATCCCGCCTACCAGACAAGAAAGGCAGCCAGGCATGCAAAGAGGAATGCTGAGCCACAAACCATAAGGAGTGGTTTCTAATCTCAGCTTTACCACACACTGTGTCTGCAGTCTTGGATGCTCCATGGTTGTTCATTCCTACAAACCTTTATTTCCAGAAGTATATTTGAAGTGAGGACATTACAAAAACCTGTAGATCAGGAAGGACACCAATATGCTACATGTACCACTTACTATTGCCGTCTTTCATTGCAGACATTACTAATCAATCACAACATATTTTCCCATTGGTCCAGGGTGTAGCATCATAAACCTTATCACAGCACTTCCTACAGCTGTCACCCATCCATCACTGACTAGGCTAACAGTTCCTTCTGGAGATTCACAAATACAGGTAGGCTGTAAGGGCTGGGGCTGTACCGATCCAAAGCCAGGAGCCAGGAGCTTCTTCTGGGTCTTCCATGTGGGTGCAGGGGCCCAAGCACTTGTACCATCTTATGCTACTTTCGCAGATGCATTAGCAGGGAGCTGGGTTGCAAGTGGAGCAACCAGGACTCAATCTGACACCCATCTGGGATGCTGGCACTGCAGGCTGTGGCTTTCACCTGCTACGCCACAGCGCCGGCCCCAGAAGATGTGACTTAACACTCAACCCTTTGTAGCTCTTTGACTTTAGGCTAGTAATTGCACTTGTCTGTGCCTTTGTTTCCTTTTCTGCAAAATGTGCTCATAGGATTGAAGGATCTGTAAAACTTAGGTTGGAAATTACACAGGTATTGGGGTGTGGATTAAAGCACAATATTTAAATGCATATATCGGCTTTTCTTCCTTTCTGAGGAGTCATGGTTATTTAAGAATTAAGAACTCTTTTAGGTTACATGGTACAAAAAATATGTAGTGCTCCTGTGTGAGTGCTCGGGAAGTCAGATAAGCTCCTTCTTATTAGAACCAAGAGTTTCTTAAAACAAATGTGTTTAAGGATGCAACCGTGGTTCTCATCCTGTGCACCTTTGTGCAGAGCATGCCTTTGATGTATAGTCCTCTTCAGTCATTGATGTCTGCTTGGTTGTCTGGTCTAAATTTAACGATTTGGTGGTGGGGAGGTCGTGAAGATGATGTTAAACTATGTGGTGTCTTATTAAGTTGGTTGCATTTATAGATCTTGAGAGGCCTTAGGGTGATAAAAACCTGAGTTATGCATTGCATTAAGTGGCGTTATATAAAGCCTGTTGAATATTAATTTTGTAAGGATTCACCTTACAGTTTTATGAGGCTAGATATAAAAAGATGCTGTGAATAATTCAGCCCATGGTCTATAAAATGAGATCTAGGGACGAGAGAATAATTGCAAGTGAAGAGAGCAAAGCTTGTCCTTCCCTGCTGAGATCAAGCTAATTCAGTCTTTGCTCCTTCTTGCAAGATCTGCCACATCCACTTTCTCTTAGAACTTTGTATAAGTGTTTACAAATATATACATTTAGTATCTAGGGATGATTGGTTCCAGGACCCTCTGTGGATACCAAAATCTGTCAATGTTCAAGTCCCTTTTATAAAGTGACACAGTATTTGCTTGTAGCCAATGTATATACTCCTATGTACTTTAAATCATCTGTAGATTACATAAAATACCTAATATATAAATGCTATGTAAATATTTGTTGTACTGTATTGCTTAGGGATTAGTGATAAGAAAAAAAAGGCTATGCATGTTCAGCAAAAATGCAATTTTTAAAAGCTCTTTTCCCCCTGAGTTTGAAGGAGGACTGACTCTACTAAAAATACTGAGGATGCAAACTAAAGGGAAAAAAATGGATATTTCCACTATATTATTATTTTCATTTTTGTTCATTTAACCTCTGAATATATTTGATCCTTATAGTCTGAATATTTTATAAGTCCTTTTTCAGGCTACATTTTTTCAAAATTATTTCTAAAATCAAGCATGGTCTTGCACATGAGTCATAAAATTACTTGTGTCTCCAACCTTTCAGATTGCCCATTGCAGAAGTTATACACATGGGCAGCAAGCACATAAAATGAAGTTCAATATTATTAGTCATGAAAGAAATGCAAACTCAGATCACAAGGAGATACCATCTTGTATCTGTTAAAATGGCTAATATAAGAAGACTGACAATACCAAGTATTGGTGTGGACATGGCGCAAACAGAACTCTCCTGCACTACTGGCAGAAGTACAAAAGCACTTTGGAACACAGTTTTCAGTTTTTTATGACATTAGGAAGTATAATCATAAGATTTACCAATTCCACTCAAAGGCGCTTAATGAAGAGCGATGAAAATACAAAGACTTGTACAGGAATGTCTGTGTCGGCTACATTCATGATAACCCAACATTGGAAGAAATCCAAATGAAGATGATAAAATAAAACAATAAAGACAGGATGAACTATTAATATGCATCTTAATATGGATGAATCTTTAAAACATTGTGCTGAGCAAAAGGCGTTAGACACACATACAAATTCAGACTTTATGACTGCATGCATGTGACATCCTGGAAAAGGCATACTAATAATAGTGACTGAAAGCAGATCAGTGGTTGCCAAAAGCAAATTAGGAGGTGAGGGAGAGGATTGAGTGCAAAGGAACATTAAAGGGACTTTTTAAGGGACAGAAGTGGTCTATATCTTGTTTGTAGGAGCTTATATATGATTGTACTTCAAAAGGTTCATGGAAAATGGAATTAAAAATAAGTTCATTTTGGTTCAAACCTACTTCGAAATCCATGCATATGAAGGATTTGCAAAAAGTCCATGAAAAATGCATCCTCCAAAGTACCCTGATATTTCTGAAAATTTGTTGAATAGTGCATATAAAATATTAACATTATATAGTATATACCATATGTATGTGTGTGCATATAAAACACTTCAATAAAATTGATTTTTTCAAATGCTTTTTGAAGGGCAGGCATTTGGTACACAGTAAAGATGCTACCTTTGGCACCAGCAACCCATATCAGAGTGTCTGGGTTTGAGTCCTGGCTCTGTTTCCCATTCTAGTTTCTTGCTAATGCACCTTGAAAGGCTCAAGTACTTGGCTCCCTGCCACCTGTGTGGGAGACTGGAGTTGAGTTCTGGGCTCCTGGTTTTGGTCTAGCTCAGCCCCAGCTGTTGTGGGTATTTGGGGAGTGAACAAGGGGATGGGCTCTCTTTCTCTGTTTCTCTGCCTCTCAGTCCTGCTTCTGTCACCTCCACCCACTCCTGCTTTACAAATGAATAATAAATCAATAAATAAAAATCAGAGAGTTAAAAAATGTCTTTTTGCAATCTCTCTCTTATTGGTTCATTAACATCCTTAGAAGCTAATCTTCTGTGATCTGGATTCCAAATCAAAGTTTTATTGTTTACTCATGGGATACCCAGTCTCATATTCCCTTACATAAAATAGGGCTAATAACTACATTTGGCCAAATTCATACAACTGCTGTAAGAAACTAAAGAGAAGGTTTATATGTAAGAAAGATTTATAAATTACTATGCTGTGATGAAAATTGTCACTACTTTTCTGTTGTTCACTTCACACATTCAGGTGAAATGACCTTGGTCTGAGACCCATTTAAAAGCTCTGTGAATTAATTTTATTTGGGTCCCAAATGAACTCCCCTTGTGTTGAATGCCTGGTTTCGGCACAGAATAGTCTTTTAGAACATTTCCTCAACACTGTAAAAATTTCCACCTGCGTCAGTCCATGTGCTGTACTGATCAACCCACTCAGACTGTTAAGTCTTTGAGTTTCAGCAACGACAGTTTGCACAGTCATTCCCCCAAATCAAGGCAATGCTGTAAGAGTCATTTTAGCTTGTCAACGAGGTTTAAATTTCATTTGACTAATGTCTTCAAAGGATCTCACATGTTCAGAGGGATGAACTCCATGTGGGAGAGTCTAACCAAGTTTTAGGGTGACAGAGGGGATAGTCATAGAGATTTATTTTTCTTCTGCATATTGACAACTTGTCTTCCAGGCAAGAAATTGAGTTTTGACTTCAAATGGAAGAGGGCACATTGGAAAGTGGGGGCCTAATCTGTTCTAAGCCACATGCATTCGTTTGACTGGTAGTCACTGAGTGTCTGTTCGTTGCCTTATCCCAGGCTGTGGGGATGTGAAGAGGACAAAGCAATACCTCCCTCCTCATGGACATGCTGGTGAGGGGAAGGCAAGCTGCAAGCAACAGTGGCATTGCAGGGCCATCCAGAAAATAAACACGGTTAGAGAACAAGATGTAGTGGTCAGGGAATGCCCAGTGACTTGAGTTGGAATGATGAGATGCATTCCGCTATGTGAGGATCTGGAGAAGTAGTGATCTGATAGTGGGGACAGCAAGTGCAGAAGCCCTGCTGTGGGACTGACCTTCATGATGGAAGGCAGGAAAAGGAGGCCGGTGTGCAGAGAATCGAGAGTGAAGGGAAGCCTAGCATGAAGTGACGTTTGAGAGGTAGCTAGGAACCCAGATAGGAGCTGGAGTTGGAGTGTAGCCTCTAAAATCAGAAAACACTGAAGACTTTTCAGCAGGGGAGAGAAAGGATCTGAAATATCACCCTGACTCACTATGAAGAGGGGATAGGCTTAGGGATCAGGTAGGGAAATGAGTCAGAAGGCTGTTAAACTGGCCTAAGGGAAAGCTGATTGTGACATTGGACAAAAGGAGATATGAACAAAATGAAGGGCACGTTTCTGAGCAGAGCTGTTAGGGTTTGGTGAATGACACGTGGGACAATGAAAGAAAAGAATATGTAGGTTTTTGGCTTGACCATCCAAGAGGTGGTGGGAGTCTTTCTTTGGGGGACCACCTAGAATGGTTGACTAGGGGCCTGCATCCTTAGTGGGCTCTCAGAGCTGTGGCTGAATGACTCTGCAGATTGGAGCAGCAATAAGTGTGTGTAAATACAGGATGGTCATAGGCACTTTGGTTATCAAGCCCTTGTCACCCTCCTTCTGTGATTTTCCAGACATGCTAATCAGTGGGTGCTGGAAATGTCATGATCTCCTAATCACAACCTTCTTGTCCAAGAGCCATTTTCAGCAGACATCAGTCCTGGGCCAGCTCCAAACCACTTCTGGCCCCGTTGTTGATGTGGGTGTCTTTCTGTATGCATCTTGCTTGCTGCAGGGGCAGTGCTGTGGGCAGTTTACTTTTGCCTTGCAAGACTTTGGAAGATTGCATGTTTTTGTTAATTATGGCTTAGGAATTACTTTGTCAGAAATTTTGGAGTCCTAGAGTCTAAAAAATTACAGAGTATTAAATATTTAAGAATTGCTTAATTTCTCCATGTGATGTGAGCTTTTTGGCTTAAATTGCATCATTGAGCTGTTTATCAACTTGTTTAGAGTCACAGATTCAATTTTGCCTATGAAAACAACCTTTAAAATTGTTTAAAACAATCTTTTGGTTATAACTGTAGAGACTTTGGTTGTTGGATGCTCATGGAGAGTGGAGTAGTAAGCTTAAAGGAACAGAAGTAATCATCAGAGCTTGTGAAAATCCTATTTGCGTAACAATGGGAAATGTTATCTTCTAAACTATTTTGGTGATTTTCTTCCCTGTTACAAAATAATATAAACTAATCCTAGAAAATTTTGAAGATCAGCAATAAAGAACAGTCATTCACAAAGAAATCCATGAGATTTTGAAATTTCTCATGAAATGCTGGTGGGGCTTTTACCATTTGAATGACAGAAGAAACCTTTAATACAACACTCTGACACAAAGTGTGGGTTTTCCACACCAAGCTTCAGTGCTGCACACACTTAACTGGGTGTGTTTGGGTGTCCTCAGTTCAATTCAGCTCGACTCTGATTCTGTCTACGTGAAGTTAGCACCAGGCCCCACATACTAGCGACCCAGTCCCACAAGATGCTGTTCTTAAGTCTTGGGCCTCCCGTCTTTCTCAGCAACTTGACCTTACCAGCCCTCGTCAGGTGTGACAGTTTGCCGTGATGACTTACAGAACTCACAGAAACACTAATCCCAGTTGATTAGAAAGGTGAAAAGGGCAGGTCCTTCTGTCTGGTGGAATTTGAGGTGTGTCGCTTTCGCCACATGCAATGCATTCAACACCCCAGAGGCTCTCCACACCGCATCTCTTAGGGTTCTTACAGAGACTGCATTAGGTAGGTAGGCTGAGTAAATCATTGGTCATTGATGGTTGAACTCAATCTCCAGCCCCACTCACCTCCCTGGAACTTGGCGGTGGAGACAAAAGTTCAACCCTCTAGCCACATGGCTGGCTCCTCTGGTGACTGCTCCCATCCTGAAGCTCTCCAAGAGCTCTGAATCATCAGCATTTTGTTCACCTAAACTCACACATGACTGAACAGGGCCTGTTAATGGATAACAAAGGATGCTCCTCTCACCGCCATCACTCAGGGAGTTGTGAGAGTTCTAGAAGCCCTGTGGCAGGCACAGGGGAGGATGATCTGATATAGAATTTATTTCTTATTAAGTCACAACATCACTCTGACCCAGCTTTTCATTTTGCATATGAAGAAATGGAGGCCCAGAGCAACACAGAGTCTAGAATCCAGGTTTTCTCACTGCTGGTTTGGAGCTGTTACCTGATTGTTTATGTGGCTTCCTAAGTACTTTGGGTTCAGGCCTCACTGGAGGCACTTGGATCCGCTATGCCCTCATTTTGAGCAAAGGCGATATGGCATATCATGATACTGGGTGCATGTGTTGCTCCATCCATCCCCAATGTTTTGGAGGCCACAGGTACTAAGTAAGGCACTGAATTACCTTGATCTAGGTGAGTATTTCTCAAAGAATGATTTTTGAATCACCTGTATCAAGATGACCTAAGGTGTTTATTGAAAATGAAAACTCCTAGATAGCCCCACCTCCAGGTTTGTGTTGTCAGAATTTGTAGAGCTGGAACTGAGTACCTGCCTTGTCAACAAACTCAGATCTTGGGAAAGTAATAGTTTTTCGGGGCCGGTGCTGTGGTGTAGCAGGTAAAGCTGCCACCTGCAGTGCTGGCATCCCATATGGGCGCTGGTTTGAGACCCAGCTGTTCCGATCCAGCTCTCTGCTATGGCCTGGGAAAGCAGTAGAAGATATCACAAGGCCTTGGGCCCCTGCACCCGTGTGGGAGACCTTGAGGAGGCTCCTGGCTCCTGGCTTCAGATCGGCACAGCTTGAGCTGTTGCAGCCAATTGGGGAATGAACCAACAGATGGAAGACCTCTCTCTCTCTCTCTCTCTCTCTCTCTCTTTCTGTGTGTGTGTGTGTGTGTGTAACTGTGACTTTCAAGTAAAATAAATAAATCTTAAAAAAAAAGAAAGAAAGAAAAAAGAAACAATGCCGGCCCCGCAGCTCACTAGGCTAATCCTCCGCCTGCGGCGCTGGGGTTCTAGTCCCAGTTAGGGCACCAGATTCTGTCCCGGTTGCTCCTCTTCCAGGCCAGCTCTCTGCTGTGGCCTGGGAAGGCAGTGGAGGATGGCCAAGGTCCTTGGGCCCTGCACCCACATGGGAGACCAGGAGGAAGCACCTGGCTCCTGGCTTCGGATCAGCGTGATGCACTGGCCATAGTGGCCACTCGGGGGATGAACCAACGGAAGGGAGACCTTTCTCTCTGTCTCTCACTGTCTAACTCTGCCTGTGGAAAAAAAAAAAAAAAAAGAAAAACAGTTTTCCAATAAGAAAAGAACTTCTGATATTGAATCAAATTATCTAATTTATGATAGACAGACAGACAGATGAATGTTAGTAAATGGATAGAAAGTTTCTGGTTCTGAGGTGGATATTTGGTTGCAGCAGTTAAGACTGCTAGGGACACCCATATCTCCTATTGGAGTGCTGGGCTTCAAGTCCTGGCTCTCATTCTCATTCCAGCTGTCTGCTAATGCAGACCCTGAGAGGCAGCAGTGATGGCTCAGGTGATTAGCTTCCTGCCACCCACAAGGGAGACATGGGTTGAGTTCTTGTTCCTGGATGCAGCTTGGCCCAGTCTTAGCTATTGCAGGCATTTGGGGAATGATGCTAGATGCTAGATCTCTGCCTGTATGTTTCCCAGCCCTACTCCCTCTGTCTCTCAGCCTTTCAACTTAAAACAAATAAATAAATCGATATAATTAATTAATTAATAATTTTTTAAACTATGGTTCCATGCAAAGAAACTGTTAATAGTTTTATCTCATGGGAGTAGACATAAAATGAATGAGGAATAGGACTAGTCTAAGCTATTTAGAAACCTGAATATGTGCACATAAATATATTTAAAATCTCTTTTTGTAAATATTTCTGCTGGTGTTACTATTTGAGAGACTGGAAATGTCTACATGATATTATTTATCTCCAGTGTGTGTGTGGACAGTAGATGAAAGTAGGTAACTCTTGGTTGATAAAAGAGGACATGGAGGGAGCCATCAGGAGGATCAAGGGGTCCACCTTAGTTCATCCATTCATTCACTCACTCACTCACTCATTGATTTCTCAGTAAATATCCATTGAACACCTCTTGTGTGCCAGGAACTGCTGTCGGTGCTGGGGATACAGGAGAGGACAAGATAGCATGGTCCCCAGTCGAGTATAGCTAGTGCTGTGTTGCAGGGAAACACCAATAAAGAGTCAAAGGAGATAATTTCAAATGATGACAAGTACTATGAAGAAACAAAAGGGATGTTCATTCTGGGTGATTGGAGGGCAGAGGCAGTGCCTCTGAGAGAGGACAGCTGAGTTGAGACCCAAAAGCCAAGAAGAAAACAGCCACATACATATCTGGGGAGAAAGATTTCAGAAGGGAGCTACAGGGGAAAAGCTTGCAAGGTGGAATTTGCTTGATGTGTTTGAGGTACCTAAAAAACTAGTGTTGGGGTAAGCGTTTGGCATAGCAGTTAAGAAGCCACTTGGGATGCCCACGTCCCATTTCAGAGGGCCTGGGTTCATGTACCAGCTCTGCTCCTGATGCCAGCTTCCTGCTAATGCACATTCTGGGAGGCAACAGGTAAATTCCTTGTATTTCTAAGCAAAATCTCAACACCATCCTAAAATTTGAATAATAATAGAAAAATTCAAGAATTTAAAGGAGTTTTGAAAAAAGGAAAAAAACATGCTTCCCCATCTACCTATTAAATCATTCAGATTAAGGCATTGTTATTGGTGAATGGGAATTATAAAACAGATCAATGAGACAGAAGAGAGTCTAATGATGGACTGTCAAAATCTGGGCCTCTGCATGATTGTAGTATGCACTGGAAATCAAGGTGAAAAATATAGAATATAAGAAGTAAATGGTGTTGTTGCAGTGATTTCCTGAGAGTAAAAATTAGTCAGATTCCTAATTCACACTTGTACAAAAATAAATTGTGAAATGGATTAAAAACATAAGTATCAGAAGTCAAATTTTAAACCTTTAAGTGAGAAAAAAGGTTATCTTTATGATAGAAGACAGTATGTTTTATAAACTAGATACACAGAAATCACTCTCAAGATTGGATAGTTTTTATCATACCAAAATATGTAACATCTACACAAATAGCACTGTAAAATGAAAAAGCAAAAGACAAACTGATTGAAGATACTTGCAACACCGAATAACTAGCAGAAGCAAGTTTCCAAAACTATAAATCAGCAAGGAAAATTCAAACTACCTAACAGAAAAATGGACTGCTTATTAACTGACTCTTCCCAAGAGAGAGACATTAAATGAGCAATGGAACTATGAAAAGGTTTTCCATATCACTAATAAAAGCAGAAAACACAAGTTTAAAATTGTGGTGAGATAGCATTGTACTCCCATCTGAGTTGCAGAAAATCAAAAGGCCGACAGGGACCTGGCAAGGAATGGAAGTCAACAGGTACTCTTGGATGTAGCAGGTGGCCTCTTTTAGGATGAGCTGTTATTCCCCAGTTCCACCTATAAATGCTCATCTTCTACAACACAAGCACTCTGCTCTGAGACAGAAATCAGCAGTGTTTCTCAGTGGAGAAGGTCTTGGTATTTAGTGGGGGACAAGTCGCTGTCATTCACTGGAGAAGATTAAACATCCTGTCCAGTCCTATCCCTAACTCAAAAAATTCTCCTGTGTTGGCAAATACCTAGGAGAGTTGGACTGCCCCGGTGGCATCTGCCAGGAGAGATCCCTGCTCAGCCGCGCAAAGTGCTGCCACATATCCTGCACAGGTGTTTTTGTGCCAGATGTTGCCTGCAGCTGAATAGAGGCCTGTGTATGGGAGAACCATGAGGGATGTACACTGCCACATCCTTTGTTTTCATAAAAATGGACACCACTCAAATAGCCGTTGGTCTAGAAATGGAGAATTAAACCATGAAGTGGTTGTACAATAGGGTACTGTACAGCAGTTAACGATCTAGATCTATATGGAGCAAAATGACAACAGCTCAAAAAATAATGTAGAGTAAAATGTAATACACAGCATGGCACACTTTATGATAAGTTTAAAAACCATAAAACCATAGGATATATTGTTTTGGGCAGACACACACACACCAACAATAATCTATTAAATTCATAATAGTCATTGCTTCTGAAGATGGACTAAATTCTGAGTGGTTCTCTCTTATAAAAATAAAGGCTAGAGGTGAAATAAATATGAAAAACATGTGCCTATTTTGACTGAGGGTACATGGAGGGTACATGGATAGGAGTTTATTGCATTATCCTTTATATGTTGCTTTACCCCTGCTTTGCCCACTGGGTGGACAGTGGATGGGGGTCAGAAGCAGGGCGGGAGTGGGAATGGGGTGGGAGGCAGTGCTGGAAGCAGAGAAGAGCAATGAGGACCCCTGCATCCTGCTTTGAACTCCAAGAAGGTGTGACAACATTGTTTGCACCATTTCTCTATCACCCCAAATTTGTTCCTTCAGTAAAACACTTCCTCTGCCTTCCAAGCTATGAAATTGTCACTGCTGGTTTTTTTTTTTTTTTTTTTTTTTTTTTAGCAGAATGACGTATTCAGTTAGTGTCTGTCGCTCCCCCTCTTCATGGAGGAACGACACTAAACTCTGCCTAGGCTTCATATCCGAGTCACGGCACCATTATGTCGCTCCCCGTCTTCGTGGAGGAACAACACAGGACCCTGCGCTGTTCTTTTGTCTGCTCGGCCCTCCCCGGGTTTGCTGCTGGTTCTTCCTGGGTTGGCTACCGTCCCTTCCACCTCCCTTCCACCTCCGTGGAAGGGCGGTTCCCCCTGCCACTTTCCCCACTTCCGCAGGGGAGCGGCACACCGCCGGCCGGCTCTCTCGGGGGCTGCACAGGTGTTCCTTCAGATAGATGTTCCTGGTGCATGTTGTCTCTCTCCTCCTTTATAGTCCTCTTCCACCAATCCCAACTCTGCTACCCACACGCCGAGTACGCTGCTCTCCTCCAATTAGGAGCAGGTCCTACAGTTTATTGGTTGAACTGGAGGCAGCTGTGTAGAAGCTGTTTACTCCTCTCCCAGCGCCATATTGTGGGAGAGCAGATGCATAGAATAAGTCTTAATTCCAGTAACAGTCTAGTCCGAGTTGCTCCCCACAAGTGTCTGCATAATTTAAGTTCTCCTGTCCCCATCCCTACAATGATGCTCTTATACTTTTTTTTTCCTGAGTACTTTTTATTATGGTAAAGTATAAGTAACATAAAACTTTTAACATTTATACCACTTTAAGTTGCACAATCCAGCGGCATTAACTAAGTCACAGTGTAGTGCAACCATCACCAGTGCCTCACTCCAGCAATTCATCATTGTCTCAAACTGAAATTCTGTACCCATTTAACGATAACTGCCTGTCCCCAAGCCCTGCCTGCCTGTGGTAGCCACCACTCTACTTTTTGTCTATGAATCTGATTCCAGCTATCTTATGTGAATGGACTCATCCAGTATTTGTCCTTTTATGTCTGGCTTATTTCACTTTAGCACAATGCTTTCAAGATTCATCCATATTGTAGCATATATATGGATTTCATCCCTTTTCTATTCGATTGTGTGGATTTACACATTTGGTTCACCCATCAGTGAACATGAGTTGACTCTCCCTTTTGGCTATTGTGAATAATGCTGATCCGAACACTGCTGTACAGATACCTCTACAAATGCCTGCTTTTTATTGTTTTGGGTATATACTCTAAGGTAGAAACATTGGGTCAAATGTTTCCTCTTTTGAGGGACCAAGAATTGCTTTTTAAAGCAGCTACACCATTTTATAATTTCATCAGCAATAATACACTTGAGTTGCAAATTTTTCCGCATTCTTACCAACACTGGTATTTTCTTTGTCTTTTTAAAATAATAAAGGCTGTTTTAGTAAGTGTGAAGTGATATTTCATTGTGCTTTGTCATACACTTTTTCTTTTATTTAATCAATTAATTGGAGAGGCAAAGAGAGACAGACAGACAAACAGACTGACACAGTTCCCATTCGCTGATCCCCTCCCCGAATGCCTGTGACAGTTGGTGCTGGACCAGGATGAAGCAGGGAGCTGGGAACTCAATACGGATCTCCCATGTGGGTGGCAGGGACTCAGCTACTTGAGTCATCTCTTGCTGCTTCCCACGGTGTGCATTAGCAGGAAGCTGGAGTCAGGAGCCAGAGCCAAGACTTGAACCTAGACACTCGGGATATGGAATGTGGGCATCTCAACCAACAACTTTACTGCTACACCAATCCTCCATGCTTCCACACTCCTTTTGTACTCAGTGTTGGGAAAGCATGGTACATGTCTTCTGACTGACTGATCCGTGACACCTGTGGTTTTGAGTATTTTTAGCATTTCCTGTAATGTGGCCCTGTTGTAAGCTTCTGTGGGGGAAAAGGTGGAGGAGGGAGACTATAGTTAAGTAGCTCAGCATCAAAGTAAACTCCACTAAAGTCACGCCAAGTACATGTTTAACTTCTGCAGATTCAAAAAGTGTGAGATGGCAACCAGAATCTTCTGTTCCTTGGATGTGCTCAATTTCTTTCTGTCTTTTGCTGAGAGTGATTCTGTTATTTAAAGATACACGTCTCTTTATACAAATGGCCAATAAATAAAGCTAACTCCATCATATAGTACACAAAGATTTTATCTCTTAAAGCTTTGGAGGAAAAACTGGCTGTACTTAATGGTGATGATGTGATATAGTGGGCTCTTACTGTGAAAATTCTAGCCAGGTATTTTCCATGTTAATTTTAACTATACAGTTTCACTTTGAACTGACTTTTTTTTTTTTTTTTTTTTTTTTTGACAGGCAAAGTTGGACAGTGAGAAAGAGAGACAGAGAGAAAGGTCTTCCTTCTGTTGGTTCACCCCTAAATGGCCGCCACAGCCGGCACGCTGCGCCGATCCGTAGCCAGGAGCCAGGCACTATAGGCAGAGGATTAGCCTATTGAGCTGCGGTGCAGGCCGAAAGCATATATTTTGAAGACCCTGAGAAGTCTTCACTGAAGTTGGAGCACTTTTTCTTTAGAGGGCCAGATAGTAGATCTTTTCTTCCAGTCCCTATCCCAAATTACTCAGCTTAGCAGTTGTTAACTCCTTAATAGCCATAGATAATTTGTAAATAAATGGACATGGAAGTGTGCTAATAAAACTTTATTTACAAAAACAGGAAGCAGGCTGGATTTGACCATCAGGCAGTAGTTTTCTGACTCCTGGTTTAGACCAGTGTGACCAAGTTTATTGAATTGTGGCCATTCTCCCCTACCTCTCCTTTTTAAACCTGAAACCTATATTAGACCCATAGATTCTTGAATCTGAATTCAGATATTGGATGGCTTCATATCTTCATGAGTGACACTGACAGTTGGTGACATGTAGCAGGTTGTCACTTTTCCAGTACCTGTGTTGTCATTGCTGTATGAATTAGTGGGTGTTGTTAGCTGAGTTGCATCACCCCAAAGTTTATATATGGAAATACAAATCCTTAGTACCTTAAGATGTGCCTGTATTTAGAAATCAGGTCTTTAAAGAGGTAAGTAAGTGGAGCCAGCGCTGTGGCGCAGCAGGTTAATGCCCTGACCTGAAGTGCCAGCATTCCATATGGTTGCTGGTTCAAGACCTGGCTACTCCACTTCCAGTCCATCTCTCTGCTGTGGCCTAGGAGAGCAGTGGAGGAAGGCCCAACTGCTTGGGCCCCTGCACCCGCGTAGGATACCTGGGGGAGGCTCCTGGCTCCTGGCTTCAGATCGGCTCAACTCAGGCCACTGCAGCCAATTGGGGAGTGGGCCATTGGATGGAAGCCCTCTCTCTGTCTGCCTCTTCCTCTCTCTGTGTAGCTCTTTCAAATAAATGAATAAATCTTTAAAAAAAAATTATAAAAAATAATAAAGAGATGATTATGTTGGCTGGCGCCGTGGCTCAACAGGTTAATCCTCCGCCTAGCGGCGCCGGCACACCAGGTTCTAGTCCCAGTCGGGGCACCAGATTCTGTCCCGGTTGCCCCTCTTCCAGGCTAGCTCTCTGCTATGGCCCGGGAGTGCAGTGGAGGATGGCTCAAGTGCTTGGGCCCTGCACCCCATGGGAGACCAGCATAAGCACCTGGCTCCTGCTTTCGGATCAGCATGGTGCGCTGGCTGCGGCGGCCATTGGAGGGTGAACCAACGGCAAAGGAAGACCTTTCTCTCTGTCTCTCTCTCTCTCACACTGTCCACTCTGTCTGTCAAAAAAAAAAAAAAAAAAAGTTGATTATGTAAAATGAGGCTGTTTGAATGAGCCCCAATACAACCTGATGGATGTCTCTGTTAGAGGAAATTTATACAGAAAGAAGCCAGATGTGGCATGTGCAGAGGAAATTGCATATGAAGAGGCAACAGGAGAGCAGCCATCTGCAAGCCAACAAGAGGCCTCCAGGGAAACCAACCCTGCTAACACCTTGATTTTGGACTTGCAGACTCTGCAACTGTGAGACAATACATTTATGTTGTTCAAGCCACTCAAGTCTGTAGTATTTTGTTTTAGTGGCCCTAGCAACCTAATACCATGGTGACCCTACTTTAACCACCTGAACTCATTGAGATGTTGCATTTCTTTGCTCATTCACATATCTTTTTTTTTTTAATGAGTGAAGTTATGTGCTCTAATTTGCCTATTTGGCATGCTCAGAAGTCTTTAGACATATCCCTTATGCACTTTAAGAATGGTTGTAGAACACATCCCCATCATGTTCTTGCTAATTTTCCTCTATTTAGTTTCCTTCCAAGTATTGTCTGCACCATTCCTGTTCCTGGACTCTGGGCCTTCAAACAGAAGCATATTTCTTTGGCTTACTGAGCTGCTTATTGCGGGTGGAAAGTCAGTGTGCACGGGGCCATGTAATCAGAGAACTCCCTTACTGTATGTAACCTCAACCAAAGGTTCTTATTTCCCTGACTCAATTTCCTCATCTTCATAGTATAATAATGCACTATTATTTTTGGAGTTCCTGAAAGCATTAGTAGCAAGGTAAGTGCTGTGCCTGGCATAACATTTGGCTCATGGTGGATACTCAATAAATGGTAGCTATTCTAAGCAATCAGGAGGTATCTGTTTCTTCTTCTTCCTTTGGCCTGTGTAACCTAAATTGACATCAGTTGTGTAGTCTTTGGTACCACTGGCTAAAGACATAAGGAGTTTAAGTAGTTCTTCACAAGAGATGCTAAACACTATTGGATTTGCCATTTTGTACAGGGCTTGATCCTTCCAGGGACTTTTGTCACCTGGCAGACACATGTCCCTTTCTCTGAGCCTCATTTATTCTACCTGCAAAGTAGGCGGTGTGGACAACAACACATCCCCAGTGTATTCCTTCTGAGCCAGCGTTTTACCCATGAGGACTGGATGTGAGAGTTCATCATTCTGATTTTGATACCACTGAAACCATTATCCCAGCCTCATCACTACCGCCTGTGAACATTTGCGCTCACTGTTTACGTTTAGCTTTGTTACCATGTTGACGCTTAATTCAAAACACCTAACGTAAAACCGACCTCCTTTAAGCTTCGAGTGATCAAAAATAAATGAAATTTTTTGTTTCTTAAAATAACTCCTCTGATTTCCTCCTCAAAGGAGACTGAAAAATACTGCCTATAAGCAACTGTCATCCTGCACTACGCTCTCATTACAGTTGAAAGCCTTGAATATTGAGTTCCTGTTAGAAAAGACGACATCAGAAAGAAGAGGGTGCAGAGGAGCTCATGAAGCAATCCTACTGGGTTCTTTCTGCCTCGGGCGCCATCTTGCCCTGCATGTTTGCATGGACATCTAAGGGGCACTGGGGAGTCAGGTGGGACGCAGAGGGAGTGGTGCAGTGGGAGAGTTTCATTTAACCACATGGCAGGTCAGTGAATACACACCTGCTTGTCCACCCTCTGCCTTGTCCAGTTCTTACACACGGGTGAGACAGATTGGCTTCCCAGTCGACGAGGGAGAAGCTGGACTGAAGCTGAGCTTCTGAGGAAAAGCTGTTTTCTTTTCTTTTGGCGGGAGAATGACAAATACATATAAATGAGGATATCTTATGGTGCAATATGCACAGTAAATTTCATCAGTATTCATGACGGGTTTCATTCCTACCACAACTGACATCTGTTAAAAACCAGACTCCGGAATGCCATCCTGGTTTTAGTAATTCTGAAACATGGGTTCTGAGGTGGTATTTTACGGCGTTTTCTCTCCCACTTTGACAGCCCAGATTTTATGACTGACTGTAGATAACTTTGGGTCCTTCAGTTCCTCTTCCTACACAGGAGAGAGAAAGCTAACAGGATATATTCATTGGCACACAACGTGTAAGAAGCCAAACTGGTATCCCATCTTTAGTTGTTAAGAGACTAGCCTCAATGTCATCTCTATTTTGAGAGTTCTCTATTCTAAATCTCACCTAATTAGGTGATTTTCTCAAACTGTGATTAAACTCTAGCCAGCAAGGGGAAGATTAGAAATAAATTACAATTGTCACTGGCTGAAGATTTATAGTTCCTTCCCATGTGCCTACAGAAATTAAGGAGCTTCTCTCTTTTGTATTACAGGCTTTGATGAGAAATCCAGAAGAAAGAATGTGTGCAAGAAAAAGATGATATCTGTGCATAGCAAACAAAATCTGAAGATTGTTCCACTGGAAACAAAAGGAAGACAAGAGAATACTTACTAGTTAAAGGTAAGTGATCAGTTCTGTAAACATCGAACTTGTTGAATTTGTTAGAACTGGAGCGTGGGTTTATTTGGGTTTTTGTGTGAGCTCACCTTGGCTTGTCAAGTGGGCAGGGGTTGCAATATGTGATAAGACATACCATCCAGATATTTGTATAACTAGCAATGAGGAAGAAAATTAGCACATAGAATTATGCCCCTATGCCCTAATGAAAGCTAAATGCCCAGAAATGGAACCGCTGCATTTGAGAGAAGTTCTCTGGCTAGAGAACAAAATAAACAAAAACCAAAAACATAACTGTACTGTGCCTTAGATACATTTTCTATATTTACAATATTTTATCTGCACAGTTGTAAAGTTATTTTTATTCACAATGGAACACTTGACCTGCTTATGTGCAGTGGACAACTGAACAAAGCTAATGGTTGGTTATTTCTGTCCATGCAGTGATTTTTATCCTTAGCTTACCTGTAGTGCCTTTTAGAATGTAATGGGGTGGGGTGGGGGGTGATTGTACGAGCATTGCTATAATGATAGCAATGCTGTAGAATCCAGACTATGAGGCAAACATGGAGTACCTCCACCATATGGTGTATCATATTCCTTAATCAGCTGATCCCAGAAGTTCATATCAGACAGACAGAGTGATTTGAAGGGTATAGAAGGTTATTGATGTGAAACATGCAAATGTATGGGTTGTGCACGAGTACAATGTGTGACAGTTAACTGCTGTGTTTACTTAGTCATTTCAGAATGCTTCCTGGAGCAAAATCATTGGTAGGGTTGCAATTCTGTATGCCAGCTCACGCTGGAACAGTCAAGGACAAGACTCTTTAGGGTCTTGCTGTACACTTACCACTTGTGTGACTGGTTACAATGACCAATATCCTCTTGCCTCTGTTCTTCATCTGTTAAAATGTGGTCAATGTCAGTACCTGCTTCCCAGGAGTGTTAGTTAATGTAATGATTTGAGATAGGCAAAATGCTTGGAAGAATGTCAAGCATATAAAAAGTACTTAAGAATTATTTGCAGATTTTATCACTAAGTTAAATGTACTTCTTTGGTTGTTTTTATTTATTTTTTTTAAGTTTTTTTTTAAGATTTATTTATTTTATTTGAAAGTATTACAGAGAGGGAGAGGCAGAGGTAGCTGGCTCGGGGGAGGAGAAAGGGAGAGAGAGAGAGATCTTCCATCTGCTGGTTTATCCCCCAAATGGCTGCAATGACCAGGATTGGGCCAGGTCGAAGCCAGGAGCCAGGAGCTTCATCTGGGTCTCCCATGTGGGTGCAGGGGCCCAAGGACTTGGCTATCTTCTACTGCTTTCCAGGCACGTTAGCAGGGAACTGGATCCGAAGCAGAGCAGCCAGGACTTGAATCAATGCTCATATGGGATGCTAGCGCTTGCAGGCAGCAGCTTTACTGCAGCGCTGGCTCCAGTTGTTTTCATTTTTAAAGGCAGATGTGGAAGAGCATAAAAGATGTTGAGAACATAAAGGATAATATTTCTTGAATTCTGGAAATATTCGCATTGTCCATTTGGCTGTCCCAGGAACTGATGGATGCTAGAGAGGAAAAATAGCTACAGGGGGCTCAGTGCATTTCTCAAACTATTATTATCTCCTTGATTCAAGTATTTTAGGAAGTATTGGAGAATAAAGATTTAAATCATGCAGGATCTTTAAAAATTATAAATAAAGGCCGGCGCCAAAGCTCACTTGGCTAATCCTCTGCCTGTGGCGCAGGCATCCTGGGTTCTAGTCCCGGTTGGGGCGCCAGATTCTGTCCCTGTTGCTCCTCTTCCAGTCCAGCTCTCTGCTGTGGCCTGGGAGTGCAGTGGAGGATGGCCCAGGTCCTTGGGCCCTGCACCTGCATGGGAGACTGGGAGGAAGCACCTGGCTCCTGGCTTCGGATCGGCGCAGCGCACTGGCCGTAGCAGCCATTTGGGAGGTGAACCAACGGAAAGGCAGACCTTTCTCTCTGTCTCTCTCTCTCTCCCTCACTGTCTAACTCTGCCTGGTAAAAGTAAAAATAAAAATAAATAAATAAAGCACTTAGTGCAGTGGTTAAATCACTGCCTGGGGCACCCATGTCTCATATGAGAGTGCCTGGTTTGAGTTGCAGCTCCTTTGCTTCCAATCCAGTGCCCTGCTAATGCCTCCTAGGAGGCAACATATGATGGCACAAGTACTTGGGTCCCTGCCACCCATGTGGAAGACCTGGATGGAGTTCTGGGCTTCTAGCTGGATCTGGCCCAGCCCTGGGTGTTGGAGAGCATTTGGGGAATTAACCAATAAATAGAATATCCCTTCCCTTCACTTCCCTCCCCTCCCTTCCCTTCCTTTTGCTTCCCTTCTCTCTCTCAAATAAAAAGAATATAAAAATAAAATTTAAAAAATACAACAGTGCTATACCTGTACATACATTGTTTTGTTTTGCCATTTCATCTGGAAAATAAATTCCCCAAAGTTCTGCTGCCTGATCAACAGGAACACATACTTAGAATTTTGATAAATATACCAGTTTAGCTTCCAAAACTGTTGCCTCTATTGACATTCTAATCAACAGTGACTTTGAGACCCTTTTTGTCTATATCCTTCCAAAACAGAGGTTTAAAAAATTTCTTTTCTTGCCATCTCATAGGAAAAATGCTTGGTTATTCAATGTTGGTATAAGGTAGAACATGCATGGTATGCAATGAGGACAGAAGGGTGTTGGGGGTGAAACTGGAGGATGTGAAACTGGAGCATCCTGTCTGAAAGAATCTCTTGGATCCAAAGCATAGAACAGGATTTCATGTAAACAGGACCAGAAAGGGTTCTGCTTGGCACTACAGTATGATATTTGGTAGGAATGCGTACAAGACTGTACTTGATAGTGAAGTACTGACAGTTCCTTCACCACGGTTGGCAACTACCAGTACCCTAAACCCCAACCTCAAATCCTACCCCTTCTCCCTACAATCCAGCAACTCAGAGACCAAAAGGGAACCTCCTGGACCCTGACTGGCATACAACTAATTTCTATTTGGGTTGATCCTTATTTGTGTTCACTGGTTGTTAATATTTTTGAATAACCTTCCTGCCTACATGAGTCTTAAGTTTTTGTGAGACCCATTAATTACTTCCTCCTTCTATTTTTAACCTCTAGCACTGTAAAGCAAACAATCATTTGTCTATCTCAATGATAAGATTCTTTTTTGAATAAAAGATTTGTTTATATACTTTGAAAGAGTTACAGAGAGAATCTTCCATCCACTGGTTCATTCCCTAGATGGCCACAGCACAACAGCTGAGAGTGGGACAGGAACCAAGAGCTTCATCTGGGTCTCTCATGTGGGTGGTTGGGATCCATACACTTGGGCTGTCTTCCATTGCTTTTCCAGGCCATTAGCAGGGAGCTGGAACTAGTACGCATATTGGATACCAGTATCTCAGGCAGTGACTTTACTCACTATACCACAAGATTGGCCCCAAGATTCTGTCTCACTCATTCTTTCAGTCCCAGAATGATTACTGAACACCTCTATATGGTAATTGCTCTGCCAGGATTTCAGGGCAAATGCTTTCCCAGTCCACAAGGCACTTACACAGTAGTAGGGAAGGCAAGTAAAAAGTAACAGAAGAGACAAAATAATTCCCAGTAGCAGTGAGTGCTATAAAGGCAACAGGCAGGGGTCTGAGGATGAGATAATCAATGATTAACTTAAAAAAATAAGATTTGTTTATTTATTATTTGAAAGGAAAAGTTAGAAAGAGAGGAGAGTCAGAGACTTCTTCTGTCTGCTGGTTCACTCTCCAAATGGCCGAAAGGCTGAATCCAGAGGCCAGAAGCCAGGAACTGTATCTGGGTCTCCCACATGGATGGCAGGGACCCTAGTATTGCTTTCTCAGTTTTATTAACAGGAAACTGGATCAGAAGTGGAGCAGCTGGGACTCAAACTGGTGCTAATATGGGATGCCAGTGTCACAGGCATTAGCTTAACCAGCTCAGCCACAGCACCATCCCCATGAATGAGTGACTTCTGCCATCATTGCAAATCTATGCATTTTCCTTTATTTAATTAATTCACTTTATTATTTCACAGCCAGAGACAGATGGACAGACAAATGGAACTCCCTTCTACTGGTTCACTCCCCAGATACCTGCAACAACCAGGACTGGGCCAAGAACTCAATCCAGTTCTTTCCCATGGGTAGAGGAAACCCAATTCCTTGAGCCATCATCTGCTTTCTCCCCATGTCTGCATTAGCAGGAAGCTGCAATCCAGAGGCAGAGCTGGGCACTGAACTCATGCACTCTGCTGTGGTATACAGGTGTCTTAGCTGGGGTCTGAACCAGCAGACCAGCCCTTCTCCCATTATTGCTACTGAAATAATCAAGCTCATCACCTACCACACTGGTAGAGAGGAAGCAATTTTTGATCACTCCACTACAAGGATATGGAAAACAGGCACTCACAATATGTTGAAGAGATTGCCAGTAGGGACAGCTTCCCAGAGGGAGGCCTCTTCAGAGCCCCAGTCTCTGAAAGGAACAGTCAAGGAAGAAAGTCAGGGCCAAGGAGGGGAGACAGGCCAGGCTGCATGGTGCAGTGTGTGCAGACTCCAAGTGGGCAAGAGCTGGTGTGTCTTAGAGGAACTGGAAGGAGACAAGAGTTATTAAAGAGGCAGATTTTTTGTCATATGTATTTTATCACAATTTTTAAAAACTCTAAAGAAATCTAATGTATGGACAAAAAATAAAAGCAGGAAAATACACAATGCACACTGTGTATGTAGGCTGGCATGGGATTTAGCAAGGAGATAAAAATAAGAGGATATTGTCTTTAATACTTGTGAGATTTTTTTTTTTTGTTTTGCCTTCTTAACAGTGAGCATATATTTTTAAAAACTGAAAGTTTTTTTTTTAAGTCAGCCTGACCTTTGGTAAACCTTTGGAACTGGTACAATTTTCTAAATTGTGCAAACAAAACAACCCTGAAAAATCTGTTGGCAGTTGTGTTTGCTTGCTCCCAGCATCCCTGTGCAAGGCTTAACCTGAAGTAAAAGTTTCATTATAGTTTAAAGCACAAAATGGTTTTCCTTTCCCACATTAAATTACATCATGTGGAAAAACAGGCTCTCAATATAGTAAGATTACCCCTGCCTCCATGAAGACTATCTAGTAATTTACTACAAAGCAAGATGCTTCTATTAATAGCTTTACATTCCCTTTTTTGGTAAAGTATTTAAGGCCAGTTGGTTATAAAAACTGAGCCACAATCTCAGAACACCTTCAAGTTTTTACACATAATAAAAAATTTTTAAAATCCTCATAAAGTTGTAGAAAACTCCATTTTAATGAGTCATCCATTTTCCTTCATGAAGTTTAAATGTGATGGTGAGTTTGTGTGAGTAAAGAGAGAGTGTGGAAGGTGCCCCACTCTGGGGTATGCGTGTTAGCACTCATGAGGGAGAGTCCTACAGACGATCGGGGGGAAGGAGATGATTTTCAGGACCCCCGTTTATGCTGTATCGGAGTGCCAGCTTGAGCCTCTGGTGTTCAGCTTCCAGTCCAGGTTGCTGCTAGCGCAGCTGGAAAGACAGGGGTCATGGCCTGAGTGCTTGAACCCTACCACCCACGTGGGAGATGCCAGTGGAGATCCTGGCTCCAGGCTTCAGCCTGGCCCTGCCCTGGCTGTTGAAGGCGTTTGAGGAATGAACCAGTGGTGGAAGATCTCTCTCTTGCTGTCACTCTTTCAAATTAATAAGTATAAATAAAATTAATTAACAATTAAATCATTAATAATTAAAATTAATAAGTATAAATAAATAATGATTACTAATTTCAAATGAATTTTTTGAAGATTTATTTATTTGAGGGGCTGGCGCTGTGGTGCAGCAGATTAACGTCCTGGCCTGAAGCGCTGGCATTCCATCCATATGGGTACCAGTTCTAGTCCCGGCTGCTCCTCTTCCGATCCAGCTCTCTGCTATGGCCTGGGATAGCAGTAGAAGATGGCCCAAGTGCTTGGGCCCCTGCTCCCACATAGAAGACCTGGAAGAAGCTCCTGGCTCCTGGCTTCGGTTTGGCACAGCTCCAGTTGTTGCAGCCGTCTGGGGAGTGAACCAGCAGATGGAAGACCTCTCTCTCTGTAACTCTTTCAAATAAATAAATAAATCTTTTTTATTTGAAAACCCTGAAAAGTAGAGTTACAGAGAGGCAGAGGCAGAGGCAGAGGCAGAGAGAGAGAGGTCTTCCATCCATTGGGTCACTCATCAAATGGCTGCAGTGGCTGGCACTGAGCTGATCAGGAGCCAGGAGCTTCCTCTGGGTCTCCCTATGTGGGTGCAGGGGCCCAAATACTTGAACCATCTTCATCTGCTTTCCCAGGCCATACCAGAAGGCTAGATGAGAAGCGGAGCAGTTGGGACTCAAACTCAAACCTGTGCCCATATGGGATGGTGGTGCCACAGGCAGAGGCTTAGCCCACTGAGCCACAGTGCTGGCCCCAAATGAATTACTTTTAAATGGAGATTATTTATTAATTCTTAACATTCTTTTATATTATTGGGTTCTTGAACTGCTACAGTTAGGGAATGTTCTTAACAGTTAGAGAGGTGGCCGGCGCCGCGGCTCACTAGGCTAATCCTCTGCCTTGCGGCGCCGGCACACCGGGTTCTAGTCCCGGTCGGGGCGCTGGATTCTGTCCCGGTTGCCCCTCTTCCAGGCCAGCTCTCTGCTGTGGCCAGGGAGTGCAGTGGAGGATGGCCCAAGTGCTTGGGCCCTGCACCCCATGGGAGACCAGGAGAAGTACCTGGCTCCTGCCATCCAGCCGCAGCGCACCGGCCGCGGCGGCCATTGGAGGGTGAACCAACGGTAAAAGGAAGACCTTTCTCTCTGTCTGTCTCTCTCACTGTCCACTCTGCCTGTCCAAAAAAAAAAAAAAAAAAAAAAGTTCGGTCATTTTTGACCTCTGTATACCCATGACACCATCTCCGTAATCACAATAATAAATATATCCATCGTTCCTAAAAGTTCCCTTGCGTACCTCTCTGACCTCTTATTTCTATCTTGCCCAGCCCCTCTCCTACCACAAAATAATCTTATTGTTAAAATGTCCTTATTACATTTTTCAAATTCTAAAACTAATGCTTGCTATCTGCAGAAAACACAAACAGTAAGAGTATTTTGGGCTGTTGAAGATGAAAACTCTCATCATCCACTCCTCAAAGTTAACATTAACATTTTCTTAATTACAATAAATAGAGAGACAGCAGGTACATGTGTTTTGCTTCCTTTCAGTGTAAGGAATAACTTTGAAATCATGAAAAGTGAATGTGAGCAAAATGTTAAGTGTCCAAGGAATGCTAGGGACCCAAATCTGTGCTCCTTCTGCAGAAATCTGCTTGAAAGGCATTAAAAGATGTGGCATCACTAACCATTGCAGAAATACAAATCAAAACCCCAATGTGATATCACTTCACATAGAATGGCTAGTTTGACTTTCTAAAAAAATACACAATAACAAGTGTTGGTGAGGACGCAGAGAAACTGGAATCCCTGTGCAGTGTTGTTGGTGGGAATGTACAATGATGCAGCCACTGAGGCAAACAGTACAACACTATGCTGTCTCCTCAAAAAACCAGACATAAAATTACCATAAGATCCAGCAATTGTGCTTGTGGGTATTTACCCAAAAGTTTTGAGAATGGGATGTGAACAAATAGATTTTGCACATCCGTGGTCACAGCAGCGTTGTTCACCATGGCCAAATAATCAAATATCCAGCCAGATAAATAGAAAGACAAAACATGGTGTGTATACACCATGCGTTCTTGGGCAGCAGGTGTGAGACAGACCCACAGTGCGGTATGGATGAGGTAGCCAGAAAAGGAATAATACTGTATATGTGATTTCAGTTACATGACATACCTAGGGGAGCCACTTCATAGAAAGTAGAGGGTGGTTGTCAGGGACTGGTGGGAGTGGGAGTGGGGAATTACTGTTTAATGGGTAATTAAACAGTAATCTGTCAGTCTGGGAAGATGCAAATCTTTGGTGGTGCTTGGTGGTGAAGGTTTTACAACAGTGTGGAAGTATTTAATGTCACTGACCTGGACACTGAATATAATTAAAATGATAATTTTTTGTAATGTGTACATAAGCATGTATATATATATATAACCACAGTTTTTTTTTTTTTTTTAATTATTTATTTTGAAGGGCAGAGTGACAGAGATAGTAAGAGATCTTCCATCTACTGGTTCACTTCCCAAATGTCCGCAACAGCCAGTTCTGGGCCAGGCTAAAGCCATATTGGTGGCAGGGATCCAAGTACTTGGGCCTTTTTCCACTGCTTCCCAGGTGCATTAGCAGGGAGCCAGATCGGATGTGGAGCAGCTAGGACTCAAGCTGTTGTTCTGATATGGTTACTCCAGCATCACGAACTATAGCCTTAATCCAGTATGTTGTAATGCTGGCTTCAACACGATATTTAAAAATGGTAAGAAAAGAAAAAAATTCCTAGGTTTTTCCAAATAAAAATGCTAGAAGTACCAAATGTCACCCTAATGTATTTTAATGATAGTTGGCCAAAATTGACCTGATGGTCTAGAACAAGGTGTGGGTGTTTAGCCTACTGGTTACGATATCAGTACTGACACCTGGGTCCCACATCAGAGTGCCTGGGATTAATGTGTGGCTCTGACTCCTGATTCCAGCTTCCTGCTAATGCAGACCCTGCAGCAGTGATGATTCAAAATAGTTGAATGCCTGCTATCCATGTGGGAGACCTGGAGTGAATTCCCAGGTCCTGGCTTCAGCCCTGGTCATTGCTGGTATCTGAGGGATTAAACCAGTAGATGGGAGCTGTTTCTCTCTGTACTTCTATGTTTTTGCAATAAATAAATCTTTAGGAAATTTTAAAATAAAACAAAAGTACAGTATTTTAAAAGGAAAATAAAAATATATTATTTTCTTTTTAACTGATACTTCATACTCCTAATTCTAGTAGTACAAACTAATAAGCAGCAAATGACCAACTTATGGCTAGGCACTCTTTTAAGCATTTTAGTGTATTAACTCATTTGATCCTTAACAGAACAAGGAGCTACTGTGACTTCCATTTCACAGATGAGAACGTTGAAAGCAAACATTGCCAAGGTCACACAGCTAGTGAGAGGCATTGCTGGCCATCCAGCTGTGGCAGTATGTTTCTCGAGCCACAGTCCTGTGAGCAACTATGTTTTACCACCTCTGAAGCCTTGGAGCAGGGGAGCTGTCTATCAACCATGTGGGTGTTGCTAACATTTCTATTGCACGGTTGTAAAGGAAAAGCTTGAGTGCACTGATACAGCTGTCAGTTTTCCTACGGTAGATGCTTGTGACCTGAAGTAGGCAAATCATTTGTCTACAGCTGGGAAATGATTCTTGAGCCTTTACCCAGCATCTTACTAAATGCAGTCATGAAGGAGAACAGAGCAATGCGACATACAAAAATGAAAGTTTTGAAGCTTTTAGGTTGGGAAAGCTCTGGATGAGAGATCTCCACTTTGATGGGGAACATAGGATCTCATATTTCCCCTTCTTTCCAAGATTCATGTCTCCTCAAATGTTAGGATAATTTTTAATATATATTGTTCATATCTGTGTTGAAATTTTTTTAAAATTTTTTGACAGGCAGAGTTAGACAGTGAGAGAGAGAGAGACAGAGAGAAAGGTCTTCCTTTCCGTTGCTTCACCCCCCAAGTGGCCACTACGGCCGGCGCGTTGCGGCCAGTGCACTGCGCCAATCCGAAGCCAGGAGCCAGGTGCTTCCTCCTGGTTTCCCATGCGGGTGCAGGGCCCAAGCACTTGGGCCATCCTCCACTGCCTTCCCGGGCCACAGCAGAGAGCTGGCCTGGAAGAAGAGCAACCGGGACAGAACCGGTGCCCCAACTGGGACTAGAACCCGGGGTGCCGGCGCCGCAGGCGGAGGATTAGCCTAGTGAGCCATGGCGCGAGCCCCTGTGTTGAAATTTAGAAAGTGCTAGATTAACGGGGGATAAACAGTTTCACCAATGCAAGAATTCTTAGGGACATAGGCAAATACTCTGAGTTGCCAAAAAAAGGATAGCATATTCATATTACATAATACATAATCATATATATTATATAATATATAACTGTTTCCCAGAGTTCTTTTGCCCCAGCATACTTCTCCCATGGAAAACCTTGAGGGGTTAGTGCTCCCTGAAGATTTTTGGGAATCTTTGTCCTGAATTGAACATCCTTACTCTGAAATTCTCCAATAGGTGAGACATTTTGAGCTTCAATAGAATGCTACACCTGACCTCACAGGACAGGTTGCAGTCAAAATGTTGGCACCTTAAAAATTAATATATAAAATTACCTTAGGACACATGTATATGGCATATATGAAGCATAAATGGACGTTGGATGTACACTCGGGTTCCATTCCCAAGACATCTTATCATGTACATGCAAGCTTTCCAAAACCCAAAACTCAAGATGCTTCTGATCCCAAGCATTTTCAGATAAGAGAGACTCAACCCTCCTGTCCTGGGGATTTTCCAAAGCTACGATCAGGGATCCATCTCCCTCCACTCCTTGTTTATAGTCTGACTGAACATTGACTAAAATCTTTATTTTCTCTCAGCACACTAACAGGCCAACATTTTCAACCAGACTTTGCTAAAAACTTGCAAGGGATAGGTGAGACAAATGAAACTCCATAAATAGTCACATTTCTAAGATCCAGCAGACTGAGCTGAAGAAATAGCAAACGTGCCCAGCTCTGCTGTGCCAGTGCGGAATACAGCTTCTCATTATACCTAGCCTGGCTCTTTTCTCCCTAGTTTTCCAGCCAAGTGGCCTTTTCATCATCTCATGCTCCAGGAGCATCTGTAGGTTTATCCCATCACAACCAAGAATAAATCCCTCAGAACTTTGTGTTTCACCCAGCTCAGATTGTTTTCTGATTTAAGTTTCCCAGTTCTGCCCCATGATCTTTCCTCTTAGTCCTAATGACCAGCTCTGGGGAATCTCTGTGGTGATGAACATGAGAGGTCTAGTAAATGTGCCACTGTCAGTGCCCATGCCAGGACAGACATTATTAATCAACACAACACTCTTTCTGTACAGAACTTAAAACTGGTCTCACAATCCTTCCTGACACAGGGCTCTCTCCCAGGCAGGCATTATCAATAGACTGATGTTCACCTGAGTGGGAAAACTCTCATCCAAGCCTATTCCTGGAGAGTATGCTAGGGGTAAGGTATGGATAAGAAATAAGATAAGAAATATGGATAAGAAATAAACTTTTTAAAGTGTGTATCTGTGTGTGTGGTAGAAAATTAGGGAAATAATGTTTATTTAAGAGAGTCACCCAGGAAGGATTGTGAGACCAGTTCTGAGTTCTAGGAAGGGTGTTGTGCTGATTAATAATACCTGTCTTGGTATGGACATATCCCGGTATACGCAGAGCCTCCACACTCCATTGTTTGAATTCTAGTTCTTGTTGATGTCATTTGGCATATGCCGTATTTTTTAATTAGCAACAAACATCCTATGCTTTTTGTGAAATTCCAGCACAAGCTGTGTCAGGTGTAAAATGGCCTTACCTGTAGTAGTAGACCTTCAAGCTAAACATCCTCTGACAGCTTGACTTCTGCTAGTGCTGTTTATGTTAGCATTAAAGAATAAGAGAAGGCCATATAGTACAGTCATTAAGCATGACCTCTGGAGTTAGATGAGGTTCAACCCTTGGCTCTCCCTCTTACTTGCTTTGGAGTCTTTGTGAGTTACAATGTAAGCCAAGTACAAGTTATAACCAAGTTTTCCAAAAGTAAAGATAATAGCACTTCGTTTTGGTTTATTTCCATGATAAGTGTTACTGTGCATCCACTTTTTACCAAGTCCTGCATTATGAGGACATTGATACTAACTTTTAAACTAGGCATTTAATTCACCTAACACTTGAAATGATACAATTATTATTTGTCTTTTAAGTCCGCCCTCTTCTGTTTCAGTTGAAGGTATCATGAAAGGTGGGGGCGAAAGGCCATGTGTATTCTTGAATTTTAGATTGAGTAGAGGTGAGATTTGGGTGGAAGGCCAACAGGGTCAATATTTAATTTTTAAATTGTACATTGGAAGTGAACTTTCGCCTGTGGCCAGTGGGGGGTGCTGTGTGAACAGAGTAACTCTTACAGTACCACCTGCAGATGACAGTGTCTCGCTACAGCTCAGGGGAGCGTGATCTGAAAGTAATGAGCAGCAAGTTCAGCTCTGCTGTTAATTCTGGAGCTTGTGTCTCCTGTGAAATTTAACTCCATCCCCATTATTATGTCAGCAGAATTGATGAACATTTATCAAATGTCCTCTCTGACCAGGGCACTATTGAGTGTAAAAGACGTGCGTGCGGAATTTAAGGAAGAGATCACACTGAAGCTTTGGATATTGTGACGCAAGCATTATGGAAATGCCGTAAATGGTAGATTAGCTATTGATGAGAGATAACGGTGCTGTGGAAAGCTGTGAACAATGATGAAAGTCTTTGAAAGCAAAAACGTGTCTCCCACCTTCTATTTGCCTAAGTCACCATCGGTGGGAGAGAGCAAGGGGTTGGGGCTGGTGTGCAAGAAAGCCAGAGGGCCGCACTAGGTAGAAGTAAAAGGCTGTTATAGTGCCACTGCTGATTCCCAAGAGGTAAAGTTAGTATCATCAGCATCTATGATTTTTGAGATTGCTTCTGCTTCGTTTGTGATCTAGGATCTTTCTTTCATTCTTTCAGTCTTGCCTCTTGAAATTAGCTTCAGAGATTAACTCAGAGTCTCTAAGCAAATTTTAAATTCATCTTTTAATTTTTAAAGAGATTGCCTTTACAAGTATTTCGACTATGAATTTTCATGTTGGGATTTAAGGCATTTAACCTATGTCTTGACATCAGCTTATTTATCATCTAAATAATTCCAATTTGACAATCTGGTAAGAGAAATAGATATCATTTCTTTAATATGTATTTTTGGTTATCAGTGAAGTCAAGGATTTTTTTTCTTAAGACTTATCAGCCGTTTATATTTCTTATGGAAATTGCCTCTTCCTGGCCCTCTTTTCCTATTGATTTGTCTATCACATTAATTAATTAAGACAAAATTAATTTGGGAGTGTTAACAAGCCCTATGTTTTGATAATACAATCATGATTCTAAAGTAGTTCCAGATAATTGGAAAATGTGAATGCGTGGCTTCTGCCTCATCCTTATGGTTGGTGTTGTGGCTGATAGACCATTCTCAATGTTCCTTCTTGGCTGGCCCTGAAGTCCCTGTCTGCCTTGTGACTATTCCAAAGGCTGCAGAGCAGGTGTCTCTGATGTCGGTGCAGATTCCTAGAAAAAAGGCAGGTGGCGCTGTTGAACAGTCCTCCTGGACCCTGGCGTCTGGCTGCTAAAGAGCACCGTTCAACTTACAGTCTAAAGAGAAGCCGTCTTATTCTCCCATCTGTCTCGGTAGTGACTCACTCATTTCTGCATCTCGCACAGAAATGAAGAATTCATCATTACTTAACGATGAATTGTTGAAATGTTAGTTTGATGACTTGCAAAGTGCATTTTGCACGTTTGCTTGTTTTGTTTCTTTTATTACCCAGGATGCTAGAATAAGTCATGAGTGATTGACTTGGCCACAACAGTAAGGCTCTTCCATCCAAAGTTCTGAGAAAAATGCACTTTATGAAGAAATTATGCATGGATTTTAAAAAATTGTACCAAAACAAGCATCTCTTTTAATTCCATTTTCCATGAAGATTTTGAAGTAACCTGGCATAATTTCTCTTAGGGCCAGGCTTTCAAAAAGAGGACCCTTCTGGTAAGCTGGCAAAGCATATGGGTCCTTTGTCAGAAAAACGTGTTTTAATTAAATTATATGGAAATATAGTTACTAAAATGTTACACACGCTTGTGATAAAAACAAAGGTTCTTATTAATTCCATAAAAAGCATGTTCTAGAGATGGGTCTTGCTAACTATCATAGTGTCAACGTTGTTAAGAATATAAATAATATTTTGCAATATAGGCAGTTGTGATGATGTGATTAAAAAAAATCTGTGATTTCCATTGGTGACTGAGTCACAGGCACTGCTAATATTTCCATAGTTTATTATGAACATGTATAAATCATGATGTGTTCTTGAATTCTGTGCAAGGGTCTTTGGAGGTTATGGATGCCTAGCTAACCTCCCCTGGTCCCTGGGCTAGGATGGAGACAGGGATGTGTTTTAAAGGGATGCAAAGGAATTTTATGAAGTTCTAGAAATATTCAGTCTTGATTGTGGTGTTGGGTACATGACTGCCTATATTTGTCAAAAACTTCCAAACTGTACACGAAAAAGGATGAATTTTGTGGTATGTAGAGTAGGCCTTGATTTTTAAAAAGTAAAGAAAGGAAGAGAGGGAGAGAGTGAGAATGAAAGAAAGCAGTAGCGATGCGTTGAGCATTGCTGCCAATGGAAGGAACCCCTGGAAGATCCCTTCTGTTTTGGAGCTGGGTCTCCTGCCCAATTATCAGTGTAACAGGAGGGGTCAAGTGAGAAGACTCTGAAACAAGACTCTCTGAGCCCAAGTTCTGTCTCTGTGGCTCATTTTCTTTGTGACTCTGGGCAAGTTACATCATATCTCTGTGCCTCACTTACTCACCTGTGCCATGAGGGTGGTAATAACCATACCTATTTCATAAAGCTAGTTGAAAATTAATTGTGTCTTATATTTAAAATACTAAGACTGGTGCCTGGTACACAGTAAGCACTACAGTGTCATCTGATATTTAGAAATACTTGGGAGGAGGTCAAGGCCAGAGAGAGCAGCTCAATACCAGTGATTGCATTAGTAATCACAGAAAGATAGTGCTGGACCGTGTTTGGTCAGGGAAATGTTAGTCATTAACACCAATGACAAAAAGGTGAGTTTGTGTGTCCCAAAGGCATGCCAACTTACTTGCTAATATTCTTCTAAATGCGTTAGAGGTACCTGTTTTGTTTTTCTTTCAGTATTGCCTGAACTTTAGCCCCCACATGCATCATCAGCTCCCCAACATCCTCTTCCATTTCCAAATAACTTCCCTGCTGCACCACCCCATGGGATGCATTTCCCAGAGACCAAGCCAGTGCACTGTCTGCAGTGTTTGCAGATGAAAATCACCCAAGGACATGAGAAAGGAGCCAGGTTTCCTATAAAGCCCCAACTGACTGTGCAGCGAGTGCTTATGTTGGAGTGTTGGAACCATGCATGCGATTGCTATTTAGTGCCTTCAGACATGCCACAACACTGTGCTGAGTATTTACCACACAGCCGAATGCTAATCCAGCCAAGTTTCCAGTGGGGCCCCGCTGAGACTTAGGCCCAAGGTGTTTCACCAGTTGAGCAGTTTGTGGGCTGGCAAATAAATTACCTACAAGTGAAGAATTTTTTGCAAGTAGCTTTTTATGCCGTTAGCCAGACAACAGCTCATTTATCTGGAAAAGCAGAACCAGGGAATTATGGAAACCTGAAGTCATGAAATAATCCCTGAGTTTCATCTAAAATAGTTCTAACCTTTCTCACTAAACCTGCATAATGCCAACCTGGAAAGCATGGTGAGGCCACCAAATGTAAGAATGAGAGACTTTAGAGAAGCCGAAGTCAGGGTGGCCACCAGAAACAGGTGGCCAGAATACATGGCCCCAAAGGGGATGTGAGCAGTCTGAATACGTAGGCCAAAAAACAAACCAGAAGGGGTGTTAGGGAACAGAGCTTGCTTGTAAAAACCCCCTTGGTTAACAAGAATAACATGAGATGCTGATTGACCGTTGCTTACTTCATTAAAAGAGAAAGAATTGATAAGGGGAAACATGTATCTTCATTGATTTATTTAAGGGAATATACACTTTATGTACTATCCACAATGGCTTTGGCTAGTTAGCAAGAATTAAGCAACTCTGGGGTCTCATAATCTTCTTCCCCAGGTTAGTGATTTTTAGTGAGCTTCAGACTTACCTGGTTTTAAATTCCATTCTCGAAGGCAATGTATAAGGTAGAGGAGGTGAACATACAGCATATCACAGCGGCTTCTGTTTGATGTCACTAAAAATACAGTGAATTCATTATTTGAGGTAGTTTTGTTCTATAAAGTCGCTACAAACACTGGCAAATCCTGGAACACAGCTCCTAGGTGGAAATCTAGGTTAGGATCCTGTAGGTCTCTGGTGACAACAATCTCATCAGCTGGTCAATACATAGCCCTGTTTTAATTGTGCTTCTAAGCCAACACTGTAACTCATGTCTGAATGAAGCCTACCCAACACACATATTTTTTTTTTTTTTTTTGCAAGCACAGAACAACTGTCTTGAACTTAAGAGCTAGCAGAGTCTATTTGGGCTGCTTTAATGAAAAACCGTAAGTTGTGTGGTTTATACACAGCAGAAATGTATTTCTTACAGGTCAGGAAGCTAAGAAGTTCAAGATCAAAGCACTATCTGATTGGGTGTCTGCCGAGGGCCTGCGTTCTCCGTCCTAGATGGCACCTTCCAGCTGTGCCCTTGCTTGTTGGAAGGGACAAGGCTGCTCTCTGGGACCTCTTTTATAAGGGCACTGATCCCATTCACGAGCTCTCTGTCCTCAGAGTCACCTCCCCAAGGCCTCGCCTCCTAACACCCTCACGTTGATAATTAGGTTTCAACACATGAATTCAGCAGGGCGGCAAATATTCAGACCATAGCTAATTCAATAACTCAGCACTACATGTACGGTCCATTTGAAATGGCGAAATCACCAGCAAAAAGCATAAACGTGTGGCAAACGTAGTACTAAATCAGCTGTCAAAAGGGAACTTGTATATAGCATGACAATTGCAGGAAGACAGAACATTGCCTTGTCACACCTCAACTAGGAACTGCTCATTGGATGACTCAGACTTGTCGCTGCTGTGCATAAGCCAAAGGATAATTTGAGTATTGGTTTTGGAGATACAAACGAATTTTAGTGAGTAGATGAATGTGTAAACCCAGAATCTGTGCAGAAAAGACATTAACTGGGCCGGTGCTGTGGCGCACTAGGTTAATCCTCCGCCTGCGGCGCCCACATCCCATATGGGCACTGGTTCTAGTTCCAGCTGCTCCACTTCCAATCCAGCTCTCTGCTATGGCCTGGGAAAGCAGTGGAAGGTGCTTGGGCCTCTGGCACCCCCATGGGAGACCCGGAAGAAGCTCCTGGCTTCTGGCTTCGGATTGCTGCAGTTCTGACTGTTGCGTCCGTTTGGGGAGTGAACCAGCTGAAGGAAGACCTTTTTCTCTGTTTCTTACTCTCGCTATCTGTAACTCTACCTCTCAAATAAATAAATAAAATCTTAAAAAAAATAATAAAAGAGAGAGAGAGACATCAACTGCCTTTTCCAGATGCATCCAGTACTTAACACCAGGGCTGGCAGCAGCACCTTCCCAGGTGCCTATGGAAATCTCTGGGTGGGGGTGGGGGGGGGGTCTGAGAAGCGGTCACATGTTTCATCCTCCCTTCTTTCCGGGTCACAGTGAGGTCTCTGCTTTCTTTCCATCTGGGCTGACTCAGTGAGAGTCACACGGGGGAGCCGAGGGCGTGGGAGGAAGAGCAGCCTGAACTTTCCCTGGAGCCTTCCTCCTCTGACTTCCTCTCCCATTGTTTCCCTCTGACATTTCCAGCCTTCTCTGTGAAGGTGCATCTGATAACAAGCAGTCGGTTGTACCTCCCATTGCTAGGTCAGTGACTTTGGGGAAATCACTTAACCTAAATTTCCTCAAATGTCAAAGTACCTACTGCATAAGGTTGTTGGTGAGGAATAGCTATGACAGTGCTGTAAGGCAAAAACAGTGGCACCTCTGATACAACGATTGCTCTGTAGATGGAAAAGAGGTCACACTTTTTTGGACCTCACAGGTTTTTGTTGAAAGGGATTCTGCAGTTTGATCAGGGCACCTTCCTGTGAGCTCCTTCCCAGGCATCATCTTATTTATCTACTCCAGCAAACCAACCACCTTGACCCCTTTAAACCCCAAAACATCTCCTGCACATCTCAGTCTGCAAGTTCTGTTCTGTGTCTCCTGCAAAGATGCTTCCACGTACCACTGGGCTCTTGGATTTCTGACTTTAAAGGCCCTTCATCCTTTTCCAGAGAATGGAGCTGGCATCATAGGCTTCCACCATGCTGCATGCAAGGTAATGGGCACCTGCAACTTTGGCCTGCCCAGCACCCAGTCTTCCTTCTGGAAAAAGAGCCTCAACTTTCCTTTGGGCTTAGGCAGGGTTCTTTCCGCTTTGTGCAGGCAAGGCTGGACGTGTGACCCAGGTCTGGCCAGTCAGAGCCAGTGAAGGCTCACTGGGGGACTCTTGTTGGAATTCTTGGGAATGAGAACCTCGCTTTTCATGGGAGTTGCTAACCAAGCTGGGTGTGAGCCTGTTCCAAAGAGTGGCCACTCCTGTCTCCACTGGAGATATGCATAGAGACAGATTCCAGAGCATTGGTTCCTGAAGCCAGAAACCTTTGCACTTTACCAGCCAGTAAACTCCATATTCACCTTTATGGGGTTTATTTATCCATGTTTGCTTTAGCCAGTTGGAGTTGGATTTCTATGCCTGTCACTGAAAGATTTTGGCTGAAAGTCTCCTCTTTCCATTTCTAAATTTCCCCCAGATTTGTTTCCTAATATATTTCTTAATGTTAATCCACTTGCTGGCTCTGCATTATCTCATGTATGTCACATAGATGAGTATTTTCTTCCTGGTGTTCTTTGCTACTTGGACTTTGGGTGCAGTTGACTCTTCATTTGGGCTTTCAGGGCTTTTCCATTCTCTATCTTGATTTGCAAAACAATGTATTGGTTTTCCACTGTCGCATAACAAATTACCACAAATTTAAGCAATTAACACAAACCCCATATATGTGACAGTACTTCCAAAAGTTCACAGAAAATTGAATTAAAATAATAACTGGGGCCAGCATTATGGCACAGTGATTAAACCACTGCTTGCAACACTGGCATCCCATATCAACGTGCTGGTTGAACCCAGACTACTCCTCTTCCTATCTAACTTCCTGCTAATGCACCTGGGAAGGTGATGAGGATGGCCCAAGTACCTGGGCCTCTGCTACCCATAGTGGGAGACCAGAATGGAGTTCCTAGATCCTGGCTTCAGGCTGGCCCAGAGCTGGCTGTAGCAGCCATTTGGGGAGTAAACCAGCAGATGGAAGTTATCTCTCTCTCTCTCTCTTTCTCTCTCCTCTCCTTTCCCTCTCTCCCTCTCTCTTTACCTCTCTGTCTCTCCCTGTCTCTGTTGCTCAGGCTTTCAAATACAATTTAAAAACAAAATCAACAAGTTTATTTTGATGCAAAAAAATTGAAATCCATGCATACAGATGTCTTCAAAAGGTTTATGGAAAGGATATATTATAAAAGGGACTTATGGTTTTCAAAATAAACATTTTTAATTCCATTTTTCCATGAACATTTTGAAGTTCGTGTGTATGTGTGTGTGTGAGTAATCTCACAGTTGCTGTAGGCAAAACTTAATTGGGTCTTCAGCTCACAGAGTCACCAGGCTGAAAATAACATTCCATCTTCTCTTGGTTAGAAGCAGATCACACGCCCAACAACCTCCAAGGGCAGGGGAGTGCACAGAGTATGGAGATCAGGGGCCCATGCTAGGATTCTGTCTGCTGCACCATGTCAGCCTCCTTCCAAGTGCTATACACCCTATATAGCCTTTCTGATTGGTATGGTTGTTTTGTGTACATAGTGTAGATTTTTAGCAAAAATATGTTGTAATATGTGCATGCATGTCTGCATACTTTAGGGTTCAAAAAAGTAATCATGACAGGCTGAACAATGACCCCAAAGAGTTCAAGTTCTAATACCTAAGATCTGCAAATGTTACCCTGCCTAGCAAAGACTTTGCAGATGTGATTAAACTGAGGCTTTTGAGATAGGGAGATTATTTTGGTTATCTAGGTAGGTTCTGCATGCCATTACAGGTCCCTAAAAGGGAGAAGCAGAAGGAGAGTAGCAAAGTGCACAGAGGGAAGGAGATGTGAAGGTGGAGGTAGATGTTGGAGTGATGTAGCCACCAACCAGAGAATGCTGGCAGCCACCAGAAGCTGTGAGGTACAAGGAGGACAAATTCTGTCCCAGAGCCTCCTGAGAGAGTGTGGCCCTACTGACTCCTTGATTTTAGCCCAGTGAAATTGACTTTAGGCTTTTGACTTGGAGAACTGTAAAGAAATAAATATACATTGTTTTAAGTGACTCATTTTATGGTCATTGTTATAGAAGCCATAGGAAACTAAGACAATGCCATACTGTCTGGTTTAGAATCAGGCTCGCATCTGAGGTTTTTGAGCCTGAAGACCAAAATTTTCTGGGCCAGACTTCCGTCTGACTTAAAAAATAAGATTACTCAGGGCTAGCTCTATGGAACGGTAGGTTAATCCTCTGCCTGCAGTGCCGTTATCCCATATGGGTGCCGGTTGTAGTCCCAGCTGCTCCTCTTCAGATCCAGCTCTCTGCTATGGCCTGGGAAAGTAGTAGAGGATGGCCCAAGTCCTTGGGCCCCTGCACTCGCATGGGAGACGGGGATTAAGCTCCTGCCTTCGGATCCTCACAGCTCCAGCCATTGTAGCCATTTGGGGTGTGAACCAGCTGAAGGAAGACTTTTCTCTCTGTCTCTCCCTCTCACTGCCTGTAACTCTACCTCTCAAATAAATAAATAAAATCTTTGAAAAATAATAATACTATTTCTTCCAGCAAAGGCATCTTGGAGCATCTGCTTTGTCTTTTAGAAATGCATTGTCCAGAACCTCCCATGAAACAGTGCCACTTATTAAAGGCAGATCCAAACTTTGGCACAGAGCTGCTTGTTATGAACTAGTGGTAAAAGCAAAAACTAGTATAATGCAACTTTTCATATTTTATCTTCCTACATGGAGGACATAAACTTTATTTAACAGGGGAATCTAGTTTTCCTTTTGGTCCTTAATATGTTACCAAGTCCTTTCAGGATTTCTTCATTCAGCAGACATACCCGTAGTTCCTATTAGGTGTGACAAATGATGGAGAATCACTACAGATCCAAAATAGATGCTTCTGGCTCTCAGAAATACCCATAGTTCCATGGAGAAGACAAAAACTAAATGGTCCTACCAATTAGTGTGTAAATAGAGACTAAGAAAAGTCTAAAGAAAAGATACAGGCTTTGGTTAAAAATTATGTGAATTATTTTGATTTTTAAAAATCTTAACACTTGGGCCGGCGCCGCGGCTCAATAGGCTAATCCTCCACCTAGCGGCGCCGGCACACCGGGTTCTAGTCCCGGTCGGGGAGCCGGATTCTTTCCCGGTTGCCCCTCTTCCAGGCCAGCTCTCTGCTGTGGCTAGGGAGTGCAGTGGAGGATGGCCCAAGTCCTTGGGCCCTGCACCCCATGGGAGACCAGGAGAAGCACCTGGCTCCTGCCTTTGGATCAGCGCGGTGCGCCGGCTGCAGCACGCCAGCTGTGGCGGCCTTTGGAGGGTGAACCAACGGCAAAGGAAGACCTTTCTCTCTGTCTCTCTCTCTCACTGTCCACAAAAAAAAAAAAAAAAAAAAAAAAAAAAAAAAAAAAAAAAATCTTAACACTTAAAAAAGACAAGACACAGGGTTGTAAGAGATTCTTTAGCAAAAGACTCCAGCCTGTGCTGAGGAGGTCAAGGGCACCGTCTCTTGAAAGTGACTTTCAGCTGAAAGCTCAAGGTTGCTCACTCAGGACTCGTCCAGAAGAGGCAGGAGGCTGCCCTGCTACCCTATATAGTGTGGTGCATTAGAGAACCCAGAGGGGATGGGGGCAGGAGGGCAGGGGCGGGGCACTGGAGTGGTAGGGAGGGCCTAACCATGGCTGCAGAAGACCCCAGAAGGCCAAGGCCATACAATTGAAATAAAAGAAAAATTGGGGGCATGGGTCTGTTCCCCAGTCTACCATACTGGGTGGCCCTGCTTCCTGTAGGAGGCAATTGCCCAGCTGAAAGAAGCCATCCTGGGGCTCTCTCTTTCTCCATTTGGGTGACTCGCTCATGTAGTTGCTTGTTCACAAAATGCAGATGGTGACTATTCCTTTCTTCTCTCTGAGCAGTGGTCAGTGATTTAAAAGCCTGTTGAGCTGTGGCGCTCAGCATAAGTAAAAGTGAAGGTAGAAAGAGTACACCCCTTGGGAGTTCCTGGAGGACCATGTTGCTGCCTGCAGAAAACCAGCAGGGCTGAATTCCTGGGGACACCCTCTCCCTCAGGTGGCACCAAGGATGGTGATAAAATGCAGCCCCTGGAAATACACCATACAGCAAACCCAGCTTAATAGCACTGCTCACCTACAGCAGTAAACAGCACCTATTGATTCAACCCTGTTGGAGATCTACAATTACCATGGACTTTTTCTGCCCATGGATCACTAGACTTTCATTGAAGGAACACCTTCTAATTAAAAGGAGGCACTCTTTTCCCTTGCAGAGAGGAAGACCATTCTCTTTTCAATGGTGCTTTGTTCTTAGCCACATAATACGACTTTCTAAAAGGGGAGTGGGGAGCATGCTTTTAGGACAGAACTATTTTGTCCTCCCCATCCCAAATCTGATTTATGCCACTTATCTGCTTGAGGGCCAGTCTGCTTCTAGTGTAAATCTCTCCATCTCTCCATGGTGAAAGCTGCCCATGATTCCCTGTGGATTGAGGTCTTTGGTTGAACTATAGAGATCTTTTTTTTTTTTTAACATTTATTTGCAAGTCAGAACTACAGAGACAGGGAGAGACAAAGACGGAGAGAGAGATCTTCCATCCACTGATTCACTCTCCAGATGGCTGTGACAGCCAGGGCTAGGCCAGACTGAAGCCAGGAGCCAGGAGCTTTTTCCATGTCCCCCATGTGGGTAGCAGGGGCCCAAGCACTTGAACAATCTTCCGCTGCTTTTTCCCAAGCCATTAGCAAGGAGCTGGATCGGAAGTGTAGCAGCCGTGTCTCAAACCGGCACTCATAAGGGATGCCAGCGTTGCAGGTGGCAGCTTTACTGCTACACCAAAACGCTGGGCCCTCTGAACTACACAGGTCTTATGGGCTCATTTTCATGGACATCTATTACCTGAAACCCCATTTCTCCTCTTGGAGCTCTCTCCATAGATAGATGAACCACAGCCCTGCGATGCTTTCTGGTCTCCCTCTGGAGATGGAAGCATACACATCTTCAGAACGGAGTTCAATCCATGCTCTTTGTGTACCTCTCCCTGAAGCCAGCATCATCCTTATGGGAAAGAAACCACTTTCAGTGTCATGAGAATCTGCACTAAACAGCTCAGAATCAAGAGGTCGCAGAAGGTTCCAAATCTCCAAGGGTTGCAGTCGCATCGGTGTAAACAGAAGAAATTGTGCAAATAAAATTTGTCTTCACTTCTCCCCTATGTCTCTGGTGAATAGCTGGGAGCAACTTGTACCATTTCCTCTTGTTGTCCCTTCCTCTGCAGCTCGCAGCATATGAGCTACGGGGTTTGATTATCTTCATTCTGCTGCTTCATGAAATGCTGCACATCTTTTGGACGCATGGTGAATTCATCACATTCCGTGGAGATTAATGAGGCAATCAAATCACACTCTAAAGCCAGTGAAAGAAAAAGATGAGAAAGCTTTCTGTTTTCAGCATTTTGCATATTTGTTTGTCTTAAAGCCAGGGCTAGGAGGTTTGGGGAAGCCTGAATTTGAAGTGGAGTTGCAGTGATTTGTGACTATTCACAGGTGAAGTTCTGAGAGGAGTGATATAGGGAGAAAATATTTGAAAGAAGTTGGTGAGAACACGTGGGGCACCTTTAATTGCCTTTATGTAGGACAGTAATATAAGGGGTGATGCAATGTGATTCTAACAGCAGAGTGTCTGGGGTTAAGTCCAGGCTAAGTGACCTTGAATAAGTTCCTTCATCTCCCTGTGCCTCAGTTACCTTAACTGACATGGAGATGACCAGAATAATGTGCACATTATAGAATGGAGTGTTAAATGAAATTACAGTACATAAAAGCACTTAGCAATTAATGCTCAATGAAAATTAGCGATTACTTTTCTCAGTATGTTGGTCTAAGCTGACATCTCAAATCCGGTCATTGCAAAACACAACTCTTGTGCTCAGTGCACAGCAGACACTGTGCTAGGTATCATGGACCATGGAGTCGCTGTAATAGAGATATGACCAGACCAAGGAGGACACCATGATGGCTCTCAGACCCACTGGTGATGTGGGAAACCACAGACTTTGGTGCCTGGTTGATGTGAAGCTTCCCACTAGACTTGGAGGTCCTGGGAAAGAAGTGTGTGTGTGTGTGTGTGTGTGTGTGTGTGTGTTGGCATTTTCTCATGTCTCCTCTGATCATACCTCCATACAACCCAGGACCCCCATCTAAAGATGCAACTGGCATAAGTAAACACTTCCCTATGGATAAGCTTAAATGGCTGGAGAGAGTAATTTTTCGTTCTGAACCTCAGATAACCTGAGTAACATAATGGATATGCCTGCTAATCAGGTATTATCAGGAATGCCTGATAAGCTTACATTGCCTTACATTATGGCCACTTGTGTTTTCAATAGAAAACTCAAGCCTCTATAGGGAGGAACTTTGAACAAAGCACTTTCTTACTTCCCTAGCTTACTTGGAGCAGGCCACATGACTCTCTCCCCTCATACTTCTACTACTTTCACTCTCCTGTGCTCTAATGCTGGTTTTATCAAAAGAATAGGAATTAGTAAAATAAAATCAGCCTTCTGAATGTTGGCCAGTCCACCACAGAATCTAACACCAAGGACAGCTTCCTTCCACATGACCTTTTCCTGTTACACCAAGTGTCCCCAATTGATTTTCCTTCTGTTCTAATTCACAAGACTTTGTAACTCTCTATCTCAGCCCAGTGAGGTGGTTAACATGGGCCATGAGGTCAGAACACTTGGGTTTGAAGCCTGGTTTCCCCCCTACCAATGGAACACCTTGTGTAATTTATCTTTTCTACCTCATCTGCAAAATGAGGATAATAGTATTATGCACATCCTAGTGTTGTTGAGCACATTAATAAGTTAATTGAAAGTACGTTTTGGCACTTAGTAAGCACTCAATAAATGTTAGCATTATTGTGATCTTGATAGAAGTGTGATTTTTAGTTCCATCAGCAAGTGGGAAATATTGCTTCTGTATTCTGGAACACTCTGCCACTTACTTCTTGCAAGTCAGCTGAAAAGCAAATTCAAAAATCACTCAGTCAAGGGTTTGTTCTGCTTTGACGTAATTTTTCGAAAGCATGGACCTTGGAAATCATCCCCTTGAAGAAGTCCATTATGCAACTGAACTTGAGGCCAGTATATCATTAACTGGGATTCCAGTGTGAATTCTATTACAGCCATACCCCCGGATGGTTATCCAGGTCGTTGTAAATTGCTCACTCCTTTATTCACTGGGCTTGTAAAAAGTTCCCCTAGAAAGGAGTGCAGGGTCAGCTTTGGAGCTGCAGACTTTGTTCTGTAGTCAAGTATTTTTATGAAGTCACAAGACAGAACATTTCCGATTCCTCATGCTTCTGACAAAGAGCTCTGCCCTGCTGAGGGGCTGGGACTGGAATGATTCATATCCTGCAGGATGAAAAGTATGGTTGAGAAACTCAGTGCTGTCAACGCCGCCTTCTCTGTCCCAGGTGTTGCTTAGACGTATTTGTAATCATGAAGGTTACCTTGCTTCAGATGCAGGTGCAGTGGTCCAGTATATTCTTCACAAGTTGAGTCACGTTTGTAGGTACTCAGTGCATAGGAGGATTTAAAGGAGCCTGAGTTAAACCTTCTGCACGCAAACAAAGCAGTAGAGAATTTATAGCCTGTGTTGCAAACTAGAGACTGAGTTTGAAAACCATGTGGTTTAGCAGCTACCGTACAGAAAAGCCAGCATCATTCATTTGTGAATTGGGGTAAGTGGTTCCCATGGGCTTTGTTTGGGGCCATCACGACCACCTTTCAAACAAACAAACAAACAAATCTTTTTTAAAAAAATTATTTATTCACTCAGAGCTGAATGGCAGTGTCCCTGTTGTCTGGGAATGCCATCTTCAGATCACCACAGGGCAGCACAGGGTGCACAAGTTCCACTTAGTCACTCGGGTTTGCAGCTCCTTACAGATTTCCAAACATTAGAATTGTTTAAAGTCGTGTTTTCTATTATCATAAAAATATTTTTTTCTCCTCTGTTTCATACTTTTCCAGGCACTTACTCTTATTAAAAGAGGATGCTGTGCCTTGTGGGTAAAATGTCTTCAGAGGGACAGGTGTTTGGCCTAGTGATTAAGATGCCCACATCGCACATCAAAGTGCCTGGCTCCAGCAGCTGACTCTAGCTTCCTGCTAATGTAGACCCTGACTGGGGGCAGCAGCGATAGCGCAAGTGATTAGGTTCCCACCACCCACGTGGGATAACTGAGTCGAGTTCCAAACTCCTCACTTCAGCCTGGTCCAGACTCTGCTGTTGTCTCTGATAAACAAATTTTTTGCTTGTTTTTAAAATACTGTCAGAGAACATCAGTTTGACAGTCTACCCCTAGGTGGAGCACTTTTCCAGAAGTAGCCTGTACACATCTTAAACACACCTTCATATTTGTGCACTCAAATACGCTCCTGTACTCACACATATTCATGCTCGCTCCTGCACTGACTGCCCACTCTTACTTTTGCACACACACACACACACACACTCGCTGTTGGCACAGGAATGCCAGCAGAGTATGGAAATGATCTGCACTTTGAGCTGATAGCTGACCTGCCCATGCTCCTCTATCCTGAGACTCCTTTTGGAGTGATCTGCTATCATCCAGGCGGTTTTCAAGTTCCAAAAGCAGGTCTGAACTTGATGAGACTTGATTGGTGGCAGATCACTCCATAAAGAGTGTCAGGATAGAGAGGGCACTGCCGGGGCCAGAGATGAGCTGAGAGAGGAAAATGGGAAGTTGCCAAAGTTCATCTTCATCCCTTTGACCCTTGGGGCCATCAAGCCAGAGTCTGTTCTGTGTATTAGGAAGTTGCTTTTATTGTCAGGAAATCTGATGTGTTTGAGGAAAGGGTGGAGTTGTTATTGATGTTGCTTGGGGTTCTGGAGATCCCAAATAGTGAAGAACTTATGCAATCAATAGAAGCCCCAATTCAAGCTGGTTTCGACCAGAAAAGCCGCTTATGGGCTTATGTAATGAGAAATGCAGGGAATCTGACTCCAGGTGAGGTCTGATTGAGAGGCTGACACTGTTCTCTGCATTTTCTCTGCTCTGCTCCCCACATGTGGGTTTTGTTGTCAGATTTTCTTCCTTTATAAGAGCAACAATGGAGGTAGTAAGTTTGTCCTCTGTCTGTGCTTCACATAAACAGTGAAGAGAGGGCCCCTCTATCCCAGAATCGCAAGCAATAGTCCTGAGACTGTCTTTAACAGGCTGGGTTATGTCAGTACCACTCACATGCTAATTGGTTTAGGCCAATTAGGTTTCCCCTGAAGTGGGAAGTGAGGTTAGCACATGGATTGTGTGAGGGAGTGGTAAGAATAATGGAGATCAGGGGCCGGCGCCGTGGCTCACTTGGTTAATCCTCCATCTGCGGCGCCAGCATCCCATATGGGCGCCGGGTTCTGTCCTGGTTGCTCCTCTTCCAGTCCAGCTCTCTGCTCTGGCCCAGGAAGGCAGTGGAGGATGGCCCAGGTGCTTGGGCCTCTGCACCCGCATGGGAGACCAGGAGGAAGCACCTGGCTCCTGGCTTCGGATCTGCATAGCTCCAGCCGTGGTGGCCATTTGGGGATGAACCAGTGGAAGGAAGACCTTTCTGTCTGTCTGTCTCTCTCCCTCTCACTGTCTGTCAAATAAATAAATAAATAATTAAAAAAAGAATAATGGAGATCAGGAATTTCTCACCAAGAAGGGTGATGAATGCTGGTGGCCATTATGCCACTTGGTCAATCCCTTGGCTGTTGAAAGGGGCCTGGGTGGTAGCTCATTATGTTCCTCATGTCTCGTTAAGGATGGAGAGATGGCGCTCTATGCACCTGCTTCCTGAGTCGCCGTAGCGCCCCTCTCCAGGCAGACGTGGAGCTGTGCCAAAGACTCCCCCTGCTTGTATTGGTTCCCTTGCTCATGAATTCTTGTTTGAAATTTCCGTACAGCCCAGTAGATTTGCCTCTGCAACTTAAAGAGAAAGGTTCAGGCCTCCAGCTCTGGGGTAAAGATGAAGCCAGCGTTCGCTAGTAATCCATTCCTGCTTCCTTTTGTGGTTTCTGTCTCGCAGAGAAGTGCTGGAACAAGCAAGCACCAGTTTCCTGTTGAGACAGTCTGAGTGGGAGAAGAGCAGTCCCAGGCACCCTGTCCTGAAAAACCACCGTGTGCCACGTGTGGCCCTGTGTACACTGTGTAGCTTCCTCATGAACAGCCTGAGGAAGGCGATGTCTTTGTATTTTGCAGTTCACAAACCAGGCCCTACAGGGATTAAATAACCCCTCCAAGGTCATTGGCAGGAAAGGGAGGGACTGGGATTTCCCACCGGGGCCCCTCTTCCCCCCATGTTGGGTAGGATCTGACTTCACACACTGGCCTCTCTCTGCCTTAACTCCCTCCAAGCAAGATCTCCAGGTAGAAGCGGGGGGCGGGGGGGGGGGGGAGGGTGCTGAGCCATTTTGTTCTCTGCCCTCCCCTGCCTGAAAGTCTCCCTGTTCAGAACCCACTTGCCCTAAGAGTGGCTCTGCCTCACTGGTAGACATCCATGGGGCCACTGCCAGTGTTTTCCTTTCAAAACCTTCAGGCCCTGTGTTCCTGTCTTAACTAGTATGTTCCCCAAGTGTGCTGGGTTGTTGTAGCAAGTGTTTCCATGGAGACAGGTTTACTTTTAACCAAAGACTTCTGGACAGAGCATCTTACTTGAGAGGCAGAAATTTCAGACTGGCAAGACGATGCCTTTTGGGGCCTGTGGCTTTTGACCCACACTTGGGAGGTGTAAGGACTGTTTCATGTCCCAGAACTTTAAAAGAAACTTCACAGGTTTGCTTCTGAAGTCCTTTCCAGGCAGAATTTTTCTCCTGATTTCACATTCCTATTTCATCTATGCATGATCTGTTACCCCTATCTCTCAAAATCTGGAACAAAGGTCAAGCATGACCTTTTTAAATTTAATTTAATTGTATTATTATTATTATTATTTTGCTTATTTGAAAGAGTTACAGAGAGAGGTAGAGACAGAGAGATCTTTCATCTGCTGGTTCACTCCCCAAGTGGCTGTAACAGCCAGAGCTGAGCTGATCTGAAGCCAAGAGCCAGGAGCTTCTTTGGGTCTCCCATGTACTTGGGCCATCTTCCACTGCTTTCCCAGACCATCAGCAGGGAGTTGGATCAGAAATGGAGCAGCCTGGACTCGAACCAGCACCCATATGGGATGCCCGATGCTTCACGCTGGGGCTTTAACCTGCTGTGTGACAGTGCAAACCCTGTGTGTTTTGTCAGTAAGGTTTTACTAGCACACAGCTGTGCCCTCCATGTGTATATTGTCTCTGGCTTTCTCACTGTGATGGCAGAGCTGAGTTGTTGCAACCGAGACCGATGGACTGCAAAGTGTAAAATATTCACTGTTTGGCTTTTTAAGTAATAGATGTGATGGCCTCTAGTTAGGTCATTAAGCTCCATAAATATTCTTCATGACCCATCAGCTCTTTTCACCCCGACGTGGCCAGAAATAAAAATCTCACATAAGGTGGGCATTTAGCCTAGAAGTTACGGTGCTTGCATCCCACATTGGAGTATCTGTGTTCTATACCTGCTCCTGCTCTTGACTCCAGCATTCCTGCTAACGCAGACTCTGAGAGGCAGCAATGATTGCACAACTAGTTAGGTGGTTGGGTGCCTGTCACCCATGTGGGAGTCCTGGCTTGGGTTTCTAGCCCCCAGCCACAGCCCAGCCTACCCCAAGGCATTGTAGGCATTTGAGGAGTAAATTAGCAGATAGGAATATGCTTGCCGACACTGACTCTCTCTGCCTTTCAAATAAATAAAAATTAAAAACAAAACTGAAAACCTCAGATGGGCCATACTCCAACAAGAAAAGCAAAATCCAGTGCCTGATGTTAAAAAAGGAATACAGGTAGGTGATACTTTGCAACCAATGCTGGTCAATCAGAGCACTTTCCATACAGCCTTAGACTCTTCCTCAAAGCCATGCATTTGAGGGGAAAGCTACTTTCCATGTCTAGCTCAGTGGACACCATCGGGTCAGAAAATCGAGACCTTGAACATTATTTGGATTGTCCTGTCATGGTCAGACACGGCATCTCTTGTTACATTCAGAACTAAAACTTCATTCGCAATTTCTGTGTCTTTGATTAAGCACCGGATGAAGTAGTTGTCTTGCGATTAGGGACTATGGTATTTGAAAAATGCCTCCTTCTAGATAGTAGATTCATTACACTGTGCAATGCTCACACCAGGAATTAAGCCCCACTGAGAATATTGTAGAAAACCATCTAATGCTCGCCCTTATTAAATGTCACTGATGCGATTCACAGCATTTCTCTCTTGTGGCTCTCATTTTTCTTAGAGTCAAGCATCTGTTGTTGAATTCATATCAGGTGAAAGCACACATACAGTGTTGCCAGAGATGGCAGCTGGGGCACCTATACTTATACCACCGCCATCTCCCTTAAACCAAGCCACACTCACTCTGTGTTCCATTGTATACTAATTTCAGGAAGACCCCAAAAGACTCTCCTTTCAAACACTGGTGCCTGACATTATCGGTGATGGGCATCCAGTGATAGCCGGGGAGACCTGCCCCAGAGGCCACATTTGCTGCCACAAAACTGACCGGCCTGCCTGCCCTTGAGGAAGTGGTGACAGGAAGTTGCAAATGAGGAGGTGGCATCATTTGGCAGGTGAATATTTGACACAGGAAATGTGTTGAGGCTATTCAGAGGGTCCTTGGGTGGGAAAGATGTGCTCCTTCTTATGGGCTGGGGAGCACTTGAGCCTGTAGGAACGCTGTTGCCTGGGATACTCTGGTTTGAGCAGTGCACAGTTGGCATCATGACAGCAATTGTAAGCTGTGATTGTCGGCTGGAATCCAGCAAGGGGTTTTCCAAGAGCCATTGTTCATCAAACCTGGAGCTGTAGGAGTTGAGCCAGTGAGAATCTGAGCATGCATTTGGCCATTTAAAAGCATTAAGCAAACCTCAGCCAAACCTCAGCTGTTGGTGCCTTGTGTCTTTTTATGCTGGATTGATGGAAAAGAGAATAAGAAGTGCCCTCTCAGATGGCAAAGGTAAGGGCCTTTTTAATAATGTTTTGAGCTTTTCAGATTCATGGGATCCCAATAAAATTAACAATTCAGTATTACTGATATTCTTTGAGGGGAAAAAAGCAATATATTCCTTTGCTTTGGACACAGATGGGAAAACTTAATAAGTATTATACCCAAGGTGCCACCTGACCCAGTCATTGAAAACCACATTAACACATAGGCTGTTCCAATTAATATGATGCACACCCTGCAGTTCTGTTTCACTAAGAGAAAGTAAGTTAAACTTAAGTTTCACTTGAATTGTCTGCCAAGGAACTAGAAGGCCTTTCCTGCCTTCTATTATTATCATGGATTATCATGGATGATTTAATTTCTGCAGAAATGAGGCAAACAAGGTATCAGAATGAGCCAGACACTGGTATATCACAGAGCAAGGATGCCATGGCTTAGCAGTGGATCCTACTTAGCCTGGGTGCCTGTAGAGAACCTCAGCTGTTCCTGCTGCCCAGCATCCTCTTAACTCCTTGTTCTGGTAACATAAACTCCCTGTGTTAGGGGAAATGGTCTTTCCGTGCTTTTTATCAGGTTGTCTTGTGGGGGCTGCTGGTCATGGCATTCCGCTCTGGACACAGGGATGGCTCCTGGTTCTAGCCATACCTATCACTCCACATACTGCTGTCTCCTCCACCCTAGCTATAGTGTTCATGAGCCCATCAGCATCCTTTTTGCCATGAGATTTCCTCTCCGTAGAACTCTCAATTAAAATTAAAACAAAAAAATTTACATGCTTCCTCATATTGATGATTCTTTTCATCACATTTTCAAAAAAGTAAAGATAAAAAAACTAACTTTACCAATTGAGACCTGATTGTTAAGAGTTAAAAGCATCCTTTTATAACGTTAGCTGCTATTGGTTAATTTGCTTTTATGAAGTAGCCCTCAACCATTTAATGTTCATCATGACCCATGTATGAAATAGGCATTATCATTATCTCTCTTTTACAGATGGCAAAACTGAAGCCTGGAGAGATTAAGAGAGTGATGGATCAGATTCAGACACTGCAGACAGCCAGACATCGGGGTATACAGAGAACAAGAACACAGGCAGAGGAGGGAATTTGGTACTGGTTGGATTTGTTTAGAAGCAAAGGAGGTCAAGAAAAACAAAAAGGTTCACATGAGAATGTGAACTTGAAATGAGGGCGCCATTAAAGGAAAAGGCATGGGGGAAAGGCAAGTCAGTGGTTCAGAACCCAAAACTCCCTAGGAACAGAAAGGATGCATAGGAGGGCAAGTGGTCTAGTGGCTAAGGTGGTCATATCCCACATCAGAGGACCTGGGTTTGATTCCTAGCTCTGGCTCCTGATTCTAGCTTCTTGATGATGCAGACCCTAGGAGACAGCAGGTGACAGCTCAGTCAACTGGGTCTCTGTCATCCAAATCAGTATATGCAGAGATACCTGCACTCCCATGTTCATTTTATTCACAATTCTGTATATATGGAATCAACCCAGGTGTTCATTAATGGATGAATTCATAGGGAAAATGTGGAACATGTACACACGATGGAATATTAGTCAACCATGAAAAGGAATGGAATCCTGTCACTTGTGGCATTGTGGGTAGGACTAAAGGATTTTATGTTAGATGGAATAAGTCAGTCACAGAAAGATAAAAGCCACATATTCTTCCTCATTTGTGGAAGCTGAAACAATTGATCTCATAAAAGAAGAGTGGAATAATGGACACTAGAGACTAGAAAGGGGGAAAGAGGGATGGGGACAGGTTACATAATGGATAGCAAAATATAGTTAGGAGGACTACAGACTGTAGGAGTCACTTCTTCTGTACATAGCACAGAGGATAATTATAGTCTATAATAATTTATGATATACTTCCAAATAACTGGAAAGGACAAGGCTGCAGCTTCCCAACACAGAGAAATAATAAATATTTGAGGCAGTGGAAATGTGGTCACATGTATTAGTTTGTCATAGATTATATAGATTACATGTATTAGTTTATCATGCTGTACCCAATAAATAGGTAGGGATAACATGTGTCAGTTTATTTAAAAGTTTTTGAAAGAGAAATGCTGTGGGGGCTGGCATTGTGGCACAGTGGGATAAGCTCCTACTTGTGACCCCAGCATCCCATATCTGAGTACCAGTTCAAGACCCTGCTGCTCCATTTCTGATCCAGCTTCCTGCTAAAACACCTTGGAAAGCAGTGGAAGATGGCCCAAGTGCTTGGGCCCCCACCAACAACATGGGAGACTGAGATGTAGTTCCTGGCTCCTGGCTTTGGCCTGGCCCAACCCCAGCCACTGCAGCTTCTCGGGTCTGTGAACCAGCAAATGGAAGACCTCACTCGTTCTCTCACTCTCTCTCTCTCTAACTCTACCTTTTAAGTAAATAAATCTTTAAAAGTGAAACATTAAAAGAAGTGGCTGGCATTGTAGTATGGGAGGTAAAACTGCTGTCTGTGATGCCAGCATCCTACATGGGTGCCAGTTAGTGTCCTGGCTGCTGCACTTCGGATCCAGCTCCCTGCTACTGGCCTGGGAAAGCAGCAGAAGATGGTTCGAGTGCTTGGGCCCCTGCCACCCATGAGAGAGACCCAGATGGAGTGTCAGGCCCCTGCTTTGACCTGGCCCAGCCCGGGGCTTGTGGCCTTTTTGGGGATGAGCTAGCACATCCGGGTCTCCCATGTGGATGGGCCATTAGCAGGGAACTGGATAAAGTGGAGCAGCTGGGACGTGAACTGGCACCCATACAGGATGCTGGCGTTGCAGGTGGTGGCTTAACCTGCAGTACCCACCACCATACTTCTTATACTAAAATGCATTTTGCTCTCTGCATCAGGATATTGAGAGATGTTTCAAGAGATTAAGTGAAACCAAAAATAAGCATGGAACATCTTTGGAATAACAGTTGTATTTATTGTACTTTTAGACAAAATCAAAGATACATTTGAATACAAAATCCATAGAAACCATTTGATAAAATAGATAAATTTAGTTTCTGATTGCCAAAACTGCTTGGGGACATCACCTGGCCCCTGATGGTACACATTCCATCCCCCTTTGTCCCACAGTTTATTTGGCTGGAATAGTTGTAGTGGTCCTGTCTCTCTTTCCATTGTTATAAAAGGAAATTTAAATTAATCAGGAAAGTCTGTTCACACAAACACATTTCAATGATGGTGGGCTTTTAAAATTCTTCTCTGACCTCAACATAATCTGATGTTTATATAGCTGTGCTTTGTCATGTAAATATGTTTGCATTTTGTTTATTTCCATGCTGAGTATCTTAAACTATTTATTGTAATTTTGTCTCCTCTCTAAAACCCTATAGTTGTGGGTGTGGAAAATAGTATTCAAAATGGAAGTAAAGAATGCTAGCAGTTGTTGACATTCTCTGCACCCCTGTAGTTAATCAGATAACAGACTTAAGAATTCTGCTTTAGAAATAGAAAGAGGGAACAAATCCGCAAGGCAAATGAGTTCATGTTGTCTTATCCTGCTCCTGGCATAACCTGTTATAGAAACAGAGCTAGCTTCTGAATGTCCCAAAGCACCGTGGAAAGGCGACTTAGAGAACTAAACCACTTAGGAGGAACAAATATATCTCAGATAATCCTTGCCACTACTGTCAAGACCTATTAAATTGACCTCAGGTCAATTTAAGATTAAGATGGCTCGGATCCCGAGACCTGGCCTACCATCCTTCTGAGCACAGGGTGTCCCGTTCATGTTAGCAGTATCTCACGCTTCAACCATCTCTGATCGCCTTCCGGGGCTTCAATCTTATCCCACTGTTGTTTTCTTTTTCTTTTCTTCTTTTTCATCCAGCAATTGGTCCTAATTCAGTATCAGCCTTGGGTTTCTCCAGGCTTCTTCCTTTGGAAAATGCTTCCAGACCTAAAGAATAGATTCCAAGTTTTATTATACTTGGCTCTCAATCAATTCTAAGCTTCCTCTTAAATTTCACCCATTTTTTTTTTTTTATTTTTTTTTATTTTTTTTTATTTTTGACAGGCAGAGTGGACAGTGAGAGAGAGAGACAGAGAGAGAAAGGTCTTCCTTTGCCGCTGGTTCACCCTCCAATGGCCGCCGCTGCAGCCGGCGCACCGCGCTGATCCTGGCAGGAGCCAGGAGCCAGGTGCTTTTCCTGGTCTCCCATGGGGTGCAGGGCCCAAGCACCTGGGCCATCCTCCACTGCACTCCCTGGCCATAGCAGAGAGCTGGCCTGGAAGAGGGGCAACCGGGACAGAATCCGGCGCCCCAACCGGGACTAGAACCCGGTGTGCCGGCGCCGCAAGGTGGAGGATTAGCCTATTGAGCCACGGCGCCGGCTATTCACCCATTTTTTTTTATGAGGAAAGTTTTTCCTTTTGTAGGGTTCTGGATAGCTTTTACATTTCCCTCTACTCGATTAACAGATTTATTGCCTACTTACTGTGAACCAAGCGCTAGTGATAGCATGGAGCCCTTGGTCTGGTGCTGAAATGAGGCCGTTTTCTAAGTGTGATGGGTGTTATGACAGGGGACGTTCAAATACCATGATCAGGTGCTCATCTGCTTTGGGGAAATCCACATTAAAGCTCAGCCTTGAAGGATGATTGGAAGTTTGTTGAATGAAGTCGGGTTGAAGAGTGTTCTGCAGACATGAAAAGATCAAGTCAAAAGGGTAGGAACCCTGAGGCCGGTGCTGTGGCACAGCAGGTAAAGCTACTGCCTGCGGTTCCAGCATCCCATATGGGTGCCGGTTCGAGATCCGGCTGTTCCACTTCCAATCCAGCTCTCTGCTATAGGCTAGGAAAGCAGTGGGAGACCCAGAGGAGGCTCCTGGTTCCTGGCTTCGGGTCGGCACAGCTCTGACCATTGTAGCTAGCTGGAGAGTGAACCAGCAAATGGGAGACCTCTCTCTCTCTCTCTCTCTTTCTCCTTCTCTTGTCAGTGTGTAACTCTGACTTTCAAATAAATAATAAACAAATAAATAAATAAAGGTAGGAACCCAAAAGAAGAGCAGTATGGCTTTCTGTGCTGAGGAAAAACATGGAACAGAAACACAGACAATAAACTTAGCAAATTATTCCAAGTGACAGAAAAACCCTCTAACCTCACAATCTGACTCGTTTGCTGATGTAGCCATTGTTTACCTGGAACGTGTCAACACTTGAGCCCAGATTGAATGGATACTGGGGTGTGAGAGTACATGTTCATCAGGTGCCCGGGGATTGCCTGTTGAAGCAATTCTCCATGTTTTGAAAGACACTAGAGTGAATAAAATGGAAATACCAGGCTTCACGTGGGGAGACCCACTCTGAGTGTCTCAGCAGGTTCAAATCGTAATCTTTTCCACAGCGGAAGCTGGAGCACCACCACCCCTCCCTACTCTTGTAAGCTGTGGGAAGCATGGTGCATGGGGCATCTCACATTGACCCCCTTGGCAGCAGATCCAGCCAATGTCATCTACCGCTGAAGCAATCCAAGTGCATTAGGGTCTGCTAAGGTGGAAACTATCCAATCATCACTGTTCCTAGAATTCTTCACCTAGGACTTACTTGCTGCAGATGTTTTCTTCTTCCTTTAAATCCAGTGTTACTATGCTGCCTTGAAGACTTCTCTAGCAATACTTGAATCTGATTATCTTGTATTCCCCTTTGCTAGTATTGCAATGCCCCTCCCTTTTTTTTACTCTTTTAAAATAACTTCTTAATACACACAGTATGAGATGTCTGTTTACATAACATAGACTGTTTCTGGAAGGATAAACAAGAAATTCAATACAGTTGTAGTTCCTTTGGGAAGGGGAGAAGGAAGGGCTGCCATGTGGTTGTATGGGTTTTGACATGAGTTATGGATGCCCTTGCTGAGCCCAGGAAGATTCCAGCCCCCACTCGCTGCCTCAGCCAGGTGCTGTTGTGCAGTGAATGGTCTGAACAGTCTTACAGGGCAACCCTTGAAATGAGGAGCTGGGGAACAAGGAAGTGAGGAGGCTTGCATTTCATTGACAGTATTCAGCCTTTTGTATGATTGAATGGTTACATTACAAAGTTGGAAATTAAAAGGTAGTATGTGCTGATATCAAAAACCAGGAGAAGAAAGCCCCTGCAGTAAAATAAATAAAAATCATCCAGTGAGTCCATCTCAGAAGCTAGTATATTTTCCTCCAGGATTTTTTTCCCTAGATACATGCACTCAGTTTCACAGTTGAGTTCATGTACAGTAAATTTATTCTACTTTCATTTTTATTTTGTTTTATACAATGGGCATTTTTCCCAAATCAAGAGAAATTTGGATACCTTTTTCTGCAGATTTAAGTACTATATGCTTGTTGTAGAATATCTAACAAACTTAGGTACAAGGTAAGAGGTGTTCTATGCTTTTTCCTTTTTTGAGGGGTAACAGCTTTACAAAGATATAGTTGATGTGCCATAAACTTCACCTGTTCAAAATATACAATTCATCAGCTTTCTGCATATTTTTTGAAATATTTATTTATTTATTTGAAAAGCAGTTAGAGAGATCTTCCATCTACTGGTTCACTCCCCAAATGGTGGCAATGGCTTGGGGCTGGGCCACTCAGAAGCCAGGAGCCCAGCACTCCATCCTGGTCTCTCATATGGATGGCAGAGGCCCAAGCACTTGGCCTATCTTCCACTACCTTTCCAGGTTCATTAACAGGTAGCTGGATTGGAAGTGGAGAATACAGGACTTGAGTCGGCGCTCATATGAGACATTGGCTTTGCAGACAATGGTTTACCCCACTACACCACAATGCTGGCACCGGCTTTCTGCATAGTTATGCAGTTGTGCAGCCATCGCTGGAATCTAACTCTAGAACATTTTCATTGTCTGAAAAATAAGTTCATTAGCAGTAACTTTTCCATTTTCCCATCCTCCCTCCACACTGCTTCAGCCCTGTGCAACTACTGATCTCCCTTCTGCCAGTATAGATTTGCCCAATCTAGATGCTTTATATCAATGAAACAATGTAATACATGGAACTTTTTGGTTGACTTACTTCACTTAGCATAGTATTTATGAGATTCATCTATGCCATAGCATGGATTTAATTCCTTTTTTAAAAGTTACCTATTTTTAAATGATTGGTTATTCATTTACTGTTGATCACTTTTATTCACATGCCATAAAATTAATCCTTTTGAGGTGTATAATTCAGTGGTTTCTAGAATATTCATAGGCTTGCGCAGCTATAACCACTAAATCCAGATCATTTTCATTCCCCTAGAAAGAAACTGCATACCCATTAGAAATCACTCCCCATTCACTTCATCTCAGCTTCCCTGGAACCACTGGGTTATTTTCTGTCCCTACGGATATGTGGCCTTTTAGATTGGCTTCTTTTTCTTATTGTTTTCAAGATTCATGTGTGTTCTAACATATGGTATACTTCACTCCTTTTTATCTAACAATCTACCAGTGTTTTATTCTTTTTAATGGTTGAATAATAGTGCATTGCATAGATATGCCATATTCTGTATATTCACTCATTAGGTGGTGGACATTTGTGTGGCTTCTGTTTTTGGCTATTTAGCAATCTTGCTGTAAGCATTTAGGTCCAAGAGTTTGTGTGAACATGGTTTCAATTCTCTTAGGTACATTCCTCATTTCTTTTCCTTGCTGAATGATATTCCATTACACAGCTATTTTAGACTCTATTCATGGGGCCAGCGCTGTGGTGTAGTAAGTTAAGCCTCCAGCAGTGGCACCAGCATTTCTTATGGGCTTCAATTTATGTCCTGGTTTCTCCTCTTCCTATCCAGCTCTCTGCTTATGGCCTGGGAAAGCGGTGGAAGATGCCCCAGGTGCTTGGGCCCCTGCACCCACGTGGGAAACCTGGATAAAGCTTTTGGCTTCAGATCGGCCAGCCCTGGCTGTTGCGGCCATTTGGGGAGTGAAGCAATGCACAGAAAACCTTTCTCTCTGTCTTTCCCTCTCTCTAACTCTGCCTCACAAATAAGTAAATAAAATCTTTTTGAAAAAAATCTATTCATCAGTTGGTAAACATGTGGATTGTTTCCACCTGTGGGCTATTAGGAATAGAACTGCCATGAATGTTTGTGTATATGTTTTTTTAAACATCTAATTTAATTCTTTAGGATATATGCCTAGCAATGGAATTATTGGATCATATGATAATCCTATTTATCTTTTTGAGGAATCTCAATCTTTTCCACAGCAGCTAGCACCATTTTACATTCCCACCAGCAGATATGAGGGTTTTCATTTCTCAGCATCTTTGCCAACATTTATTATTATCTGTCTTTGTTATAGCCATTCTAGTGGTTGTGAACCACATCATTGTAGTTTTGATTTGCATTTCCTAATATGTGATGGTGTTGAGGATTCCATGTGCTGGCAAAACTCTTGTATTATTTTATCTTTTCAAAGAGGGGCATCTTTCCCAGAATACTTTAGAAGCTTCACTTTATGTCTTGCTGCTGAGATCATCATAGCCACCTACAAAATCAGATTCTCTGAAAAAGGGGAAGATTGGAGCCAGTGCTGTGGCACAGTGGGTAAAGCCACTGCTGTGGTACCAGCATCTCATATGGGTGCTCATTCAAGTCCCAGCTGTTTCACTTCCAATCCAGCTCCCTGCTAATGCTCCTGGAAGACCTGGATGGAGTTCCTGGCTCCTGGCTTCAGTCAGGCCATTGCTGCCATCTGGAGAGTGCACCAGCCAATGGAAGATCTCTCTCTCCCTCTCTCTCTCTCTGTCTCTGTCCCTGTGTGTGTGTGTGTGTAACTCTGACTTTCATAAAAATAAATAAATCTTTTTAAAAAAGAAAAAGAAAAAAAGGAAGATAGCTATTGAACAACCAACATTATTCACCAAAATACAATTTTCATTCTAAATTTTTGGCAAATGGAATGAAAAGATAAGTTTATAATGATGAAATCTATTCCTGTGAGGAGTCTTCAAAACAGTTCATGGAAATGCATATTAGAAAACTCTGGATTTCACCAGAATTAACTTATCTTTTCATTTTATTTTCCAGGAACTTTTTGAAGTACCCTCAGATAAACATATAGTGACTGAGATAATAATGAAGTCTTTGAGAGTGAGGGTATCTACCTTAAATTCCCTGGGTAGTAGCACCTACAGAAGAGAAATTCATCTTTTCTTTCTCCATTATGGACTGAAGTCCAGGTCATGCGGTTCCTCTCTTCTTTCTTCTCAAATAACACCTGGAGCCCCCTGAACACTTGGTTTAAAGCATATACAGCCGTTTTCCCCGCTTTATAAAATAGCCACAGCCATTGAGGACAGTAGCGTGCTGCTTTTTGCTGCTTTTCTGCTTGTATGGGATCTATTTTGTAGTTGGGAACACTGTGCCTCTACTGTCAACCCTAAAGTTTATTTTAGGATAGCAAGATACAAGAAGTGCTTTTATGTCCCTTTTTTGGGGGATATTAGACTCTGCTTTCCTCTTGCTCTTGCTGCTAAGGGCCAAATAGTTGAAATTCCTAGCAATAATCCTCTCAAATTGTTCTGTATTTTTAGTGATAATGGGAAAATGGTCTATTTTTATAACCTATTTCCCATATTTGCTTGATGGCCAGAGAATACCTGGCCTTGAGAGTCTGTAATTCTTTGCAAGCATGGATCTTAGCTGATTTCCGCTTTTCATTTTACCACAATCACCTGCTCCTATATAGTATGGTTGGTCTTTGGAGAGTCAAGATTTTGCATGTATCTTTCTTTCCTTCTGCCATTCATTATATACACGTGAAAAGCCATTGGGTTTCAAGTTATCACTCTCTTATTATCTCTACTCTCTCCAATTGTTACTTTTCATCATAGATTTTCTTTTTCTTTTCATTCTTGTATTATTTTTAAACATTTTTGAAGATTTATGTATTTATTATTTGAAAGGCAGAGTTATAAAGAGAGAGAGAAAGAAAGAGAGAGAGATCTTCCATCTGCTGGTTCACTCCCCAAATGGCTGCAATGGCTGGAGCTGGGCCCATCCAAAGCAGGAAGCCAGGAGCTTCTTCTGGGTCTCCAACGTGGGTTCAGGGGTCCAAACTCTTGAGCCATTCTCTTCTGCTTTCCCAGGTGCAATAACAGGGAGCTGAATCAGAGGTTCAGCAGCTGGGACTTGAACCATTGCCCATATGGGATGCCAGGCCACAGCTAGCAGTTTAACCCACAATGCCACAGCACCAGCCCCTTCTTGTTTTATTCTTAAGGGGGGACTTTTTGTCACCCTTATTTCCTGCAATAATAAAATAAGTCCTAGAACCTTCCATACTTCCTATGGACTGAATGTTTGTACCCTCCCAATGTGGTGGTATTTGGAGGTGGGACTTTGGGGAGGTGATTGATTTGGATGAACTTGTGAGTGTGGAGCTCTTTAGAGTAATGAACAGACCAGAGGGCCCCCTCCACGTGAAGACGCAGTGAAGAGACAGCCTTCTGCAAGCCAGGAAGAGCCCTCACCACCAGAAGCCAAATTGGCTGCCACCTTGATCTTGGATTTCCCAGCCCTCACACCTGTGAGAAAAAAAAATTGTGTTATTCAAGATGCCTAGTCTGTAGAACTTTTGATATATAGCAGTCGGAACTAAGAAAATATTTTTAAGTTTTAATATGCAAATTTGGGGCCGGCACCATAGCTCACTTGGCTAATCCTCTGCCTGCAGCGCCGGCATCCCATATGGGCACTGGATTCTGTCCCGGTTGCTCCTCTTCCAGTCCAGCTCTCTGCTGTGGCCCAGAAGGCAGTGGAGGATGGCCCAAGTCCTTGGGCGCCTGCATCTGCATGGGAGACCAGGAGAAGCACCTGACTCCTGGCTTCAGATCAGCGCAGCGCCGGCCATAGTGGCCATATGGGGGGTGAACCAAAGGAAGGAAGACCTTTCTCTCTCTCTCTCTCTCACTGTCTATCTCTATCTGTCAAAAAAAAAAAAAAAAAAAAAAAAGGCAACCAAAGCAAATTACAACTTATAAGTACAAAAGAAATATGTCCTTTTGTCTCTTGTTTACAGTGAAAGACTGAAAAACTTAGCAGCTGTATTGTATAAAGGGCTTTTACCACTGTTTAGGATTATTTTGGCAATCACCCACCTTTTCTGTGTTTCAACTTCTTTATCCATGAAATGGACTCAAAATAACTTCTGTCACTTGACCTTGGGGAAATATTGTGAGAATCAACTGAATATAGCAAAGTCACAAGATTGATACGATTTCCTTTTAAAGAAGCAGGTCAGCCCGTTCCCTGGTCTCTGCATGGACCTCCTTGGAACACCATGCATCTTCTTCCAGTGCTTTTCCATATAGATGGTGACGTCTGAAGCTTGACCTGGCAGGAATCTCTAGCAGCCGCTCAGTGGGTGAAGTCGTGAAGATGGGCACTATGCAGAGTCCACACTGTGTGGCTCCCTCTTGTACTCCTTCATGCAGTCCGGTTAGCTTCCCTCCTCTTGTCTTTAGCAAGGGGAATATGATGTGATCAAGTAACAGAGAGGTTTTCCAGGAAGATGAGGACGTTGTGCCTTGTGATTGCCAAAGAACAGAAGCTGAGTGGATGCCTTCGTCCCGACTATTACTTAGTCTGTAGTGTGCTCAGCCCTTGGTGATGCCAGAAGGCTGATGATAGTTGCACTAGCAGCTGCGGAACTGAAGCAGCCCAGTGGTCAGCCTTGCATTATGGGTGGCAGAGCCAGCTCCCTCTGCTTCAGGGTTCTGCGGCCTCCGTGTGCCACCTCCCATCTCAACCTGCTGGAGGCCAAGACTGAAGGATGCTCCACAGGGGAAGAGGAGAGGAAGGAGGAGCAGGAGCACCTGGCCTCCGGCTCAAGTGGAATTGAAACAGAGCCTGTCTGCCACCAAGTCCTGCTGCCTCCTCCTGGGGGTGAGGTGTTTGGAGAAGAGCCCTGCGTGAGGAACGTGCCACTCACTCCCAGTCGGGCAGCTGCCAGAGATGCCTGCTCTGGGGCACACCTTTGCCCACCAACCTCTGTGTTAAGGCTGAGTGGTCTGCGGGCTGGGAAACAGTACACTACTACACTACCCGGTTATGTAGCACCGCCCCAGGCCCTTTCTTCATATCCCTAGACCTCTGCAGCTGCCTCCCTGCTGGGCTTCCTTGGCCCCAGCACCCCTCGAGAATCCCATCCTGCCCCTTTCCCCCTAAGTTCTATCAATGTGAGATCCTTCTGGCCACAGGGCCTTAGTCCTCGTGTCTCCCTGTCCACTGTCACCTTGCTGTCCTCATACTCAGCCTTCAGGTCTCAGCTTAAATGGCACATCCTCAGGGAGGCATCCCTTGCCCCCTGCATCCTATATCACGAGTCTCCCTTATCACTCCCTGGCAGCACCTGCCCCTCTACGATACTTGCTCAGACGTCTGACCTCCCCCACTCCTGCCTCAGACAGAGATCGTCTCTGTGTTGGCTCAGTATATTGTAAGTGCTCGGTTCCTTGCCCAATGCACAGCACAAACTCAACGCGTGAGTTTTTAATGAACGAGAGTTTGTGTTTGGGGAATGGATGAACTACTTTCAGTGTTCACTGTTGAGACAAACAGTCATTCATCGGTCAGTTCAGTGAGCACTGATAGATTGCCTGCCCCTGGGAGACAAATATGAATAAGACCATTTCCCAGCTTCTACTGGTGGTTTCTGAATCAGGCTTGCTACCACCCCTCCTGGGGGCATACAGAAAGGTGTGCAGTGGCTTTATGCTGTTGCTGTCAGTGTGTGCTGGGGGAGACACTCTAGGTATTTGATGGGCTGAGTTCAGGGTGACTCAACACCTTCCAATGCATGGGATACTCCTGCATGAGGGGGAACCATCCCAGCCAACCCCATCTCCTCGTCACATGACAGAGGCTCCTGGCAGAACCCACAGTCTGACAGAGGAGAGAGAACCAGAAGTGGTAATATCCTGTCACGTGTGCAGTGAGACACTGGTACAGCAGGGCCCTGGCCCCAGAGAGACATCGTCACATTCCACCTTGGGATCTGTGCAGGAGAGAGTGTGTTTGTTGTTGTTGTTGTTGTAAGATTTATTTATTTATTTGGTATTCAAAAGTCAGAGAGACAGAGACAGAGAGAGACAGAGGAAGATCTCCCATCCACTGGTTTACTTTCCAAATGCTTGCCCCAGTTGGGGCTGGGCCAGGCCAAAGCTGGGAGCCTGGAGCTCCATCCAGGTCTCCCATGTGGGTGGCAGGGACCCAATTACTTGAGCCATCCCCATTGCCTCTCAGAGTCTGCCAAAGAAAAGCTTCACCTCTACTAAAGAACCTCCAATTTAAATAAAAGACTAAACTCAGAAATAAAGTATAAAAATATAAATAGCATAGGGTGAAAATTATTCCTCTCTTTATAATAAATATCAAAGAAGTTAACTGAAAACAATAGGAAATGGCATTCCAGTTCTTTCTCAAAATGCTTTAGGCTCTTTCTACTTCATGAGTGTGTGGAAACTATAGCAGAGTGACTGTTTTTTTTTTCTTGCCCAGTCTGCCTTCTGGAGAGAAAACTGCAAGAGGGAAGAAGGTTCCCTCGCAAGGGAAGTCATGTGAGAGGAAGAGTTGCGTTTAACTACACTGGAGTTCTTTCACCTCCATGTGACACTTTGGCAGGAGAGTCCTCTCTTCTCAGAGGCCATTCTGGGACTTGTAGGAGGTTTAGCAGTGGCTCTGGCCTCTCCGGGAGCACCCCCGAACTGTGCCAACTGACAGCATCTCCAGACATTGCCAAATCACCCAAGCATGCGGTGGGGTGAGGATGCAAAATTTCCCCTGGTTGAGAACCTTGAATTGAATCTTATTTTCATCTGCCCTGAGCCCTATGCCCAATGCATGTGGTCTCTAGAATTTGGCCACAATGGTTCTTCAGAAATGTAGAGTACCGCTGAAATATGTCCACAGGGGCAGGGTTTGGCTTAACAATTAAATTGTTGGTTGGGACACCCACATCCCATACTGGAATGCTTGGGTTTGAGTCTCAGCTCTGCTCCTAATTCCAGCTTCCTGCTAATGCATACCCTGGGGAGGCAGTAGTGATGGTTTAAGTGGTTGGTACCTTACTTTCCACGTGGAAGGCCTGCAATGAATTTTAGGCTCCCAGCTTGAGCCTGACCCAGACTGTTGGCAGCATTGGGCAGGTGGATGGGGGTGGAGGTGAACCAGCAGGTAAGTCTCCCCCCACCCTCAAATACATATTAAAAGAAAAAAACAAATACATACATGGACTCGTTGCAGAGGCAGAGAGAACCATTGGAAGCTGCTGTATTACTAATTTGCTCTCCTTTGTAGAAACAGGGGCTGGCAGTTTGTGAGGCCTTCCTGGCATTGTGCTCTTCTTCCTGCTGATTGCTCAAAGGAGCACCAAGGGGAGCCCTGGGGATAAGGCCAATTTCTCTGCTACATCCACAGCAGAACTCCCAAGGCGTGTGAGTAATGCTGTCACCTGAAGCATCTTCGTGAGACTCTGGGGAGAACTGCAGGAAATTACAGTGTGTTGCAGGGAACTTTGAGCTGAGGAGGAAGAAAATTTTCTTAAATTAAAAAAAAAAAAAAAAGAAACATCAAGGCAGTTTAGTAGCTGGTTTGATTTAGCTCTCTTTCCACGGAAAGCCCAGCTTTGAGGTGTGTGTCTAGGGTTTGGTTTGTCCCAAGTGGCAGGTGCATTTTGAGGCTGACACCACACTTGGGCCACTCATTTCTTCACTGCTACCCATCTGAGATGAGCTACCACTCACTGTCAGCCCCTGGAGTAGAGGGATTTATACTCCCTTTTCTGTAAAATCCCACTCAACCTCGAACTTCCAACTTAACGTTCTGCAGGAGAGGAGCAAGATTAAGTGTTCATGTTTATGTTGGAGGGAACAAGGTGTCTTCTCCCTTTGGGCCTCTAGCTTTGAGTGCATAGGGATTTGCTGAGTCTACAGCAAAGTGTGGCTGTGGTGAGAAGTTTTTAGAAGTTGAAAGATAGCAGCAGAACTATTCCCTGAAAATGAGTTACAGGTGTAGAAGGTTAAGCCTCCACCTGCAGCGCCATCATCCCATATAGGCATCGGTTCCAGTCCCAGCTGTTCCACTTCTGATCCAGCCCCCTGCTAATGCACCTGGGAAAGCAGTGAAAGATGGCCCAAATCCTTGGGCCCCTGAACCCTGGTGGGAGACCTGGAAAAATCTCCTGACTCCTAGCTTTGACCTGGCCCAGCCCCAGCCACTGCAGCCATTTGGGGAGTGAATCAGTGGATGGAAGATCTTTCTCACTCTTTCTTTTTCTCTCTGTATCTCTGCTTTTCAAATAAATAAATAAATTTTAAAAACAGGAAAAGAAAAATGAGTTGCCACTAACTTTCAACTCCAACAAGAAGAAAGAGATAATTCACTAAAATTTATAAGCTACATTTTTACTTATACCCTTTGATGGAAATACAAAAGTTGGAATTATTCCCGCTTTGGGTGGTGATGGGGGTTGGTTTTCTTTGACTGCTTACTCTGGCCAGCACTGATGCTACACACTTGCCATGAATGTTCTATCTAATCTTCCCCAGAGCCCAGGGAGCAGATTCTGATCCTAGCCCCATCTTGTACATGAGGGCATTGAGATTTTGCTGGTGTTAGGAGCTTATTCCAGGTCCCACAGGTAGTGAGGAGCAGGGATTTGAAATCAGGCAAGTCTCTCTTAGGAGACAGAGTTCCTACTTCCCATCCTGTAGCACTGGGCAAGAACCCACATCGCTGACCCCCACAGTTTGATTCTACAATGGCCTGAGAACTTGCATCTTTAGCAGATTCCCACATGATGCCAATATCACCAATCAGGGACCTCACTTTGAGAGCCCACCTTCTGCTATACCCCATCTTCTAAAAGATAGTGTGAGCACTGACTGGAAACCATTAATGAAAACACCTGAGGTTGGGTTGGCCCCCGACATTAGCCCTCGTGCACATAGAGCTCACAGCAAAGGTGCTTCCAGAGTGCCTTTTCCTGGAGGCTGGTGTCATGAGACACAGATAATTGACCTGTTGGAGATGTTATTCTGGTTTTCCCTTGAGTGCCTGACATTTCCGAGAACATAACAGCAGCCGTTAAAAATAAATAAGTAAATGTAGGGAGCCGATGTTGTGGTGCAGTGGGTTAAGCTGCTAAGTTGCCACTTGTGATATCAGCATCCCATATCAGAGCACCTGTTGAATCCTGTTGGCTCTGCTTCCAATCCAGCTGCCCGCTCATGTACCTGAGAAGGCAGGCAAATAATTGCCCAAGGACTTGGGCCCCTGACACACATGTGGGAGATCCAAATAGACTTCTTGACTCCTAAATTAAACCTGGTCCAATCCTAGCCATTGCGACAATTTGGAGAGTGAACCAGTGAATGGAAGAGCTCTATTTCTGTCTCTCTTTCTCTTTCACTTCACCTTTCAAACAAAACAAATAAATAAATAAATCTTTTTTAAAAAATTATTTATTTGAGAGGCAGAGTTACAGACATATAGAGAGAAAAGTCTTCTTTTCACTGGTTCACTCCCCAAATGGCTGCAACAGCTGGAGCTGGGTCGATCCGAAGCCATGAGACAGGAACTTCTTCTGGGTCTCCCACGAGAGTGCAAGGGCCCAAGCACTTGGGCCGTCTTCCGCTGCTTTGCCAGGCCATTAGCATAGAGCTGGATTGGAAGAGGAGCAGCTGGATCATGAACAAACTGGAGGTGAAGGCTTAGCCTACTACTCCACAGCACTAGCCCCAATAAATAAATCTTTTTAAAAAATGTACTGCCATCATCCACTGGCTGTTTTTGAAGTTCAGTAGTGTTCTAACAGCATATTTCTTTTTTACACTATTCTTAATTATTTTTTTGATTTAGTAAAATCTCATATATTCACTCTGTGTAAACACCGTGACCATTATCTGTCAAAATACGAACACTGATGTGCACCTAGTGTAGATGGACTGTGAAGAAAGGTTTGCAAATCTTGGCTATGGTCTTGTGCCCTATTAACTAATCCAAAAGAAACGTCATTGCAAAGTATTCTGATTACAGGCACTTTGAAAACAACAGGCACTTTGAGGACAGATTGTGTGTTCTTCATCTTTTGGAGACTTGAGTTTCACCTGCTTTAAGATTCAAAAGGCACATTTGAAACCTGAAATAAAGCCGATTCGCTTGGCGATAATCTTCTCCAAGGCTCCTGAACTGGATCAGGAGAACAGGAGAGAGGCTTTGCCGCCTTACCTTTCTGCCTCCCCATGGCAAAGATAACAACTGGGTGTGAAACCGCCAGTAAAATACAGACAGTTGTGCTACAGGTTGGGGCAGGAAAAGACTCCATTCTGAAGTTTACTGCAGAGCCTTTGCTTTGAGACACCTGTTACAGTGTCGTTTGGGCTGCAAATTCCAAACGTTCTGAAGGAGAAGAGACTCGGGGTATGTGGGACCCCTCCAGCTCCCTTTTCCAACTGCTTTAGGCACTATCAGCTCCTGAGGGAGAACTTAAAAAAACAATCAATTATCTGGTGACTTCCTGAGTGGTTTTTTGTTCGTTGTTTATTGTGTGTGTGTGTGTGTGTGTGTGTGTGTGAATAAACTATTCCTGCAGGTTGTGCCAGCAGCTAGACACATCCAGAGGCTGAATTTCCCAGAAACAAACGAAGGATTCTCTTGTAGGCTTTCCCAGCAAATAACTGGAAGCTGCTTGCTAAGGGGCAAGAGCCCTTTGTTTTTAGTCCTGAACGGACTGCTGCATTGGAATTAGCGGCATCCCGCTGGGAACGGACCCTCCCTCCAGCTGGCCACCAGGACAAAGTGGTCGACTTCTCAGAGACCCTCAAGTTAGGAGCCAAAGCAGGTTCTGGAGCTACAGGCGCCCTGTTGTTCTGAGAACTGGCGTCTCCCCTGGCTCCAGCAGAACCAAGGAAACCCTCAGGGCTGTTCCCCTAGGATTAGGGTTCAGAGGGATGCTTTGGGTTTTTTTCCCCCTCCTTTCCGCATCTGTGGCTTCCTCAGAGATGTTTATCAGTGTGGACAGAGCAAGATGCCAAACCGAGACCCTATAGTGTAATGTAAGGTGTTCCCCAGGCCGGCTTAGGAGACCCCTGGGGTTCTGTGTGTGTGTGTGTGTGTGTGCACGCGCAGGACGTGCAAGCCCAGCGCGCTGAAATGCGGCTGCCCTCCTTGCCTACAAAGAGTTGCTCGGCGTCCCTGTCTGCCCCGCACCCTCGGAGAGCGCCAGGGGGAGTCCTCACCGGACAGGGCTTCCCGAGCCCCGGGAGCACCGAGGGCTCGCCTGGCGGAGCTTAGCGCAGCTGGCTCGGCTCTCTCGGCTCGGCGCTGCGGGCGGGCGGGGTGGACACTGGGCTTCTGTGTGCCCGCCGCAGCCGTTGGCTGGCGGGCGCCCAATCCCGGGGCATGCAGCCGGAGCCTGCTCAGGACGCACGGTGGTGACAGACGAGTTCGGTGGCAGGCTTGACCCCCGGCTGTCAGCAGACGCCAGAGTCGGGAGCCCCCGGGCAGCGGGGCCGCAGGGGCCGGGACTGCAGCTGCGGGAGCCGGGGACCCCCGGGATCGGAGGGAAAGAGGAGGCATGGCTTCGGTGTTCATGTGTGGAGTGGAGGACTTGCTGTTCAGCGGCAGCCGCTTCGTGTGGAACTTGACGGTGTCCACGCTGCGGAGATGGTACACGGAGAGGCTGCGGGCTTGCCACCAGGTGCTGCGGACGTGGTGCGGGCTGCGGGACGTGTACCAGGTGAGCCGGGGCGCGCGGGGGCGCCAGGGCCTTGCAGGATGCCCGGTGCTCCCGGGGTAGCGGGTTCCACCTGTATGATTTTTATTCTCTCTCCCCTCGCTACCTCGCTCTGTTCAAACTCCTAGCGGGCTGCGTGGCCTTGGGATCGGATGCTCAGCAACTCGGGAGTAACTGTTGCCTGACAACGCTTGTGAATATTTCCAATGGGGCTTGGGGGGGCACTGCGAGCGAGTCCCCGCTTTTGCGGGCATTAATACAGCGCGGTGCACTGACGGTTGTTTGCCTCAAGACCCTGCAGCTTCGTGGCACAGGGTCTGCCGGGAGTGACTTCTTACTTTCCCAGGATTGCTGCTGCTGCTTCTTCTTTTTTTTTTTTTTAATTTCCCTGGGGGTGAAGGCGGCCATTTCGGGAGCCAGGGTTCGCCCCCCTGTTGACTGTCAGAGGGGCCCTCAGTGGATGTGTCATTTCATTTTAGTTTTCCATCAGGCAGCCCTGACTTGCAAGGCAGAGCCAGGAAAAGCTGATTCTGTGTCTCCTGGCTGTTTGGAAGGAGGGACAGCAAATTGTGAGCACTTTGCAGGAGGGTGGCAGGCCAGGGACGGGCAGGGTGGCCCTGCTGAGTGCTGGAATGCTTGCGTGTGGATCCACTGCCCATCATACCACACAGCCTCTTTATTTCCCTGCGGGGTCCCATCCTGCAGGCAAAATATGCAGCGACTTTTGTTCAACCAGGAGGTTGTTCATCTGGTCTGGGACTGCAGCTTGCCTTGTTTCTTTCTTTCTTTTCTTTTTCTTTTTTTTTTTTTTTAACAGTAATTTATAGGTTTAGAAGTCCTGGGCTTTGATTGTTAATAATATCTTTGAGGCTTAAAAAATAAAAATCTACATTGTTAAGCTAGGAAGATTGTACCCGGAGTTTACTATAGGAATCTGATACAGTATCGCATTTTCTTTACAGTGATATAGATAATGGCTTCATTGTAGTTCATGGATTCCCCCGCTCATTCCTGACCCTATTCCCAATACAGCTGGAATTTATATCTCATTAGATGGTGTCTCGTGTGTGTGATTAAGCACCTGGCTTTGACAAGTCAGGCCTCCATCAATCAGGCACAAAGGAAAGGCTAGCACCTAGGGTTAGAGTATGGAAGTCTGAACAATCAGTGTGTTGTCATCCTTGCTTCAAGGTGAGGACCGTTTGAAGCTGCGCTCTGACGGCCCCTGCTTTGTATAACGTGTCTGGCGATCTCAGCCATTTCGAAACGGAATCCAGAAGCACATGGGGGTTGGAGAGAGTATCGGGCAACTGTGGATGTAACCCGTGCGGCCACATGACACAGCTCCCCAAGGCCAGGAGAGGTGTGTCTGTCTTTCTGTCTTTTTCCTGTCTCGGGAGAAATCCCTGGTCAGTTTGTTCAACAGGACCAATGCTCCTTGTATAGTTTTGTTTTCTCTTTTTAATGTTTTAGAAACTTTCAGAAAGAGATGGCAAATGTGGAAGCCAAGCTCTACACCTCTGTCCCCAAGGATTCGGGATTTGTGGTTTCTCTCTAATATGGTTACTGACCAATTCCTAAGTGTGGGTTCCAGAAATGTGCAACCTCGTGGCTTCTGCATGAGGTTGACCAGTAGTTCTTCTAAAGCACAACAGCAATTTGAGCTACTACAGGACATATATATTTTTTCTTCTGTGTGGGTAGTGTCTGAGCCAATATCCTCTCCTAATGAAAATGAAGAATTTCTAAAATAGTGATGGCTTTTTGAGTATTGGCTTATAAGTAGAAGAAAATGATCTCTGAGTTTAAGATTCCCAAGTCTTCAGAGAAATAAGGTTTTAGAAAATATTTTTAGCCTTAGGAGAACCATAGTATTCTTAATTTCACAGGCTATGTGTTTGCAAGGAAAGTTTTTTTTTTTTTTTTTAAGATTTATTTATTCATTTGAAAGGCAGAACAAGAGGGGAAGAGTCAGAGAGAGAGAGAAAATTTCCATCCACTGAATCACTCTGCAAATGTCCACAACAGCCAGGGCAGGGCCCAGGAGCCAGGAGCTCTGTCCTGCTTTTCTACATGAATGGCAGAGACCCAGGTACTTGAGCCGTCTTCCACTGCTTTTCAGGCACATTAGCAGGATGCTGGATTGGAAGCACAACAGCCAGGACTGAAACCAGCACTTCAATATGGGATGCCTGCATTGCAAGCAGCAGTTTAACCTACTGCACCACAACACCAGCCCGAGATCGTTTTCTTAATGTTTTTCAAATATTGAGCAAGAAAGTAGTGACTTAACTGTATAGAACTGAAAGGCAGTAAAACAAAGTGATTAATGTCTTAGGGTCTAGGTTAAATAGACAAAGCAGCGAATCTAGCCTCTGTCTACGGATGACCGAAGGGAAGTAAATCTTACTGTGTTTCAGTTTCAGCACTTTTTAAATTTCTATTTCCTTTTATTTCATGAGTTTTTTTTTAATCTTTTGTTTTCTTAAGATTTATTCACTTTTTGAAAGGCAGAGTTAGAGAGAGGCAGAGGCAGAAGGAGAAGTTTTCCATCTGCTGGTTTACTCACCAATTGGCTGCAATGGCCAGAGCTGTGCTGATCCGAAGCCAGGAGCCAGGAGCTTCTTCCGGGTCTCCCATGTGGGTGCAGGGGCCCAAAGACTTGGGCCATCTTCTGCTTTCCTCGGCCATAGCAGAGAGCTGGATCAGAAAAGGGGTAGCCGGGACTTGAACCAGTGCCCATATGGGATGCCAGCACTGCAGGTGGCAGCTTTAGCCACTATGCCACAGTGCCGGAGTATGGAAGATGTTATAATGTCTGAATCCAATTATTACATTAAACAACTAGCTTTCAAAGTATTTGTGGAGATAATTTAAAGGATATTATATATTCCCTGTCTCAAAAGAGTTTACAGCCTGAAAGGTAATATTTTTTTTCTGAATTCAAATCTATCTATCTTTCTTTCTTACCATAATTCAGCAGGAATATAGGCAAGGGCTATACATAATAATCAAATGAAAAGATGTCCATTTCACTGACATGCAGTAAATTTTAAAAATAATCATGGATCTATTTCTTCTTAAAGATTTATTCATTTGAAAGGTAGAATTAGAGAGAGATCGTCCATCTGCTGGCTCACTCCCCAAATGGCCGCAACTGGCAGAGCTGGGCCCATCCGAAGCCAGGAACCAAAAGCTTCTTGCAGTTCTTCCATGTGGGTGCAGGGACCCAAGCACTTGAACCATCTTCTGCTGCTTTCCCAGAAACATTAGTAGGGAGCTGGATTGGAAGGGGAGCAGCTGGGACTCGAACAGGTGCCCATACTGGATGCTGGCATTGCAGGCAGTGGTTTTACTTACTATGCTACAGCACTGGCCCCACAGATCCATTTTTACAATGAGTTATACCAATCACAGAGGTTGATAAGGGGGTTCATTGACATATACGATATTTAGCACACTGCCTCGAGCTTAGGAAGCACTGGATAATTGTTCCCTGTTTTGACAGCTAGGATTTCTCTTGTTGCGGTAGGAACCCTAACTCAAACCAGCCTACAGGCTAAAAAGAAGTGACATTGGACACCACTGAGAAGTTAAATGTTGCAGTGAACTTCAGGGATGACTTTGAGGGCACAGTGCTGATTCCCTGTAATCCTTTCAGCCCTGGTTCATGTGATGCCTTCATCCTCGCTTGGTTTCTTCCCTCCTGATAGCAGAAAATTACAGCTGTTTCAGGCCTTAGATTCACGTGTCAGCCCATCTAGAAGGAAGTAAAAGATCTGGTGTCCACCAGCTATCAAAAAGTTCTCAATGGGCATTCGGAGGCCACCCTAATACCATGTGCTGCTTAGCATAGGGAATGAGGCTGCAGTTAATGCAGTATTAATGGGAGTGGTGACCCCAGATGGATAAAATCTTTTTGGTGGGAGTGTGGCAAAAGAAGTTTATTCCTTTTATATCTAAAGCACCAATAGCCATAGATTACATAAACACCTATATTGTGTACATGTGGCATTAAAACTTGGGAGAGGCGGCTGAGCAGCAGGCAAAAAATTGTCTAAAAAGGCTTCTTTTTTTAAATTTATTTTATTTATTTGAAAGAGTTACAGAGAGAGGTAGAGACAGAGAGAGGGGTCTTCCATCCAGTGGTTCATTCCCCAGAGGGCCAGTTCACTCCCCAGAGGGCCGCAATGGCTGGAGCTGAGCCAATCCGAAGCCAGGAGCCAGGAGCTCCTCCAGGTCTCCCATGTGGGTGCAGGGGCCCAAAGACTTAGGCCATCTTCTGCTGCTTTCCCAGGCCATAGCAGAGAGCTGGATCAGAAGAGGAGCAGCCAGGACATGAACCAGCACCCTTATGGGATGCTGGTGCTTCAGGCCAGCGCTTTTAACCCACTGTGCCACAGTGCCGGCCCCCTAAAAAGCCTTATTAATGGAGTGATCATGAACAAAAAGGTTGAGAAACACTGGATTATCCTGATTGGCTCAGGCAAGTGGGGGAAAGGACCCGTTTCTAAAGCCAGGATCAAGGTTGAGCCCCCCAGACCACATATCTGCGCAACAGTAAGGAAGAGTAAAATACTTGGTTGAATGCAGCCAGTGATACTCACTGCATCATTAGAATCTTTAGTCCAGCACTGTTTAATTTTTAAAATTTGTTTATTTGAGAGGCAGCAGGTGGCAGGGATAAGTTAGGAGGAGAGACAGTGAGAGCTCCTATTCACTGTTTCACTCCCCAAGTGCCCGCAGAATCCTGTGTTGGGCCAAGGCCAAAGCTGGGAGCCAGAAATGCAATCCCAGTCTCCCCTGTGGGTGATAGGAACCTAGTTTCCTAAGTCATCACCACTGTCTCCCAAGGTCTGCATTAGCAAGGAGCTGCAGTCAGGAGCTGGAGTCAGGTGTCAGTCTCAGATACTCCAGTATGGAACATGACATCTCATTTGGCATCATAACCCCTAGCTAAATGCACATCCCTAGCACTCTTTCAATAAAAATAGTTGTTTTTCAAAGTAAGCATGAAGATTAATGCACATCCCCTTTGTGATTTTTTTTTAAAGATTTATTTATTTATTTGAAAGACAGAGTTACAGAGAGAGAAAGAAAGAGATCTTCCATCTGCTGTTTTACTCCCCAAGTGGCCTCAGTGGCCAGAGCTGGGCCAATCCAAAGCCAGGAGCCAGGAGCCAGGAGCCTCTTCCGGGCCTCCCACATGGGTAGCAGGAGCCCAAGTACTTGGGCCATCTTCTGCTTTCCCAGGCCATTAGCAGGGAGCTGGGTCTGAAGTGGAGCAGCAGGGACTCAAACCGGCACCCATATGGGGTACTGGCGCTGTGGGCAGAGGCTTATCCTACTACACCTCAGCACCAGCCCCTCTGAATATTTTTGCCACAGTAATTTGAGCTAAAAGTGTGGGGTTCATTGTTAGAACCCCTGTAGTTCTATCCCATAATTATGAATTCTGAACTATAAGGATGAATATTGTGGTGTACTGCCCAGCTTTCTTGCATGTGAGCTGGAAACACACTGATGAGTGACATATTTTAGTAAACCCACATGATAATCATCCTATTGATAAAAAAGGTGTCATTTTTCTTGCTTCTGGTCTGAGTAGCGTTGTTTGTAAGGAAATCCAAAGCTCGGTCACTCTGGAGAGAAGAAAGGGTGGGGCAGGAGAGATCCATTACATGAACTCCCTGGCCGTGCCCTGGTAGGGTTTAGTTTATTCATAAACCATAAGTGAAATAAGATCTCACACCTATTCATAAGGTATTTGGCAATGGCATTGTCTGGCTAGCAAAGCCAGGAAAGCATAATTTCTTTGGAATTGAACACTTCCTCCACTTCTAGATATTGGAGAGGCAAGTGACTTAATTTGCCAACAAACCGTGAATAATTAAAATACCAGCTATAAGGCATTCCTGTAGTAACATGAGTAAATCAAAAGCAGGCTGAGACAACACTTAGGAGCAACGGCTTGAATCAGGTTCAAGTAGCAGACGTGGGTGTTCACCTTCAATTTGAGCCAAATTTTAGAAGCTGATTCATCAGCCATCTATCTGTCCTGCTGATATCTTGCCTGGATGGGTTGCATTATAACCATTAATGAGATTTAACAAACAACTGAGGTGGAAAACGGTGGGAGAATGTTGTTGAAAACCGATCAACACCGTTTGCTTTTTTATTCAATGTGACATGTTCTAACAAAACTCTGCATTTAGGATTGGGTTTTCCTCTTCTTCCAGTGTCCCAAAGGTGGAATTTCTTACAAACCATGAATGGAGTCATTGCCTTCAAGAAAAAGCAACTTGAACGAAAATCTGGGAGAGTGAAGGGACCCAAAGACCCTGAGACAGGCAGCTGGCACTGAGCGTAGCGTACAGTACAGAACACCCAGAGTCTGCAGGCTCAAGTTCAGCACATTTGACCTTGAGCAAATTACTTCCCCTCTCTGAGCATGGTTTCCTCCTGGGTAAGATGGGAGAACAGTAGCAGCTATATTGAGGGATAGGGTGAGAAGTTCATGAGATACTGTATTTAATAGCAGTGCACCCAGCACAAGCAAATGCTCGATAAATGTATGATGTATGATGTGTAAAGGACTTAACATGGAATTCAGAGGAGGTACTTGATAAATGGCTGCTAAGGGCATTACAATCACTTTTATAAGTGAGACTAGTTCTCTGGAAACTAACCCATCTTTACACGTAGAGAAGCCGTAGTAGTTCCCACAGATGTGTGTAGGGTATGGACCTTGGGTGTTTTTATCCTGTTCTCTTCAGCAGATTCATGTCCTCTTTTTAAAAAATTACTTAGTAGAGAGCAAGGGAGGGAGACAGAAAGTTCTAACCATCTGCTGGTTCATGCCCCAAATGCCCACAACAGCCAGAGCTGGATCAGCCTTAAGCCAAGAGCCAGGAACTCAACCCAGCAGGGATCCAGGTACTTGAGCCATCACCTGCTTCCTCCCAAGGTGTGCATTAGGAAGAAGCTGGAATTGGAAGCAGAGCCAGGACTCAAACCCAGGCACTCTTATATCCCAAGTGATGTCTTAACCTCTGTGCCGAACACTTGCCCTAGCTGGTATCTTAACAACTAAGCCAAACGCCTGCCCCCATATCTTCTTTTAATTAAGCCCGTATGTAAGATCTAGGAAGCCACCATCATCTCATACCTAGAGTCTCTGGGATCATCTGTCTCTATCCAAGACTCTGATGTTCCATCATCTGCTACACCTGAACTTTGTATCTCACCTTATTGGTTGGCAAAGGCCAGGTCTCCAAAAAGGCAATTTCCCATTAAGCAGTCAATGACCTATGTACATTTCAGATAACATGTGAGGATCCCTCAAAACTTCATGGAAAATGATTTAAAGATTTTTGGTGGCAGAAAAATTTTGAAGTCCATGGACAGTTTTCCATAATATTATGAAAAATTTTAAAAAGTTCATTTTCCATGAACTTTTTAAAGACCCCTAGTATGCATGGATTTCAAAAAAAAAATCGCACTAAAATAAGCTGTATCTTTTAATGGCAATTTTCAAGAACTCTTTGAAGTACTCTCATATCCCTGTACTCTCCATAGTCCTCTGAGTGACATAGACCAGGAGCAGTGTGGGGGAGCAGCAATGAGGGCCCGCAGGTGGAATCTGGCCTGCCTCCCGTTTCTGTAAACTTTCATCATCACACAGCCACACTTATTCACTTACACATTATCCTCAGCTGCTTTCACACTACAGCAGCAGAATGGAGTAGTTATGACTCAGTTACTTAGAACTGAGTTGTTGATACTAAGACTGCATTGCCCACAAAACTGAAAATATTTACCATCTGGACTTTTAAAGAAAACGTTTGCCAATCTGTGGAATAGGAAAGAAAGTAAAATTCTGGGGAGAGAATGTTGGAGGAAGAAAAGCCCAGAATTCTATCATAGAAAAATAGCAGTGGAAGGAATGTGGAAAAATTCCGTCAATGAAAACCTAGTCACAAGGAAAACGAAGGCTGAGCGCTCAGTTTACCTGGACTTGGTCCTTCAATGGAAAACGAGGGCTGGAGTGACGGACTCATTCTTCCATGTGTTCATTCAGTCATACCTAAAATAATTACCAAGTGCTCACCCTGTTCCAGGTCCTGTGCCAAGAGGTTTGCAACACAAAGTCCAAAGTTTTTCCTGCCCTCAAGAAATACATGAGGGCGCTGCAAGAAGTTCATGAGAAATGGACCTGAGGTCCAGGCCTAGGTGTTTCGTAGTGCGCATTTCCCCTGCACGTGTGGAAGACCCCTGGTGCTGTCAGCTAGGGGAGGCAGTTGAGAAAATCAAGCTCTACGAAGCACTTTCCCCTTTCAGGTGAAGAGGGCAGGGTGTCTAAATCAGAGAAGGAAGGGAGGAGAGCCAAGGGCACTTCCTGGAGGAGGTGATTCTGAGGCTATTTTTTGTTAAGATGCATTTATTTATTTGAGAGGCAGAGTTACAGAGAGAGAGAGGGAGACAGAGAGATCTTCCATCTGCTGGCTCACTCCCCAGATGGCCACAATGGCCGGAGCTGGGCCCATCCGAAGCCAGGAGCTTCTTCCAGATCTTCAAGGCAGGTGCAAGGGCACAAGCACTTGGAGTATCCTCCATTGCCCTCCCAGGCCATTAGCAAAGAGCTGGATTGGAAGCAGAGCAGACGGGACTCGAATCAATGCCCATATGGGATGATGACAACACAGGTGGAGTCTTAACCTGCTACGCCACAGCACCGGCCCCTGAGGCTATTCTTGGAAGGACAAGTAAGCCTAAAGTAGTTGAAGAAAGGTAGACAGAGAGGGAGATGAAGAGAGAGAGTTAGTTCTACTATCTGGTTCACTCCCTAAACAGCTGCAAAGGATGGAGCTGGGCCAAGTGAAGCCATGAGCCCTGAACCCCATCTGAATCTCCCACGTGAGTGTCAGGGCCCCAAGCTCTTGGGCCATCTTCCTCTGCTTTCCCAGGTATGTTATCAGGGAGCTGGATCAACCTGGACTGGAACCACTGCTCTGATATGGGATGCCTGCATCACGGGTGGCAGCTTAACTCCCTGTGCCACAACACCACTCCAAACAGCATGACTTTTGGGGTTACTATGAAGGGTTTGTTAAAAACTTGATCCCAGATGAGTGCTGATTCAGATTCTGGCTGCTTTGCTTCTGATCCAGCTCCCTGCTAATGTGCCTGAGCAGGCAGCAGAAGATGGCCCAAGTGCTTGGGCCCTTGCCACCCATGTGGGACACCTGTGTGGAGTTCCTGAGTCCTGGCTTCAGCATGTCCCAGCCCCAGCCATCGTGGCCATTTGGGGAGTGAATCAGTGGATGTCTCTCTTTCATTTAAGTAAATTTTAAAACATTTTAAAACAAAATAAAAACCTGATGAGTTGAAGGGAGGAACAGAGATTTTGTTGGAAAATAACTCCTGAACTTGAATGACTTGTGCTTTTAGATTACAATACTTTTCTTCAGAACTCTGCGGGGAGGGGAAAGGTTGAGGTAGAACTGCTGCTTTAGCAGTGTGGCTGACAGGTGCAGGGGAGGATGGTGTGCTGGAGGCAGGGAGGCACGGGGAGCCCCGATTGATGGCATTCAGGTTCAGGATTCCAGTGGCTTGCAGCAGGAAAAGTTTGGTCTTCTGTTCATTCTGCCTATCCAAACACAGGTTGTCTGGGAGTGCTGCGCGTCACTGTCTCTCAGACCCACAGTCAGACACACTGAACACCTCCAGTTGCCATCTTTAGAGTGTGGCACTGGCAATTATGGGTTTGACCTCCAAGTGACTCGTGTCATGTCTCACACGTCACTGGTCAGAACTGGTCATGTGACCCACTCTACCAGGGGCCAAGGAAAGCAACTCTGCCTACTGAGAGACAGCGTGGGGAACAGCGTGAATGCCGATTCTGAAATGGAGACTAACAAGCAGCAAGTTTGTTAGTGAACCCTCTGTGGTTCAACACCTGCACAGAAGAATGGAAAGAAGGATTAAGGGAAGAGGCATTTGGCCTAGCGGTTAAGACCCATGTGTCTCATCTCAGAGTATCTGAGTTCATTTCCCAGCTGTGGCTCCTGACTTCAGCTTCCTGATAATTGCAGACCCTGGGAGGCAGCAGTGATGTCTCAAGTGACTGGGTTTCTGCCACCCACGTGGGTGATCCAGGTGGAGCTCTCAAATCCTGGCTTTGGGGAGTGAACCTGTCTGTGGGAACTCTCTTGTGCATGTTCCTGCGCGCTTGTGCTCTCTCTCTCTCTCTCTGCTTTTTGTATATTAAAAAAAATTTTTTTTAATGAGATTGAGCAAAGGCGGCCTCACCAAGGGCCACAGCTGACCTCACAGTGGCTCTGAAGTTGAGAGTTGTCCCAAGTTGAAACAAGAGGAATGGGTCTTCCCACAACTGTCAGTCCATCCTTGGAAGTGGGTCACCCTTGAAAAGCGAAGGTGACCTTGGAGAAGGCAGCCTGCTTTTTAAGGGAGAGCAGTTCCCAGGCGGGGCTGAGAGCTTCCCTCTCCCAGTTTGCACAACAGCTGGGGCAGTGCATCAAGGCAGCACATCACAGCGTCTCCTACAACATGCCTGCTCATTAGAGGCTACGGCCACAGCCGGTGCCAATACAGGGCCTTTGGGAACGAAGTGGAGAGCACAGTGGGGTTGATGTGAGAGTGCAGAATTGCGCTTTAAAAAATTACCAGACCAGCGCTTAGCCCTCTGCCTCTATGCTGAGTTGCCCGCCTGGTCTGGCCAGGTGTCATCTCTCCACCCAACCATGTAACCTCGTTCTCCCCACCCCCCCCCCCCAATCCAAGCAACTGGGCACCCTCCCAGGTCCTGTCTGGAGAGGTGCCCATCCATCCTTACGGATGTCCCTTCCCTAATAAACCTTGCTATTTTACCTCCTCCCTCCCCCCCCCTCCAAAAAAAATTACCAGACCGACATGGCAGTCTCCTGCCTGTATCCTGCTGTCTGTTGAGGCTGTTGGGCATCCTGGGAGTCAGCAACAAGGAATGAGCCCCACGTGCAGAAAGGAGAGAAACGCTGGCTGAAAAACAAAATGAGTCCACTGATCACTGATGACATTCAATGACCACTTTTCCCATAACTCCAGACTGGGGTTTTATGGTGGACAGCTGAAATGCCAACATACCCAGAGGAAAAAAATCACCTGAATTTTAAGCCCAACATTTGACATAAATAAATTTCTAAAAGAATCACACAGTTTAAGGTCAGTAAGATTAAGGGGAAGGTCAATGCGATGTTGGAAAAGCATCTTTAAGCCCTGGTTTAAAGATGGAAAACACCAAGTGGAGAGTGGCTTCCTTGCCTTTTCCAGGGAGTGTTTGTTGTTCCTATTCTGTCTTTTCTAGGTGGAGCTGCAGAACGAAATCACTTCCTTGCTCATCCTCTACTTAAGTTTATTCTGAACCTTATATTTTTGAGGTGCCAGTTGGTGGTTGTTGGAAAGTTTGAATGACTCAAATGAGAAATAACCTGTGTAGCTCTAACCTTCATAAGCAAGACCATATGACTTACAGGGTGGAAAGAAGGCAAACATCAAGCTCTCATGGAAAAAATTAAAACTAACATCCATCTGTCAATACAGATGTATTGTAGACAGATGTCATCCATCACAGATATCCCTGGGTCCCTGAAATAAACTTTTGTTAGGGAAGAAGCCGGTAAATGTGGTTTAGTGAAATAGTTGCATTTCTACCTAATGTCTCATTTTGAGTCTCTAGAATTTTGTGTCTGAATAGAGTTTTTTTTTTGTCTAAATAGCTGTTTTCCCTTTAGTGCTTTTATGTAATCTCATTGTCTTAACTTGACTAATAACTACTAATTATTAAACAGCCATTTTGTGCTAGGCCTTGTACTTGGCAGTTGCATGTACAGTATTATCTTTAAGAAAATAAAAAAGTATAGGGTTTATGTTGATATACAAAAATACAGCTTCATCTTAAAATGAATTCAGTGTTGAAATATATATACAAAAATATAAAAGATAATATAAGTGAGTCAACATATTATCAAGCCACTGCCTGCAATGCTGGCATCCTATATGGACACCGGTTAGAATCCTGGCTGCTCCACTTCTGATCCAGCTCCCTGCTAATGAACCTGGGAAAGCAGCAGAAGATGACCCATGTGCTTTGACCCCTGCGACCCACTTGGGATGTATATTGAATCTGTATGAAAATAAGTCTATGAGGACAAAATTTTAAAAATAAACACTTTTTTTGCTGATGTTGTGGCTAGTTAAAGCCAGCATCCCATATGGGCACCAGCATCCCATATGGGTGCTGGTTCGAGCCCCGGCTGTTCCATTTCCGATCCAGCTCTCTGCTAATGCACCTGGGAAAGCAGTGGAAGATGGCCCAAGTGCTTAGACCCCTGCACCCATGTGGGAGACCCAGAGAAAGCTCCTGGCTTTGGGTCAGCTCAGCTCCAACCATTGCAGCCATTTGGGGAGTGAACCAGCTGGTGGAAGACTTTCTTTCTGCCTCTCGCTCTCTCTGAATGTAACTCTACCTCTTAAATAAAATAAATCCTAAAAAAATTTACTATGTTTGCTTCAGATGTTTTTCTGTAAGATAATAAAATTATATAGAAATGAAAACCGCATTGTACCTCCCCTTTCTCACTGGGAATAATCCTACCCAGAAGGTTTTCATTGCTGGACTTTTTTTTTTTTATAACTTTGCTACATGTGTATCTACAAATAATAGGTCTTTATTTTGTGCATTTGTGTAATTTGTATGTGTGTGCATGTGAATTTGTGTGTGAAAGAGGGAGAGAAAGAGGGGTTCTGTTACCTTCTTTTTCTCTCTCAACTGGTTTTGGAATTTGTAAATTTTTTAAAGATTTATTTATATTTTTTTGAAAGAGAGAGGGAGAGATCGAGAGAGAGAGAGAGAGTGCATGAGTAAACCAATCTCTTGTTGATGGGCATTTAGTTTGTTTGCAAATTTTCGGTGTCCCAAAATACTACAGTGAAAAATTTTGATTTTCATCTTCTTGTGCATATGAGTGAGATTTCCTCTACAGTATGTACTGAAAAAAAAAAGAATTGCTCCATTTGTCTGCTTTATTCCGTGTTGTGCCTTATCCTGTCCTCTCCAAGCTGACATTGTGAACCCCATTGTAGTGACTTTATGGACTGACTAGCTGATAAGCCATGGTGCTGAACTGTGAGCAGTGCTCTTGCAGATTCCAGCCTTCAGCCTCTGCTTTATTTATCAAGAGGTAAATAACACGTGAAGATCAACTCTTATTGTTTATTCATTTACTCAACAAATATTGGGCAGTCGAGTACTCAAAAATGAAGTCTATAGACTCAGGTTGCCCGAGGTCAAATCCTGACTCAGCTGTTGGAAGATTGAGTTATCTGAAGTCCAGCTTTTCCTGCTATAAAATGTGGATATTTATAGTACGATTACAGTGTAGTAGTATATGGTATAGTATAGGTGCTATGGTCATTGTAAGGGTGATAAGAATTAAATGTACTGGTATTTGAAAGCATTGTTGGATAGATGGATGAATGGGTACCCAACAGATAGTTATCTTTGTATGTGTTGTCTTTGATTTTTTTTTTTTTTTTTTTTTTTTTTTTTTGGACAGGCAGAGTGGACAGTGAGAGAGAGAGAGACAGAGAGAAAGGTCTTCCTTTTGCTGTTGGTTCACCCTCCAATGGCCGCCATGGCTGGCACACTGCGGCCGGCGCACCGTGCTGATCCGATGGCAGGAGCCAGGTACTTATCCTGGTCTCCCATGGGGTGCAGGGCCCAAGCACTTGGGCCATCCTCCACTGCACTCCCTGGCCACAGCAGAGGGCTGGCCTGGAAGAGGGGCAACCGGGACAGAATCCGGCGCCCCGACTGGGACTAGAACTCAGTGTGCCGGCGCCGCAAGGCGGAGGATTAGCCTAGTGTATGTGTTGTCTTTGATTTTTATGTGCATAAGTAACTTTTGAACCTTCTACAATCTGCAGAAACCTTGACTCCTCTTTCCTTCCATTGCTCCAGGTTAGGAATTGTTGTCTGAGTGGCGACTGGGAAAAGAATCACTGACCACTGTGTAGAGACGCAGTGCTCATGACTTTTTTTTTTAAAGATTTATTTATTTGAAAGGCAGAGTTACAGAGAGGTAGCAGTGGGGGTTGGCAGGGGAGGTTTCCATCCACTGGTTCACTCCCCAGATGGCTGCAGTAGCCAGAGCTGAGTTGATCCGAAGCCAGGAGCCAGGAGCTTCTTCCGGGTCTCCCACGCGGGTGCAGTGACCCAAGCACTTGGGCCATCTTCTGCTGCTTTCCCTGGTCATCAGCAGAGAGCTGGGCCAGAAGTGGGGCAGCCGGGACTCAAACCAGTGCCCATATGGGATGCCAGCACTGCAGGCGGTAGCTTTACCCCTTACGCCACAGCGCCGGCCCCTCCCATGACTTTTTATCAGGAAGCTCTTGAGTGTCATGCTGCTGTCTTCTTGGTTTGGTCTATTGAAAACAAAGATGTACATAACTGTATATTTGTTTTATTTCCATCTCTCCAACAGGAAGATATTAAACATTCTTCTCCCCTTCCCTGAACCCCACTCCATAGAACTAAGAACCCCACATTCTCATTCATGAAGGCTCTGGAACCCCATAACTGCTTTCTTTCTCAACTGTGTAAGCTGTCCTCCCATATGACCCTCAGATCTGCAACACCTGCAGAGACTCCATTCTTACAAGTTTCATGCCACACTTAGGTGGTGTCGCCAGCAAATATTTTTACAGAAATTAGTGTGTCACATTAAAATGCAGTTAGATGCTTATTATCCAAGAAAGAAAGTTCGCTTGGTAAAAATAGAGAAATGCTATCATCAGCTGGACCTGTATTAAAATCAGGTATCTACCACTTAAGGGCTGTGTGACCTTGGTCCAAGCTACTGGATTTTCCTGAACATGTTTCTTTACCTGTCCAAAAGAAAAAATGATAAAAATTGAATGTATGTGATTTAATGTTATATTATAACTAGTACTCAAACAGTATTTTTCACTTTGTGTTTCTGTGTGGGTGCAAACTGTTGAAAGCTTTACTTAATATATGCTAAATTGATCTTCTGTATATAAAGATAATTGAAAATGAATCTTGATGTGAATGGAAGGGGAGAGGGAGGGGGAGAGGGGAAGGTTGCGGGTGGGAGGGACGTTATGGGGGGGGAGCCATTGTAATCCATAAGCTGTACTTTGGAAATTTATATTCATTAAATAAAAGTTAAAAAAAAAGTTGAAAGTAACATTGAGGAATAGATGCTTTGTAAATGGACAATTATGAACACCATGCAGAATTTAAGCCCAAACAGCCCTAGCTAACAGCTCTCATATGTGATATTGGCAAGCTACGCATCTCTGTGTAGGAGATGAAGATATGGTAGTACCTACCTGTTAGAGTTGTGAGCAGACAGAACAAAATCATGTGAATGAAGATCTCACTGAAGTGGCTGGCACGAAGCATTTAAAAAAATACCAGTTATAATTATTTTTGTTTGATGAACATGTTCCTTTGTGTGGGACACAGGGCTAAGAATTTTATGTTTATAATTTTCTTTAATTCTTCTAATCATTATGTGAAATAGGCATAATTAAACCCATTTGGCAGGTGCAGAAATTGTTTTCAGCTGTTTAGTAACTTGTCCAAAAGCAAAGACTGGAGCTCAGATGTGTCAAAATTTATATCCCATTGACTTGATCCATTGATTCACATGGGCTTAGTTTGCCATTTACCTGGAGTCATGCCTCTTCCTTTTTTACATCAGCCTTTATGGAGTCTTTTCTAGCACCAGAGTGAAAAGGGCCCCTTAGACTGCCTGTTTCACTTCTTTAGGACTCTTTCCACTTGAAAAAGAAGAAGCAGTTCATTTCTAATTGCAAACGTGCAAACATCCACAAGCATGTGGCTGAGCTCTTTCTCTCCTCCTTCTACCCCAGATGTCCCTAAGCTCAAGCCATGGAGGGGTCCACACCCACACAAGGGAATCCTTCTAGATCCTCATGGTTAAGTGCAGTCAGCTAGAGCCACAAGGCCTGGGTTCAAAGCCCAGCTTTGCTGCCCACTACATGGGAAGCAAGTTACTCAACCTCTCTGTTTGTTTCATTTTGGGAACATAAATATCATCCCACACCTCTGAGGATAATTGTGAGAAATTAGTGACTATTTATGTCTTGCTATATGTCCGCTACCTAAATTAGGCCTGGGAAGGAGTAGGCCTTCAGGATATATTATAAACATCTAATGTTTAGGAACCATGATGGGTGCATGAAGTGCACTGGATATTACACACTTCAACTACTGTTCTACATAATGTCATCATTTGTTACTGAGCACTTTTTGTTGAGTGATATTGATTACCTTCTGGCACGTCTCTGGGTAGTTGGAATACAACATAACAGACAGACGTGGGCTCTACCTTCATGTTGCTAAGAGAATGGGAATGACAGGGAAAGTGTGACAAAGGACTTCTTCCCATAAGTTTTAGTAAAGCCGTGACTCTAAGGATAAGAAGATCAAAGAGAACTGCATTCCCAGTGGTGGGACTAGCAGGTGCAAAGGCACTGAGGCAGGAAAGAAGTTGGAGTGTTAGCGGAATGGTGAGAACAGAATAGCTGAAATGTGGAGGGTTTAGTGATGGATTCCTAGGTGTCCTAGTGTTCTGAAGTCCGTGTGGAGCATGGTGGATTTTTAAGTGTAGGAAAAAATCATTCACTCAACTAGTTTTTACTTCATGCCTATTTCACTCTAGACTAGCCAGGCAGTAGAGATATAGCAACAAACAAAACATGAAGCCCTGCCCTCTTAGGACTTACTTTTTTAAAAAATACACTTTTAATTCCAAAATATACTTTTAATTCCATTTTTTGTGAACTGTTGGACACACTCTCATATTCTTTCTTCGTTAGCCAATGTGTGGCTGGCCTCTTCTTTTCTTTTAAAGATTTATTTTATGTATTTGAAAGACAGAGTTACAGAGAGAGGTAGAAACAGAGAGAAAGAGAGGTCTTCCATCTGCTGGTTCACTTCCCATAATGGCTGCAATGGCTGGAGCTGAGCCAACCTGAAACCAGGAGCCAGGAGCTTCTTCCGGGTCTCCCACATGAGTGCAGGGGCCCAAGGAATTGGGCCATCTTCTGCTGCTTTCCTAGGCCATAGCAGAGAGCTGGTTAGGAAGTGGAGCTGCCGGGATTTGAACCGGCGTCCATGTAGGATGCCAGAACTGCAGGTGGCAGCCTTACCTGCTAGGCCACAGCACCGTCCTGGGACTTACTTTCTAGCTGGCAGTTTTTCTCTCTAGTCTAATGAAATTCAGACTTATTGCATCTAGCTGCCTCCTGACATTGCCACTTTCCAGAATAGTCCACACTTTAAACTTGCCCTATCCAAATTTGAACTCCAGACATTCTCAGGAAATCCTGCTCTTTCTTCAGTTAACTGGCAGCTCTGCCCCTTCAGACGCTCTGGTCAAAACCTTGGGTCATCCGCAGCTCCTAGTCCATCAGCACACCCTTTTGGCTCTCCCTTCCATGTACACAGATTCCCTTTTACCATCTTGACCACCATATCCGTGGGCCCGTCCACCCTCAATTCTCGGCTGGACTGTGATAGCTGCTCCGAATGGATCTCTGCCAACACTGTGGTCTGTCCTCAACTTTGCCTCCAGGGTGATTTTGCTCGAAGTCAGATCATGGCATTTTTCCACTCAGTACCCTCAAGTGCCTTCCCAACCTGGAGAAAAAGCCCCCTTAGGCTTCCTCCAAGGCCCTGTGCCCATGTGGTTGGCACTCCCTCTCCTGGGCTTCCTACCGCCCTCCTCAGCAGATGCACCCAACCCCTGCCCTTAACTCTTGTGCTCTTCCCAGCGAAGCTGACCTCCTCTCTGGGCCTCAAACCTGCCAGGCACACTCCAGCTCAGAGTCCTAACCTCTGGAGTGTTCTCTGCTCTGCCTGCCTGGGAAGTCTACGTGGCACCTCCCCCCATCATTTCCTGCAGATCTCCTGAGGCGCTCAACCCAGAGATGACCCTGACTGTGCTCTTAGTCTGCTTTATTTTTCTCTGCGACCCTTCTCACCACCTGAGGTTGTAGTTCGATTTCCTCTTCTTTTTTAAACATTTATTTGAAAGGCAGAATGACAGAGAGAAAGGGAGAGAAACAGTGAGGTCTTCCATCCCCTGGTTCACTCTCCAAATGGCGGCAAACCAGGAACTCCATCCGGGTCTTCCATTTGGGTGGCAGGGGTCCAAGCACTTGGGCCATCATCCACTGCCTCCCCGGGTGAATTAGCAAGGATGGGAAGCAGAGCAGCCAGGACTTGAACCAGTGCTCCAATCTGGGATGCCATTGTCACAAACTGCAGCTTCACCACTGTACCACAATGCTGGCCTCTGGCTATATTTTTTGGAGGGGGGTGAGGGAGGGTATCGTGATTTTATTTTAATCTATTTTTTCCAAAGAAACCATTTATTTAAGGAGTACAAATTTCATAAGTAAAACTTTGGGAATATAATGATTTTTCCCACCTTTCCCACCCTCCCACCCCCACTCCCAACCCACTCCCAACCCACCTCCTCCTCTCTCCCATTCCCAGTCCCATTCTCCATTAAGATTCATTTTCAATTAACTTTACACACAGAAATCTATGCTAAGTAAAGATTTCAACAATTTGCACGCACGCGCGCGCACACTCACACACACACGCACACCTGAAACTGTTTGAGATCAAGTTTTACAGTTAATTCTCATAATACAACTCATTGAGGACAGAGGTCCTGCATGGGAAATAAGTGCACAGTGACTCCTGTTGTTAATTTAGCAATTAACACTCTTATGTATGATGTCAGTGAACACCTGAGGCTCTTGACATGAGTTGCCAAGGCTGTGGCAACTTTTTTTTTTTTTTTTTTTTGACAGGCAGAGTGCACAGTGAGAGAGAGACAGAGAGAAAGGTCTTCCTTTGCCGTTGGTTCACCCTCCAATGGCCGCTGCGGCCGGTGCACCGCGCTGATCCGATGGCAAGAGCCAGGTACTTATCCTGGTCTCCCATGGGGTGCAGGGCCCAAGGACTTGGGGCATCCTCCACTGCACTCCCTGGCCACAGCAGAGAGCTGGCCTGGAAGAGGGGCAACTGGGACAGAATCCAGCGCCCTGACCGGGACTAGAACCCGGTGTGCTGGTGCCACAAGGTGGAGGATTAGTGTAGTGAGCCACGGCACCGGCTTATGGCAACTTTTCGAATCCACAATCTCTGTCAATATTTAGACAAGGTCATAAGCAAAGTGGAAGTTCTCTCCTCCATTCAGAGAAAAGTACATCCTTCTTTGATGGGCCCTTCTTTCCTCTGGGGTCTCACCCATAGAGGTCCTTCATGTAGAATGTTTTTTTGCTGCAGTGTGTTGGTTTTCCATGTCTGAAATGCTCTCATGGGCTTTTCAGCCAGACCTGAATACCTTAAGGGCTGATTCTGAGGTCAGAGTGCTATTTAAAGCAATTGTCATTCTATGAGTCTGCTGTGTGGACTGCTTCCTGTGTTGGAACATTCTCTCCTTTTTAATTCTATTGTCATTACCAGACACTTGGTTTTATTTATATAACCCTTTTAACACTTAATCCTATCTATATGATCACTTTAACACTTAAGATGGCATTTTTAACCACCCTGGCTATATTTTTTTGATATGGCATATTTCTCTCCGGGCTTGGAGTGTTAGCTGAAGGCATGCAGGGATCTCACTGTCATTTCCTTGGTACCTGGAACAGTGTGGCAAATAGCACAGGAAAGGTAAGAGCAATCAGGAGGCCAGTGCTAATGACCAGCTGGGAGCCTTCAGGGACCTGAGTGAGGCCAGTGGCAGCTGGCAGTACATTTGGAGGATGTGATGGCAGCATTGGTGGGACTCTGTCCACAGGGAGTGTTTGCATTCTGTAAAGTTTCTTTTTTCAAAAAAAGATTTATTTTGAAAGTCAGAGTTACACAGAGAGGAGAGAGAGAGAGAGAGAGAGAGAGAGAGAGAGAGAGGTCTTCCAACCGATGGTCCACTCCCCAATTGGCTGCAACAGCTGGAGCTGCGCCGATCCAAAGCCAGGAGCCAGGAGCTTCTTCTGGATCTCCCACCTCCCACGTGGATGCAGGGGCCTAAGGACTTGGTCATCTTCCACTGCTTTCCCAGGCCATAGCAGAGAGCCGTATCGGAAGTGAAGTAGCTGGGACTAAACCAGCGCCCATATAGGATGCCAGCGCTTCAGGCCAGGGCGTTAACCCACTGCATCACAGCGCCGGCCCCGTGAAGTTTTGAAAAACCTTACAGCAAAATGGCTGAGCATGCTGAAATATATCTGCGTGTGTGTATGTTGATTCTTTTTAGTCATTGAAGATAGCCCTAAGCCAGTCACTTGATCTCTGAGGATATGTGGTTTTGGCTTTTGTGGTGGCCATTTCCTTAGGGAAGCAGCATTTTTGACAGCAGAGCAGTTTATTTCCTTCAGTCCCTATGAAAATGGGCTCACCCGGGACCCCAGCTTCTGTGCACTGCCAGCTGCAAGTGCGTACCCGTGCCCCACCCAGGGCGGGGAGGTTGGTGGGGAGGTTGTGTGTGTACTTGTCAGCTCTGGCTGTCAAGCCATTGCTATTTCCTGCACCCAGCCCTGTGGTTAAGCTCTGGAAGATGCCCTGTTTTTCCTGCTCAGTGCCAGCAGGCATTCCAATGGTTTTGCCTTCTGTTTGGGGCATTCTTGTGGATGTCACTTGTCTTTCTGCCCCCGTGTCCAATCATTCCTACCCACCGGAGTTCAAGGACAAGAAGATCCTTTTGACTCGATTTGCCTGAATTCTTAGGAACAAAGCACAAACACAAAACCAAACTCTTATTTTCTGGTCCTTATTAGCGTTTAATTAAGTTTGCTTTCCTCAACGCCTTGACTATGTCCAAGCCTTTTAAAATTCTGCAAACACAGACAATATGAAGAGAGTTTGACCCTGCAAGTTACAAGATGGCCATTGTGTCTAATTATCAACCTCTTCCAATAAGGACAGAAGAGTAATCTCTAGAACAAAGAGAAATGCCAGACATTGCTCAAATATGTCCTAACAAGAGAGCACGTTTTCTTTTAATAAATAGGCCAACACCAATCTTAAAATGAATTCCGTGTTGAAGTTTGAAACAGTTTGGTCAGGACATAAAGAATCTGAACTGTCTGCTCCTGCTTAAATTTACAGGGCTCTTTATTCCTTAAGAGTTTTATATATTAAACTTTCTAGGTATTGATGCCAAATATAGTTCCAGCCAAACTCTTACGGTTTTGCTCTCCAATTCTTTTTGGAAATGAATTGTGTGTGTGTGTGTGCGTGTGTGTGTGTGAATGTGTTTTTTCTTTTAGTAAACATCAGATGCCAGCCCTGAGTTTCAAGAGAAAGAAATTTGTTTTTCAGATGTTGGTGCCAGCGTCTGAGCAGTACACTTCTTCCCCCCACAACTCATCAGCTGCATTTCTTCAGGCTCCTCTACCACATGAGGTTACAGCTATAGCAGACATTTGCCATACCTGTGTCTGTAGGCTGTGTATTTTAAATAAATCAAGCTTATGTTCTTTCCACCCTTTTCTCTCTTCTCCTGGTTTTTAAGGTGTTCTTTCTTGGAGCTAAATAGGTAGTGTTCAATAAGTAAGTAAAATATGTGTGTACATAATGCACACATAAGTGAAAATATGTAAATACATATATGACCATATGTGTACGTGTGACCGTGTATCTGAAGTTTGTCCAGAAGGTAAAACCATAAGCCAATGTATTTCATAAGCATTTTTTTAAAGATTTATTTACTTGAATGAATGACAGAGATAGAGGAGAAAGAGGGAGATTTTCTACCCACAGGTTCACTCCACAAATGGCAGCAATGGCTGGGGTTGGGCCACTCCAAAGCCAGGAGCCAGGAGCTTCTTCCAGGTCTTCTACATGGGTGCAGGAGCCCAAGCTCTTGGGCCAGCGTCTGTTGCTTTTCCAGGCATATTAGCAGGGAGCTGGATTGGAAGTGGAACAGCCGGGACTCGAACTGGCACCCATATGGGATGCTAGCACCAGAAGCAGTGGCTTTACCCACTAGACCACAGCGCTGGCCCCACTAAGAATTATTTTTGCTTACCACTCCCAGCTTTCAACATTGCTTCTAAGTTTATATTATGTTACTGGCCAGTACCAACACTATGCTTAGACTCCATACCTGGGGAAGTCTTTAGAAATTGCTATCAATTGGGGTCAGCACTGTGGCACAGTGGGTTAATGCCCTGGCCTGAAGCGCTGGCATCCCATATGGGCGCCGGTTCAAGACCCGGCTGCTCCACTTCCTATCCAGCTCTCTGCTATGGCCTGGGAAAGTAGTAAAAGATGGCCCAAGTTCTTGGGCCCCTGCACCCGCATGGGAGACCCGGAAGAAGCTCCTGGCTCCTGGCTCCTGGCTCCTGGCTTCAGATCGGCACAGTTCTGGCCGTTGCTGGAGTGGACCAGCGGATGGAAGACCTCTCTCTGTCTCTACCTCTGCCTCTCCTCTCTCTGTGTAACTCTGACTTTCAAATAATAAATAAATAAATAAATAAATAAATAAGAAATTGCTATCAATTTTGATGGGAATTCAAGCAAATGAAATTTGGTGAATGACTCCTCTGTTTCCCTTGGTTAAAAAGAAGAAAATAACCAGAAAAGTGGTCGTATGCTGAAGCCCCTGTGACCTGCTGGCCTGGCACAGCTGTGAAATGGGAACATGCCATGGGCTACCTCCATGGGAAGGATTTAGTGTCAAGTCGAAAGCAGAAGAGCGAGGTACTCGGCATGCAATGCATGCCTGGCCAAGGGGGGAAGGAGCCTTGAGGAAGAAGCAGAGGAAGCCACAGGGAAACCACACTGCCTTGCTCAGCCACGCAGCTCCATTCATCATGAACAGCTAAGGAATGGCACTGGTCTGCGTGAATAGGCGCTGTGATGAGGTGCACAGCTCTGTTTCCATTGAATGATTCTCACATTTCCTGAGGGAGCTAAAGACATTGGAATCAGGAGGCGTGGGTTCCAGTCTTGTGCTGCACCTCCTACACTGGCTGTGTGAACCAGAGCATGTTGGCCAAACCGTTGCACCTGTTTCCTCCTCTATAATCTATTTATTTATTTAAAGGAGAGACAGAGCTCCCCCATCTGCTGGTTGACTTCCCAGATGACTGCAATGGCCAGGACTGGGCCAGGCAGAAAGAGAGAGCTGAGAACTCAGGGCAGCTCTCCCCCGTGTGTAACAGGGATGCAGCTACTTGAGCCGTTACCAGCTGCCCACCAGAGCACGCATTAGCAGGAAGTTGCAATTGTGAGTGGATCTGGGACTCGAACCCAGGCGCTCTGAAAAGAGATGCAGGCATCCCCACTGGCATCTTAACAACTTAACTAAATGTCTACCATGGTTTCCTCTGTAGAATGGGAACAAAATACCTCATAATGTTGTGATAAGAATAGCTGTGGTGCAGGGGGTTAAGCAGCCGCCTATAGTGCCGGCATCCCATACAAGCACCTGTTAAGAGTCCAGGCTGCTCCACTTCTCATCCAGCTCTCTGCTAATGCACCAGAGAAAGCAGTGGAGGATGGCCCAAGTGCTTGGGCCCCTGCACCCCCGTGGGAGACCCAGAAAAAGCTCCAGGTTCCTGATTTTTGGTCTGGCACAGCCCTGGCCGTTGAGGCCATTTAGGGAGTGAACCAGGAGATGGAAGATCTCTCTCTCTTCTCTCTCTCTTTCTCTGTAACTTTGCCTTTCAAATACATTTTTTCCCAAAGAAACTTTTATTTAAGGAGTACAAATTTCATAAGTACAACTTTAAGAATATAGTAATTCTTCCCACTATACCCACCTTCCACACCCACTCCCACCCCACCTCCTCCTTCATTTCCCCTTTCCAGTCCCATTCTCCATTAAAATTCATTTTAAATTAACTTTATACACAAAAGACCAACTCTATACTAAGTAAAGAGTTCAACAATTTGTGCGTGCGCACACACACACACACACACACACACACCTGAAACTGTTTGAGATCAAGTTTTACAGTTAATTCTCATAACACAACTCATTGAGGACAGAGGTCCTGCATGGGAAGTAAGTGCACAGTGACTCCTGTTGTTAATTTAGCAATTAACATGCTTATGTATGACGTCAATGATCACTGGAGGCTCTTGACATGAGCTGCCTAGGCTATGGAAGCCTTTTGAATCCACAGTCTCCGTCAGTATTTAGACAAGGCCATAAGCAAAATGGAAGTTCAGAGAAAAGTACATCCTTCTCTGATGGCCACTTCTTGTGGATAGACTTCTGCTTTTGCACGTGGTATAGCATTAGACTAACATAATTAAATTAAATACTTGGCAGATGACTAAATATTATAGTGTGCTTCTTTCATGGACTCTGGATTTTTGCTGCATTCTGTAGTCTTTACTAACTATATTAAGAGTTCAACAAATAGTATGAAAAAGAGGAAAAAAAGTGTTCCTCGACACTGAAGACAAGGGCCGTTCAGGTCATTGCTTCTCAAAGTGTCAATTTCATTTCTACAGATTTCCTTTTAGGTGCTCTGTTAGTTATCACAGATCAGGGAGAACATATGGTATTTGTCCCTTTAGACTGGCTTATTTCACTAAGTGTGATGTTTTCCAGATTCATCCATTTTGTTGCAAATGACCGGATTTCATTTTTTTCACCACTGTGTAGTATTCTGTCGTGTAGATATCCCATAATTTCTATATCCAGTCTTCATTTGACAGGCATTTAGATTGATCACATGTCTTAGCTATTGTGAATTGAGCTGCATCAAATTAATTTTAAAGGTAAATAAATAAATCTTTTTTAAAAAGAGAGAGAATAGGCAAATACTTAGACTGGAGCCTAGAAGCTGAGAATAATGCAAAAATATCATAGTTTAAGAGAAAAAAAAAACTTTGGCTGCTAAAATAGGCCAAAAAAAAAAAAAAGATAAAAACATTCTACAGGGGCCAGTGCTGTGGTGCAGTAGGTTAATCCTCCGCCTGTGGCGCCGGCATCCCATATGGGTGCCGGATTCTGTCCTGGTTGCTCCTCTTCCAGTCCAGCTCTCTGCTGTGGCCCGGGAGGGCAGTGGAGGATGGCCCAAGTGCGTGGGCCCCTGCACCCACATGGGAGACCAAGAGAGGAAGTACCTGGCCCCTGGCTTCGGATCGACGTAGCTCCAGCCGTTGCTGCCATTTGGGGAGTGAACCAATGGAAGGAAGACCTTTCTCTCTGTCTCTCTCTCTCTCTCTCTCTCAACTATCTGTAACTCTACCTGTCAAATAAATAAATAAAAATATTAAAAAAATTCTACAGATGAGAAGTGATAGATGGTTTAAACTGAATAATTAAATTCTATTTAATATGATAAATTGTGGTAACCCATTTGCAGCACAATTTAGGTGTATCAGGTCAAAATATCAAGTGTGTGTCCTCTGAAGAAATCATCCTAAGGAGATTCCCCTGTGATGGGATCACACACACAAGGACTGTCATTGCAGCATTATTTGAAATAGCAAACCGGTGAAAATCACTGGAATAGCAAATTAAATGATAGGAGCATGGGATTCTGTGGGATTACTTTAAAAATGAGATAGAGCTCTATGTCATGCCCAGAAAACTGTCAGTGATATATCTTTGCATAAAAGCAAAAACAAAATAAAAAACAGTATATGGGCCGGCGCCGTGGCTCACTAGGCTAATCCTCCACCTTGCAGCGCCAGCACACCGGGTTCTAGTCCCAGTCGGGGCGCCGGATTCTGTCCCGGTTGCCCCTCTTCCTGTCCAGCTCCCTGCTGTGGCCTGGGAGTGCAGTGGAGGATGGCCCAAGTGTTTGGGCCCTGCACCCCATGGGAGACCAGGAGAAGTACCTAGCTCCTGGCTTCGGATCAGCGCGGTGCGCCGGCCGTGGTGGCCATTGGAGAGTGAACCAATGGTAAAGGAAGACCTTTCTCTCTGTCTCTCTCTCACTGTCCACTCTGCCTGTCAAAAACAAACAAACAAACAAAAAACAGTATGTGGGATATGTGTATGTTTCTGTCTGTCCGTGAGAAAGTGTATATGTATATAGGTATGTGTATCTATGTACAGATAAATAGATGTAAATAAATTTTAAGTATGTACACGTGTGTGTGTTTTTGTATTCATGAACTTGAGTAAGGGGATTTGGAAATATGTACACCAAACCTGTGATAAATTTTACTCTGGAAAGTGTAAACGGTTGAGAGGGAATTCTGCCTCTCTGACTTTCACAATTCTGAATTAAAATTTGCATAGCAAGCATAGCCATAATTTTGGTCATTTTGTAAAACTTCCTGTTGAAGCCATTTGATCCACTCTTGTGTAGATTATTTCTGGAGACTAGGGATCTAATTTAACCTTGTGTCCGTGAACCTCATGTCCACGTGGGTAGCCATGTCTCCAGGTATTTGCCTTGTCTCCACTTAATAACAATCGTTATTTTTATGTGAGTGTTATTGAGCAAAAAGTAATATTTGTGCTCTTTTGAGAATCAGAGTCCTGTCATTAAAGTAACATGTTCACAAATTCAGTCATTATAGACACGCATGACTTCAGAAGTAGTTCTTCAGCTATTGTTAACAGTAGTATACATTTACCTGATATTTTCTAAACATATACTAACACCTGTATGATGTTATTATAATGTAAAGTTTTACAGATAAGAGATTATCCAATGCATCTTATTCTGATTCATGTTTATTTATTTGAAAGGCAGAATTACAGAGCGAGGGGGAAGAGAAAGAGATCTCCCATCTGCTGGTTCACTCCTCACGTGGCTGCTATGGCCAGGACTGGGCCAGGCTGACGCCAGTAGCCGGGAACTCCATCATTCTGTGCTTTCCCAGCACATTAGCAAGGAGCTAGATCAGAAGCAGAGCAGCCAGTACTCAAATTGGTGCTGCTATGAGATGCTGGTATTGCAGGCAGCGACTTAACCCGCTGTACCACAGTGCCGGTCCCTGATTTGTATTTATTTACTTGCTAAGGTATCTTACATCCTGCTCTCTCTCATCATTTTCTGTAGCCAGTTATACAAATGCACCATAGTCCCCTCGGGATGACTATTTAAGTTGTTCCCTATTTTTACCTAGACAGTGCCAGAGTCAACGATCTTATACACAAAACATTTTTGGGAAATTTTCCTAAAGATGAATATCTTGAAGAGGTAATAGTTGGAATTTGGATAGGATTTGGTTTTCCCAAACGGTTGCAGCATTGTATCCTGCCACTGAGTAAACAAGAATCCTATTCTATATGTAGCCAACAACTTCTGATTTATATCACTCCACTGGCCAAAATGGAATATCTCATGTCTGTTTTCATTTCACTTTGCTAATTTAGTAGAGCAGTCCAATTGCCATCACTTCCTTAAGGACCGTGATGCTTGGGACCCTGGAATTGTTCTTGCCTGATAACCTTGGGGGAGCCGCGTTCTGTGTTTTATCACAGTTTATAATGTGTTCAGAGCCAGATCTGAGAGCAAGTTTTAATCTTTCAGAAAATGTTTGTCATCTCCAAGTGATATGGAATTTCCTTGCATAGTTGAAATGGGTTTTGGCGGAGCTGGTTAAAATCCAAGTGTCAGGAAGACAGATGTTCACAGAGCCTCTCTGTCATGCACAGAATCTTCAGCTTTAGAAACAGCTGAGAATAGAGATTTCTCTTTACAGCCATTGTACTCTGGTTTCCCCGTTTACTGGTTAGTGGATTTCAGCAATTTTGTTTCATCTGTTCTGTAAATACTCTGAAGTTAATTTAGATCAACCAAAAAGGGCTCACCAAGGCCTGATTTGTTTGTTTATCTAAAACCAGGGAGAAAGCTTGGGGCAGGAAAACAGGAGGATGCCCCATGTATTTTCTCTTTCTCCTAGGTACCCGAGGCCGCTGAGCTTCTGTGGCTTTCTAAATCCATATTTATTAGCTTAAATATAATTGTACCAGAGGTGAATTGTCTCAATGAGATGTCGTAGCCGCAAACAACTGTGAAACTGTCATTTGTCTCATTTTGGGAGGCACCGGTGCTGTTAACTCTAGAAATGATGGAAAATCCTGCTCTTGTTCACGCCAAGGGAAGCCTAGAGCTGGTGCCCTGAGGGTGAGACCCGATAGGCCTGCACATTTGTTTATGCATGGGCTTTTAGCTAGAGCCAGAAGAACTCCAGGGTAGATTGGAACTGCTACAGAAAGTTTCCCCCAAAGCAGGCTTTTGTCATTTGTTAGCAACTGAGCGCCCACCATTGGCATGCTGAGTACCTGGTCTTCTTTCTACAGATGCCAACCAGGAAGATGGTAGAAGGGCAGGGCCCACTGCCTGCTTCCTACTGGGTTGCCCAGCCCACCCAGGACTGGCACACACCTGAAGTCTGAGCTTAGCTAGGAGAAGGGGATGCTTGGAAGTCAGAATCAGCAGGGCGGCCGCTGCAGTGGGGGAGCCCCAGGTGAGAGAGTGGCGTGGCGCACCAGCCTGGCTGTGTGTGCTCCCTCTGAGGCGCCCTTGTTGTGTCACAGCCATTTCCCCTTCTTCCACTGCTGACAGCCCTGACGGGAGTCAGGAATCAATTTCACCTCCCATTTCACGTGCAAATCCTGGTTGGCCTCTCAGGCAGGGTTGCTCAACTTTTTTCCACATCAAACCACAGAAAATGATAGATTTTTGCATGGCACCCAGGACCGATGGAAAAGCCTGCTCCAAGTTACAGGTTTCTGGTACTTGAAGGGCCAGTAGGTCAGGACGCCTCTTGTTGATTTCTGAGATATCTCCATACTGTCTTCCACAGTGGCTGTACCACTTCACATTCCCACCAACAGTGGATTAGGGTGTCTTTTTCCCCACATCCTCACCAGCATTTGTTGTTTGCTGATTCCTGTATGAAAGCCATTCTAATGGGGGTGAGGTGAAACCTCATTGTGAAACCTGGGGATTGATGGTATTGCTGGTTTGCAACACTTACTTTGAAACTGCACTGCTTATAGATAAACAGATAATAGATCCTTATTATTGATTATTTTCACTGCAAAAAACCCTTCTGATACAATCTGTTCAGGACCTAAATGTCAGGACTTAAAGGAGTCCAACAGTGGTACCCAAAATGTGCTCACTGTGCGAAATTTGAGGCAAGTATAGAACAAATACCAGAGGTGTGCTGATGAGAGGATGATGTTTAATTTCAAAGTAAGATGGGTAAAAGTAGAAGGAAAGCATAAAAAAGCAATGTTCTTTTTTTTAAAAAAAAATATTTATTTATTTGAAAGAGTTACAACAGAGAGAGGAGAGGCAGGGAGAGAGAAAGAAAAGTCTTCCATCTGCTGGTTCATTCCTCATTTGGTTGTAGCTGCGCCGATCCGAAGCCAGGAGCCAGGAACTTCTTCCAGGTTTCCCATGTGGGTGCAGGGGCCCAAGGACTTGGGCCATCTTCTACTGCTCTCCCAGGCCACAGCAGAGAGCTGGATGGGAAGTGGAGCAGCCAGGACTCAAACTGGCTTTACCCACTACACCACAGCATCGGCCCCCAAAAAGCAATGTTCTTTACATTAAAGAGTATAAGACTCTTTTATTAACATGATAGTCATCTTGCCTAGAAGTATTTGCCAGCTTCTCAGCGAAATGTTAGAGAAAGGCAAGAAATTCTAATTAACAACCACAAGAGGGAGAACAGCATGAAAGTCGGGAGCCTGAACCTTGAAGCCAAACTGTGTAGGTGCAGATACTACACCTGCTACTTAGCCTCTCTGTGCCTCAGTTTTCTCTATATAATAATAATATACAATATATATATTATATAATAGACTATATAATAATAGTCTCTAGCATCAATGTATTGTTGAGTTTATACTTACAATAGCAACAGGATCTGCTTTACATTCCATACAATGTGTGTTTGTTGTAGTTAATACACAAATATCAACTAAATGTGCATTCGTGAAAAAAGTCACTTAAAGATGCTTTTACTATTACAGTCATTAGAATGATTAAAATTGAGAAGAGCTCTAATTCTAAGTTTTGGTGAAGATGTGGATAGCCAGACTTCTCATTGTTTACCAGTGGGAGAGTAAAGTGGTATGACCTTTTGAGAAGTAGGCAGTTTCATATAAAAATTTAAAATAAATCTACCCTATGACCTGTTAGCTCCACTCCTACATGTTTATTCAAGATAAATAATAACATATGCACACACACATATGACACACACACACCCCTTGTGTAAAAATGTTCATAGTTTATCTGTTTATAATGCATCCAAACCAGAAAAAAAATTGTTTCCATTAATAAGAGAGTAGATCAATAAATTATAATGTATTTTGCAGTGGAATACTACTCAGCAATGAAGAAGAATTAGCTGTCAATACATGTAACACCATGAATGAATAACAAAATTATTTTCTTGGTGAAAGAAGCCAGGCATAAAAGAATATATGCTCTGGGGCCAGCACTGTGGCTTAGCGGGTAAAGCCATCGCCTGCAGTGCTGGCATCCCATATGGGCGCTGGTTCAAGTCCCGGCTGCTCCACTTTCAATCCAGTTCTCTGCTGTGGCCTGGGAAAGCAGTAGAAGATGACCCAAGTCCTTGGGTCCCTGTACCCATGTGGGAAACCTGGAAGAAGCTCCTGGCTCCTGGCTTTGGATCGACTCAGCTCCAGCCATTACAGCCAGTTACGGGGTGAACCAGTGGATGGAAGACCTCTCTCTCTCTCTGCCTCTGCCTCTCTGTAACTCTGCCTTTCTAATAAACAAATAAATCATTTTTAAAATATGCTCTATAAATCAATTTATATGAATACTTAGAACATGAAAAATTAATCTTTGGTGACAGAAATTCGAACAGTGCTTGCTTATGAGGAGTGGGGACACTCCTCAGAGGTAACTTTCTGGAAATATTCTGTCTTGGTAGGGACGTAGATAACATGGATATAATATGTAAAATGTGTGTTTATATATGATTTTTTATAAGAGCTGAGCTTAAGCATGACTTTAAAGATTTATTTATTTATTTGAAAGGCAGAGTTACAGAGAGGCAGAGAGAGAGAGAGAGAGCTCTTCCATCCGCTGGTTCACTCCCCAAATGGCCATCATGGCCAGAGCTGAGCCAACCTGAAGCCAGGAGCCAGGAGCTTTTTCCAGGTCTCCCACATGGGTGCAGGGGCCCAAGGACTTGGGCCATCTTCCACTGCTTTCCCAGGCCACAGCAGAGAACTGGATCAGAAGTGGAGCAGCGGGGTCTCCAACCAGCAGCTATATGGGATGCCAGCACTGCAGGCGGTGGCTTTACTCACTATGCCACAGCTCAGGTCCCTATATATGATTTAAAAAACAAAATTTAAAAAACAAAAGTCACACGATCAACAGCTGCTAGTTAAATGACTCTTGTAATGACAGAGCACAGGTGGTGATCCAGGACCAAAAAAATCTAACTGAAATTTAACCAGGGCTTCAGAGTCTACAGTGTATACAGGAACTGTAGTGGACAGAGGAATATGTGTAATGACACCATGGGCATGCAATCAGCAGAACCCTGCAGAGAGGAGAATTTACAGAGAAGCATCCTAGATTCCTTAACAAAGAAACTACAGAGACAACAAGAGAGAAGAGGCAATGAGAGGTGGATGGAAGGGGATTTTATAGACACCTGCAGACACGTAGGAAGAATATCAACCAGTTGCAAAGCGTGGGCCTTTTTTTGCATCTTGATTCAGATAAGACACTGGAAATTAGACAGTTGGAAATTTGAACACTAACTAGATATCTGATATTAAGGAATTACACTTTTTTGGGTATTTGGTGTTATGTTTTAAAAAAGAGTCTCTTATCGCTTATGTTGCAATAGTTCTAGATGAAATCACTGAAAGTCTTGGAATTTGCTTCAACATAATACATCCAGGAGGACCGAGAGTGAGAGTGTGGGACGAGAGTGGCCACGTGTAGATGGGGGTGAGTGGCTGTGAGAGGGCACAGTACAGCAATCTGTCCTTTGTGCTGTGTGCTTGAAATTTTCCATTGTAAGAAGTTTTGTTGTTGTCTTTAAAGGAATGCCCAGGGAAAAAGAAAGGGTAAAGCACAACACAACACAACACCAGATTCTGCAGAGAGGAAGGAAATCTAACGGAACGGCTGAGTGTTAGCCCGTGGGTACATTTCCCGTTGGAAGGGCAGGACTTACAAGTAGGGAGACTAGGGCCAAGTCCTCTCCTTCTACGGTTAACTGGGGGGACTGTCCCTGCTGGGCTTCTCCCAGCCTTGGTTTTCCGTATGTAACATGGACTTCAAAAATCAACCTCAAAGGCCTTTTGCTCTTTACTTTTCCAAACACAGGGATGAGTGAACTTTTCCAAAGTGTCTGTCACTGCACTTGCACCAGGCTTATGGTAGAACACCGTCAAAAGTCCTGTCTGTCATCCGGTGAAACAGACAAAAAGGGACTCCCACCGTGCTGCCTCGCTCCCTTACTCATCTTTTCACCTCTGTTTTTCCATCTGTGGTTAAGGAAGCAAGAGTCCGCCCAGCACAAGCAGCGTCCCTCTTTTTCAGCCTGCAGGAGAACATGAGTAACGGACTTTTCCACAAGGGTTGTTTTTCCTGGACATGGTGTGCCCCTACAAGGACGGAGACGTGGGAGCTGTGGGAGAGGGACCTTAAATAAACCTCAGACGTTCCTTATCGGTCAGCCCCAGTTTCTAGCCAGTGAGGAATTAATTTTCTGCATTGGGTGATTTTCCTTTGCAAACAGAAGTTCTATTCATTCAACACAGTAGTTAAGAGCTTTCCAGGTGCCACGTGGGACAGGCCTGAACAAGACCGAAGGGGTCCTGAGCACAGCCCCCGCTGTAGGCCTGGCCGGCTGCTCCCTGCCATCTACTCCCAGCCCAGCATCTGCTCCGCACCTCCCCGCACCCGCTGCCCCCTTTACTGTGTACTCATTCCTTATTTTTCTTCATGGGTCTTATTCTCATTTAAAATCACTACATGCATTAATGTATGTTTAAGAGAGTACTTTAAAAAGTTCATGGAAAACTGGAATTAAAAGATAAGTTTATTAGCATGCAAAGAAATTTGGAAACCCACAAGTAATTTTTTTCATAGTATATATCTTTCATGAACTTTTTTTGAAGACATCTTGTATGCATGAATTTCAAAATTTTTGCACCCAAATGTATCTTTTACCTCCATTTTCCACCAACATTTTTAATGAAAGACTGATTGATTGGTTTGAAATGCAGAGAGGGAGAGATCCCCAGCCACTGGCTTGCTCCCCAAATGGCTTCCAACAGCTGGGGCTAGGCCAGACCAAAGCCAGGAACCAGGGACTTCATTCTGGTCTCCCACATGAGTGGCAGGGGTCCAAGCACTTGGGCCATCTTCTGCTGCTTTCCCAGGTGCATTAGCAGGGAGCTGGATTGGAAGTGAAGCAGCCAGGACTGGTACCGGTGCTCTAGTTTTGGATGCTGGTGTTGCAAGCAGTGGCTTAACCAGCTATGCTACAGTACAGGCCCCTCCACAAACTTTCAGAAGTACCCTCACATTTCTTGTTCCTCTCAGGAGATTTCTCCTGCCCTCCCCTGTATTCCCACCACCTAGTGCATTGCTCAGCCAAGTCAGCCACGAAACTCGCAGGACCCCCCGTGTAAAATGGAATCTTGGGATTCTTTATTCAAAAATGATTAGGAACTGTCAGACAACAAAATAATAAATCACGTGTGGAGGCCTTCTGCACAGAGGACCTTGTGGGACTACGCGGACTGCACACCCATGATGCCAGCCCTGATGCCTGGTGTCTACTAAACACCCAAAAAGCCAGTTATTGGACTGAATGCAAATCTAAAAAAAAAAAAAAAAAAAAAAAAAAAAACAACACCAGGTATCCAAGAAGTGGTCAAAGACAAAGCATGAGGAATCCACACTGTGTGAAATGCATGCCTAATTCTTCGATAGCAGACCAATCCAGCAGTCACTGCCCTGCCCCTGCAAGACACCAACTCAGGGCTATGAATCCAGTAAGGGTCAGACCCATAGTATTTTCACCCGTGACTTCCATGCCAGGCCTCTGTGTATTTGGCTCTCCAGGAGAATGTTTGAACTAAACAGACTGAATTAGAGAAGGATGGAGACTTGGAAAGGAAATACTTTCTTGAATACAAACTCCCCTAAATTTATGAACAGACAAGCCAGTCCTAACGACTGGCCTCTTGGTTGATGACAAATGCCTCGGCACTCACTCAGCAGGCAGGGTTTTGGAGACCAGCAGTCCATTGCATGGACTGGGATTTTATGGTGTGTCTGGCATCCGTCCGCCCGTGAAGGGTCCCAAGATGGAAATAATAGTCCCGTGATGAATGCAGAGCTTCGCATAAAGAATCCTAAGACTCTGTTCCTTTAACCATCAGGGTTCTCCCCTAAGTTGTCAGGCCTGTTTCTCTTCTTTTTATTTTCAGGAACAGTAAAAGCGCCCACCAAGTTACCAGTACACCTTCCCAAGCTCACGAGTTATGTATCACAACCTGTAGTTGATCAGCACAGTTTCGCCTATGCTGGTATTTCTTTGCTACCTGTTCCAGGATACCATTGCATCTGGGATCCCTGTGTTGTAACTTCATCTCCAAGGTTAATGGTATTTGGAAATGGGGTCCTTGGGAGATAGCGTAGATTGGACAAGGTTATCAGGGTGAAGCCCCTTTTGGCATTAGTGGCTTTGTTAGAAGGTGAAGGGAGACCCAAGCTAGCGAGCTTGTTCTTACAATGGGATGCCCTCTGCCATGTTACCATGCAGCCAGGAGGCCCTCACCACATGCCAACACTGTGCTCTTGGCTTTCCAGCCTACAAAGCCATGAACTGAGTCAACCTTGATGCTCTATAAATCAGCCACACTCAGGCGTTTTGTTATAGCAACAGAAATCATACTAAGACTCCTTGAACAGGATTCCCTAAATATACAATGCTTTACCCCAGGTTGAGCCCTGCCCCATGTCTGACTGTCAGGAGCCATCTGAAAGAGCAGTGGTGTCAGAATGGAGGTAGACTGAGCTTTGCCACTGCTCTATTTCTGGCTTTCTCTCTCTTTTTTTTTTTTTTTTTTAATTTACTTTATTTGAAAGGCAGAGTAATGGAGAGAGAGAGAGAGAAAGAGAGAGAATCTTCCATCATTGGTCCATTCCCTAAATGACTGGAGTAAGTGTGACTGGGCCAAGCTGAAGCCAGGAGCCCAGAACTGCTTCTGGCATCCCACGTGGGTGGAGGAGCCCAAGGACTTGGACCATCTTCTGCTTTCCCAGGCATATTAACAAGGAGCACAAATAGAGGAGCCAGGTCTCAAACCAGCACCGATATGGGGTGCTGGCACTGCAGGCCATGGTTTAACCCACCGTGCCACAATGCTGGCCCCCCATTTCTGGCTTTCAAGACCAGTTCTATGGGACTACTTCCTAACTGATGTGCTAATCACAGCACTCTTGCCTGGTACCCATCCCAGAACTACAGGACTGATCCCATTTCCCCAAGAACAAATACCTGGCACCTAGTCCTCCCTCCTGTCTTTTCATCCTGGAGCCCCCTAGGCTTGCCAATCCTGTGTTCGTAAGAAAGCACCCATGCCCTTGAACCACGTTGATAAGCTCACCAGTGATGTCTGCTCCAGCCATCCATTCTCTCACATACTGGCATATGAGATAGGATCTTTCTGAATTTTTTTTAAAAAGTAATAACTAGCTTAAGCAGCCACAGAAATTCTACACTCAATACCTTAAAAGTTCAGAGAGTGACTTCAAGTTCATCAGCATCTAATAATAAAGACAATGTCACTGCATTCTGTCTCTCTCCACCTCTTTTGTCTGGTAGGAGATATCCTGATCGTGCCAGACTCTCATCCCAGCAGCTTGTAACTCCGGAATAAACAACAACAAAAATACTTCTTCCTTAATCCCCATAAGCTAGAGGAAATGAGGGTAGAGTATTTGTCTTGGCAAGTTCTGAAAACTGTGTTCATCCCCATGATAAGGGGTCATGGAGTTAGCATCAGCCTGATCATTTGAATGGTGCTTCCATAAAAAAGCAGGGATCTGTGATTAGAAAAAGGTGGAACAGACTCTGGACAAGTGAAAACACCAGACACTCACCATGACCATCTCTTGGTTTTAATCCTGCAGTTTGACTTCCACCCTGTGTGTTAACCATCACCTGACCTTGCCCTACGCCCGGATTTGTTCTGCCAGCCTTTAACCTGGCCCTTCAAGTTGTCCTGGTCTTCAGGTTTCAGCCCTGCCTCTTCTGGCCCCTTCTGTGGCCCCATTACTGAAACTACTTATTAAAATTGTGATTATCCTTTAACAATGGCAAAGTTTTCACTGTACCTTCAGGAATGCCCACTAGTTCTACCAGAACACTGTCCAGGCCCATAAGAAAAGTTACAGTCTACTAAGTTTTTACTGCTACATCTATACACAGGTGCAAGGTTCTCCCGAATATGAAACAGCACCCCATTTTCCAAATGATACCATTCAAAATCAGTGTTTTGGACCAACTTAACTCTATAAAATTTTAGAGATGCAGATGAAAGAGTAAAATAATTCAGATACTTAAGATCACTTATTATGTGAATTAATAACTGGATGATTGCTGTCTAGGGCTGTCTCTGGAAAGTAGTTTCCTTTGGCTTCTTCACCTGCATCTGAGTGCTGACACTGAACAAAGGGCCTCCTGAGTCATCCTCATAACTCTCCAAGCAAACGGCGTCTTCCCTGCTGCCTAAACTGTTTAAGCCACAGCACCTTTCCAGTCGCCATCTGTGATGCTTCACTGGGAATACTGTTGTGCCTTTTGTCTTTACTTTTCACCTTTATCTCTTCATCCTCTAAATATGTGGGCACGATCTCCCCAGTATACTCTTCTACTGCATGGCTTTCTTTTTAATATTTATTTTATCTATCTGAAAGGCAGAGTTAGAGAGAGAGAAGGGGAGACAGAGAGAGATTTTCCATCCACTGGTTCACTCCCCCAAATGACCACAACATCTGGGGCTGGGCCAGGCTGAAACCGGGAACCAGGAGCTTCCTCCAGGTCTCCCATGTGGATACAGGGGCCCAAGCACTTAGACCATCTTCTGCTGCTTTCCCAGGCCATAGCAGACAGCTGGACTGGAAATTGAACAGCAGGGAACCACCTGGTGCCCACATGGGATGCTGGCGCTGCAGGCAACGGCTTTACCCACTATGCCACAATGCCTGCCCCAAAGAAAGGGATTTTTATCTCCATTTTGCAAAGAAGGAAACAGATTCTCAGGAAGATCAAGTAACTTTCCCAAGGTCATGTTCATGCAGCTACAAAACACCAGGTTTCTCTGGCTCCAGAATTCTTGTTTTTAGCTGCACTAACAGCCTTGCACAAAACTCGAGGGTTCTGTTTTTCAGATGAGAGAACCAGGGTACCATGTCGGGAACTCTTAACCATTCCCCCCCCACCAGCCAAGGTGAATCCATCATTTTCCTGTGTATTTTTCTTTCTGTGTCACCTTACAGTGTAATGTATTTGGATTCTTTCTTATCCTTTCAGGGATTTCAGTAGTAATGAATTTTTGAAATGCAAATGATGAAATAAATCCCTCTGAGTCCACATCATCCTGCCAAGATTTTCTGTTTGAGGCTGTGTCTCTGATGTTGACCGATAGTACTGAGACTGTCCCGCGGAATTCTGGGTTTCTTTCTGGGTGTCAAAGCCTGACATGAAGTGGCTGTGTGCAGCAAGGTGGAGTTAAAGATTATTTTTATTTACATGCATTCAATTCCCATCCTCATCCAGAATCTGCACAGAACGAAAAGCCAGAATTGAAATTTGGATTTGCTCTTGGCATCGCTTATCCCAGAACAATTACCCAGCCCAGGCCATGCATTATCCATGTGGTTTAGCAAACAGTAAACAAGTTTCCTCGTGTGTTTTAAATGTATAATGAAGAGAGACTCGAATAGCCAAAAGAAATAGCAGACGGTTTGTAGTTGTGTTTCTCTCTCTCTCTCTCTCTTTTTTTTTTTTTTCTCATTACTCCCCTGACTCATGCTGAAAAGCTTTTGTTTCTAATCAAGGCAACAAAGGGTAGGGTCATTTCCTAGAGATTACATGGCAGCGGAAGGCGTCAGGGGTTTTGGGTCCTTACTTCCACCAGCTTGTGGAGGACAGACACACACACACACCAAGTGCTGAACGCACGCAGCCTTTGTCCTGCATAGTCTCTGGTCCCTGTAGATGAGCTGCGATCATGATTTGGAGGTAAGAATCATTGCTCTTTACGACCTTCTGGCTGCACACGGTGCACGGGGTGCTCCTGGAGCTTTTGGTGGCATTTCTAAGCAACATCTTGGGCGGATTTTAATAGGATATTGGGGGTGGACTCATCAAAAATCATATTGCAGAACCCAGTTTTTAGAGAAGGAAATGACTGCAAATGTTTTATCTTCACTGTTTTTTTTTTTTTTTTTTAATTACTCTTTCCAAAAAAGAGGCAGACTGGCTTCAATTTAAAAGTAGAGCTGGGCCTCCACATTTCATTTTTGGAGGGTTTTCCTGTCATTGTTTTGAACGCTATCTTTGCTTTTCTGAAGGTCCTACAAGGCCGATTTCACGTTTTACTTTAGAACTTTGGGAATTGTTCAAGTGTCCCAACTCTCCACAGAGCCCTACCTACTGACCCTTTTTCTTTCTCTTTTGTAATTTTAAAGACTCAAGCCCCTTTACAGATGTAGAAAGGAGAGTGAGAGTGAGCAGCACAAAATGCTTTTGGATCTGTAGCTGTTCCTCAGCTCACCAGCAAGATGGGTCTGGGGCCTTCTCCCCTTTTGGAGTCGTGGCAGCCAAGAGCCTAGAATTCATTCGTGGCCTCTCTGAAAGGACCCTCTGATGGGCGTCCGTGTCTTGCCTAGAGAAAGAAGGAGGAAAATGGAATTCTGATCCCTGTCTAGTTGACACTGAATCCTCTGTGATCAGAATTTAGCAGCCCACAGTGTTTACCCGGCCCAGATCTCGGAAATACCATTTTTGGAGATGGCTATCAATGAATTAATAAAGCTTTTATGATTTGTCAGGGGAAGTCCTACATCCTCATTAAAGGGAAGCTCTTTTTCCCTTGCCTCCCTCGTAATGCAGTTATGGTAAACTCATTAAGCCCGGTGGCGTGCATCCATTTTTCTTCCCTGATAGGTAGATGTTGGTGGTGGGGGAGGGTCAGAAAATGTGGGTAGACTTCAGAAAACAAAGGAAATTATCTCATCCACTAGGCTGCAAAACTCTTGGGGATAGAAGGAAGTCTGTAGAGGAAGTGGGTAGGATTGGGTAGAGTAGAGAAACGTCAAGGAAATAAATATCTCACAATAGAGCCCAGGATGGCAGCCCTCACCACAGTGCAACACAATGGGACAGCCTTGGGAAGGAATTGGTTGTCTCTAAATCATCCTGTCTAAAGGTCCCTAATGTCTGAGGACTGGGAAGAAATGTGGTCTTATGCAGAATACAGTCCTGAGACCTAGATCCTTATTAGAAGCCTTATGGTGACCCTTATGATCTGTTCTTAAGACTCAGGCCATAGAGCCTCCTTAGAGGTTTTTATGCAGCTCTTTCAGGGATCAGAAACTACAGTTCTTAGCAGATAGCCAAAAATAGTTGTAGATGCATCAAATCCTATACCAGAGCACATTCAGTGTCATCCAGCACACCATATGTTTGCTCCTCCCTTTGGAGTATACGGGGAAGTTGTTAATAGACCAGAGGTTTCTGCAGGGTGGTCCTACTCCCTTTCACAGAGAGCGTACTCAATAACTATAGAAGGCAGGAGAATGAGTTGCACATAAATACTATCGGTTGAGTAGAAGTGCTACATGTATTTATGCCAGGAGACGTGTGAGCTGGAAGAAAACTTGTAAGTCACTTTGTCCGAGTCCCTCCTTCTATTCCTGATGAGATTAAAATCCAGAGAAAGTGGAGGGACTTTCCCCAGTAGGGGCAGAGCATGGCCTAGAGTCGGGTGTGCTGACTTCTGAGTTTGCACTCAATCCACTCTTCGCTGGTTCGAGGCCAGCTGAGTGTTTTGCCTAATTTCCAGCGTCTCTGTGTTTCCTGTAGCGTGAGTTTTCTCTTCACAGGTGCGTGCATCTTGAAGTAGAGTTATGGGGTTACATTCCAAATGAGGTTCTGCTTCCTATTATGCTTTGCCTCCAGTGGCTGGCGGTGTCCAGGAGGCAGGTGAACGACAGACCCCAAAAACAAGAACCTGCAGTCTTTCTTGCAGTCACAACAACCTGGGGTACTGGGTTCAAACATGCTGAAGCATTGTCTGTCTTGGAAATATCGTAGAAACCTTTAAACTATCAGTGTGCTCTCTGCGGAGCCTGTTTCAGGATCACAGTTCCAGGCTGAGACTTTTGTTTGTCCCCGTAGCGGGTTCCATGATACTCCAAGTAAGACTTTTCTTCTTATAATGCTGGAAAACTGTGACATTTTTAAATGAAATGCTTTTCTAAACTGGAAAGATAAAGCAGAATGCACATAAACTGTATGTTTATGTGTATGTGTTGGTCTGATCTGCCAAAGCTGGGCAGACAGCTTGTCATTTCAAGACTAGCAGGCTATGAAAAGAAAGATTTGAGGGAGATTGCTTATTTATTTCAAGTGCTCTTTTTTCTTTAAAGGTAACTTTTGTAGATGGGACTGTATTAGGTATATGCACTTCAATTCTCTTGTATTGGTTTATTTTCTCTATTGGTTTTCTTCTCTTATTTGCTTATAAGTTAAAATGAATATGTCATGGACAAGCATTTGGCCTGATGGTTAAGATACCCACATCCCATTTGGTTGCTTGGATCTGAGTCCCAACTCTGCTGATGATTCAAGTTTCCTACTAATGCACACCCTGGGAAGCATCCGGTGATGGCTCGAGTAGTTGGGTCCCTGCTACCCACATGGGAACCCGGATTGAGTTCCCAGCTCCCAACTTCAGCCTGGCCCTTGCAGGCATTTCGTGAGTGAACCAGCAGACGGGAGCTTTCTCTCTCTGTCTCTCCGTCTTTCTCTCTCTCTCTCTGCCTATTGAACAAAAATAAATGTTTATTCTTACAAAATAAAACGAACAAGTCAGTAGAATTTGTACCTGTTCTTTCAAGACTTTTATACCTTCCTTAATATTAGATGTTGGTTAAGTGTGTCCCCCATAAGTCCATGTACAAGGGTACTTCTAAAAGTTCATGGAAATGGGGGTCCAGCGCTGTGGCTCACTTGGTTAATCCTCCACCTGCGGCACCGGCATCTGACATGGGCGCCAGGTTCTAGTCCCAGCTGCTCTTCTTCCAGTCCAGCTCTCTGCTGTGGCCCCGGAAGGCAGTGGAGGATGGCCCAGGTGCTTGGGCCCTGCACCCGCATGGAAGTCCGGGAAGAAGCACCTGGCTCCTGGCTTTGGATCAGCGTAGTAGCGGCCATTTTGGGGGTGAACCAACGGAAGGAAGATCTTTCTCTCAGTCTCTCTCTCTCTCTCTCACTATTTAGCTCTATCTGTCCAATAATAAAATAAAATTTAAAAGTTCATGGAAATGGAGTTGAAAGTGAAGTTTGTTTTGTGTAAAAAAAAATTTGAAATCCATGCCTACAAGAGGCTCTTCAAAAACATCATGGAAATGCATATTACCAAAAAAAAAAAAAAAAAAAAAAACTAGGCTTGAATTTCCAAATCTTTGCTCCAAAATACTTTTATCTTTTAATCCCACTTTCCATGAACTTTTTGAAGCACCCAGTATGAGAACCTCATTCCCAAAGCAGTAGTGTTGGGAGGAGGGGCCTTCAAGCACAGATTCGGTCATTGAGCTAAGTCAGTGCTGTTCTCCTGGAATTGGACTGGAGTAGGTACTTGGAGATCAACTTGTTCTAAAGGAAGGGTACCAGGGCCAGCATTGTGGTGCAGTGGGTGAAGCTGCTGCTTGAGACACTGGCATCCCGTATCAGAATGCCAGTCCAGACCCGGCTGCCCCGCTTCCAATTCAGCTTCCTGCTAAGTCACTCAGGATAGCAAAGCACTTGGGCCCCTGCTACCCATGTGGAAGACCCTCATGGAATTTTGGGCTCTTGGCTTCAGCCTGGCCCAGCTCCAGCCATGGCAGCCATTTGAGGAGTGAACCAGTGGTTGGAACATCTCCCTCTCCTTCCCTCTCTCTCCCTCTTTCTCTCTCTGTACTGCTTGTGCTTTTTCTCCTGTCTACACCTGCTTGCCCTTCCATTTCCCCCCACCTTCTTATGCAGCCACGCTGCCATGAAGTTCTTGCTGGATGAGACCACCTGATCTCGGTGGTCCAGCCTCCAGAACTGTGAGTTAGTAAGCTTCTTTCCTTTATAAATTACCCCGTCTCACGTATTCTTAAAGAGCAACCAAAAATTGGCTATTACAGATATTTTTACTTATTTATTTACATTTTTTTATTTGTGAGGTAAAGAGAGAGCTATTTGCTGTTTTACTCCCCAAATGCCCAAAACAACCTGGGCTTGCCTGGGACCAAAGCCAGAGCCAGGAACTCAAACCAGGTCTCCCACATGTGTAGCAGGAACCCAATAACTTGAGCCATCATTGCTGCCTCCCAGGTTCCCAGCAGAAAGCTGGAATCAGAAGCCAGAGGCAGGTGTCAAAGCCAGGTGCTGTGATGTGGGACACAGGTGTTTTAACCGGCGTCTTAACTGCCCATCAAAGGCCTGCCCTGCCAAGACAGGTGTGTTTACATTCAGGTGTCCCCATCAGAATGGGAATAGTCCAGAAGCTGGCCTTCCTTATCCTGTAGAACAGTGTGGCTGTGCACAAGACAGTGAGAACATGCTTTGTGTCTTACCAATGTGCTGGGTGGCGTTGGGGAGCTCATTCCCCATCCAGGCTTCGGAATCCACATTGATGGGTGAAGAGATTAGTCTAATACACATATCCCTTTTCAGCATAGAAATACTCTAAAGTCTTAGTAGTTACTTCCCTGTTATCTGTGTCTGTCTTTCCATTTACCTACCTCTCCTGCCATTTCTCCCTTCTCTGCTTCCCTCCCTCTCATCTCCCCTCCCTTCACTTGCCTGTTCCACTGCTGCTTCTCTTCTACCCAGAGAGGAATTCAGGGCATGGACTGTGGTGACCCAGCTGCCTGTAGAATCAATAGCAGTGTGTGAGTAGAAGAAGCAACATTGGAAATGGAGAAACTGCTGAGACTGCTAGCTGGAATCAGACATTGAGATGCTGTCTAGGAGGAAATCAGGATATTGTGGGAAATGTGTGCAACTGTTGCATTGAAATTGGACTCTGCTCCTTGGATTCCAAATGATTTAAAGTCAGCACATGCAGCAGGCATTTGGCCTAGTGGTTAAGATGCTACTCAGGACACTCACATCCAATATCAGAGTGCCTGCATTCAAGTCCCAGCCCTGTCCTGATTCTAGCTTCCTGCTAGTGTGCAGCAGGTGATGGCTCTAGTAGTTGGGTCTCTGTCACCCATGTGGGACACCCAGGTTGACTTCCAGCCTCCGGGCTTTGGCCTGGCCCAGTCCTGGCTGTTGCAGACATTTGAAGAATAAATCAGATGCGTGTGCTCGCTCGCTCTCTCCCTTTGACATTAAAAATAAAAAAGTCAATACATATCTCCTGAAAGTGTTTCTCATCAGCAACATGTCAGGCTTGGGCTTACAAAGGTGTCTGAGATGCAGCCAGCATTTATGAGGCCTTAACCAGTCAGAGAAGACAGCAAACAGGGACACTTCACCTCTTCTGTGTAGCTCCTGCACTCTTGACATCCAGTTCCCTTGCCATTCACCCTTAGGCTGTGTAAAAGCTGTTGACATGAAATGGCTATGTGTACTGGAGTTTAATGCAGATTATTTTGTGGTCAGAGGATTAAACAAACAGGGGTGTATCTTTAAGGATTGCTAACAGGAGCCCACTGAGAAGGGCTCTACCCTTTCCAGGCTTATACTCAGGAAACAAGGGGAGAGTGCAGTGTCCAAGTGAGTCTCTGCTTTGCCGCTTACAAATGAGACCTAGTAGGTGTAGTTATTGTTGTTTAATAATAATAGTCTATTGCAAATGCAGCAAATAAACACAATGGTCATGGAAACATTTAGATGCCACCAGAGGATAAGGTGTATAAAGTCATGAATGGGTTACTTTTTTCAGGACCTCCTAATGTTCTTGAGAACATAAGCAGGAACCATTTATTCATGAGTGCTTCTGTGGATTTTTCTGCATCGTGACATCGTCAGGGCACTCGTGACCCTTCCATTGTTTGGACACGGGGGTTCAGCTGACCCTGTGGACACTTGCTCTTGTGTGGATCTCGCTGAACACAAGTTCACAAATAAATGGTAGCAGTGTGTCCACTGCAGACCTCCGTCTTGGCTTAAGGCCAGGTGTTCATCTTTCTAAGGCCCTGTTCTTAACCGTGTTAATAATATAGACCCACTACAGACCTGATGACAGCAATAGAAATTCTTCCCCGAAAGATTCTCTTTAACACATTTTGCCTATACTCGGGGGAAAAGGGAGGGTTTTGCCAACTCTTCTCTCCCCATTAGTAGGCCCATGAGAGGTCTCAGCTAAAGACAGCAATCCTACATGAACTCTGTGTGCGGTTCAGAGAAATGGAGAGAAATGACCTGGCCTCTGTGTGCGACACCTTTCTGGGTCCGTTCTGTGCTGCCACAACAGAATAACTGAGTCTGGGTAATTTACAGTCAACATAAATGCATTTCCCACGGCCGTTCTGAGGGCTGGGAAGTCTAAGCGCAAGGGGCCAGCATCTACTCTGGTGAGGACTTTCCTGCTGCATCTCACACAGCAGACAGACAAGCTAGTGAGTTAGCAGAAGGCTGAAGAAGCCACTTTTATAAAGGCCTTAATCTCCTTAACGAGGGAACCCACCTCCTGGCCTACTTACCTCTTAATTCTATCATGTTGGCAACACCTAACTTTTGGAGGGGCTACAGGCAAACCAGAGCAGTGCCCAAGAATGGAGTCTTTCTGGACCCTTTTTAGTCCCTACCCTTCCAAGGACATGTCAAAATTCACAGAAAAGGGAATCCAAGTATAATGTGCATTACCCATGAGCCTTTTGAGGCCCCTTCCTATCTGAGCCTGCCGAAAGTATTGTGTCCCAGCACCAAGCGGGCCCTAGAGCAGGTGTTTAGAATCAAGAGCAAGCCCCACCCTCTCTCCCAGCTGCAGCTATTTCTACTGTTTCTCTGGGAGCGGGAAGCATAGCTTTAGCAACAGCCAGGTGCAGAGATGGTAGGTTCCTTCTTGGTCCTTGGCCTCAAGTCAAGTTCAGAATCAAGTCGCTCTAGCAGGAACTGAGAGTAATTGCTGTGTTCAGCACAGCAGTCATCTGGCTTTAGGGAATTCGTTGGTCAATCTGCAGAGATCTCACCATGTGTGTGCAGTAACTACTTATGTCTCCAGGTACCCACCTAAGCTTCTCTGTTAGAACAAGTACTGAGGTCTGCCGTGCCACTTGTCTTGCTTTGCATTATTACTTTTCCCTTCTTTTTAAAAAGAAATGACTGATTAACTCATGATCACGTTAAATTTTTTTAAAGATGTATTTATTGGGGCCTGCACTGTGGCGTAGTAGGCTAAGACTCCACCTGCAGCACTGGTGAACACCAGTTCATGTCCCAGGTGCTCCTCTTCCCATCCAGCCCTCTGCTATGGCCTGGAAAAGCAGTGGAAGATGGCCCAAGTGCTTGGTCCCTGTACCCACATAGGAGACCCAGAAGAAAGCTCTTAGCTTCTGGCTTGGGATTGGCCCAACTCTGGCCATTGCGGCCATTTGAGGAGTGAACCAGCCAATGGAAGACCTTTCTCTATCTATCCCTCTCTCTGTCTGTAACTCTATCTCTTAAATAAAAATCTTTTAAAAAAATATTTATTTATTTACTTCTTCACTTGAAAGAGTTAGAGATCTTCCATCAGCTGGTTCACTCCTCCAAATGGCCGCAGTGGCTGGGCCTGGACCAAGCTGAAGCCAGGAGCTTCTTCCAGGTCTCTTATGAAAGTAGCAGGGGCCCAAACACTTTGGGCCATCTTTCACTGCTTTTTCCAAGCCACTAGCAGGGAGTTGGATAAAATGTGGAGCAGCTGGGACACAAACCAGTGCCCGTATGGGATGCTGGTGTTGCAAGCAATGGTTTTACCTGCTATACCACAATGCAGGCCCCCTAAATATTTTATATGAAAAAAATTATGTTGCTTTCCCAAGTTTTATAAAACAAACACACACAGCTTCCATTTTTTTTCATACCACAAATATTTAGTATTGAATAGCCTCTTAGAAAGTATGTGCTGTCAGCTGGGGGTACCATGGTTAAGAAGATGGATGTAGTCCCTGGAGGCAGATATTAAATACAAGTAACCAAGTAGATTGTAATTTAATCACAGTTGTGGAAAATGATACAAGAGAAGCAGAGAAACCTAAAACGAACAAATTATGCTCATAATGAGAGTGATGGAGCCCAAAGCTATTCCAGGCACTCCGTGTGCATCAGCTCAATTTAAACCTCATAGCCCAGCACCAGTGTGTTTTCAACATGCACATCAGGAAAGCAGGGAACAAAGAGATAATGCTGGAGCAGGCATTTGACCGAGCATTTCAGACGTCTGTTAGATGTGCCACATTGGAGTACCTGCGGTAGCTGGCCCCTGTGTCTCCTGACTCCAGCTTCCTGCTAATTCAGATCCTGGTTGGTAGCAGTAAGGACTCAGGTAATTGGGTCCCTGCCACCTGCTTGGGAGACTGTGATGGTGTTCCCAGCTCCTGACGTTTGGCCCAACCACTGGATAGCAGCTCTCTCCCTATGTCTATCCATGTCTCTCTCTCTCTCTGCCTCTCAAATGAATAAATGAAAAAAAATTTATTCATTTGAGAGGCAGAGTTACAGGCAGAGAGAGGGAGAGACGGAGAGTGGGGTCTTCCATCTGCTGGTTCACTCCCTAAATGGCCAATCAGGAGCGAGACCAGGTCTCCCATGAGGGTACAGGGGCCCAAGCGCTTGGGCCATCTTCCTCTGCTTTCTTTCTTTCTTTTTTAAAAAAATTTTTTGACAGGCAGAGTTAGACAGTGAGAGAGAGACAAAGAGAAAGGTCTTCCTTTTTCCGTTGGTTCACCCCCCCCCCCAAAGTGGCTGCTACGGCCAGTGCGTTGCAGCCAGCACACTGCGCTGATCCGAAGCCAGGAGCCAGGTGCTTCCTCCTGGTCTCCCATGAGGGTGCATGTCCAAGGACCTGGACCATCCTCCACTGCCTTCCCGGGCCACAGTAGAGAGCTGGACTGGAAGAGGAGCAACCGGTACAGATCTGGTGCCCCGACTGGGACTAGAACCTGGGGTGCCGGCGCTGCAGGCAGAGGATTAGCCTAGTGAGCCGCGGTGCCGGCCCATCTTCCTCTGCTTTCCTGGTCCATAGCAGAGAGCTCGATCAGAAGAGGAGCAGCCAGGACGTGAACTGGCCCTGAAAAAAAAATGTTTGAAGAGAAAGAATAGTGTGCCTGGAGATTTGCATGCCTGTGGAAGAAGGCACTGAAGGGTGTTCTGAGCTGGCTAGATTACTTAAGACAAATTGAATATTGTGTAAATGGAGAGGAGCCTGCTTGGGAACATGTTGTCTGTTTCAGCAACCTTCCCAGTTGATATCTTTTCCAAGGCAAATCGTGTTCCACCTTCTGGAGGCCCGCAGAACTGTTTTCCTTTACGGTTCATGCAGCAGGCTGTTCCTGTGGCAAGTTCAATAGTTACTCATCATCATAACTGACACTGAGTGCCAAGCATGGGCTGGTGCTTTCTGTGTGTTCTGCTGCGGCCTCAACTCTGTGAGGTCAGCATTGTCGTTATCTGGGTTTTTCAGGCCATGAGACAGATTGAGAGACATTAAATGACATTTAACATAGCATTAAGACACTATTTTAACATAGAATTAAATGGCATTTAACATAGCACTTAAGACACTATTTTGAGGCCGGCACCGCAGCTCAATAGGCTAATCCTTCGCCTGCGGCGCCGGCACACCAGGTTCTAGTCCCGGTCGGGGCGCCGGATTCTGTCCCAGTTGCCCCTCTTCCAGGCCAGCTCTCTGCTGTGGCTCGGGAGTGCAGTGGAGGATGGCCCAAGTCCTTGGGCCCTGCACCCCGCATGGGAGACCAGGAGAAGCACCTGGCTCCTGCCATCAGATCAGCGGTGCGCCGGCCATGGTGGCCATTGGAGGGTGAACCAACGGCAAAGGAAGACCTTTCTCTCTGTCTCTCTCACTGTCCACTCTGCCTGTCAAAAAAAAAAAAAAAAAAAAAAAAAAAAAAAAAAGACACTATTTTGAGGCCGGCGCCGCAGCTCAATAGGCTAATCCTCTGCCTTCGGCGCTGGCACACCGGGTTCTAGTCCCGGTCGGGGCGCCGGATTCTGTCCCGGTTGCTTCTCTTCCTGTCCAGCTCTCTGCTGTGGCCTGGGAGTGCAGTGGAGGATGGCCCAAGTGCTTGGGCCCTGCACCCCATGGGAGACCAGGAGAAGTACCTGGCTCCTGGCTTCGGATCAGCGCGGTGCACTGGCCGCAGCGCGCCAGCTGCAGCGGCTATTGAGGGGTGAACCAACGACAAAAAGGAAGACCTTTCTCTCTCTCTCACTGTCCACTCTGCCTGAAAAAAAAAAAAAAAAGACACTATTTTGAAAGCCTGCATCCCATATCAGAATGCCTAGAATTGGACCCTGGCTCTGCTCCTGATTCCAGCTTCCTGCTAATGCACACCCTGGACAGCCATAGGTGATAGCTCAAGTAGTTGAGTCCCTGTCATGCCTATGGGAGACCCGGATTGAGTCTCCCTCTTTTGGCATGGCCCAGCCCCAGTTGTTGCAGGCATTTGCAGAGTAAATAGTGACTAGGAGGTCTCTCTCTCTCTCTCTCTCTCCCTCTCTATTTCTCTGTGTATGTGTGTGTCTCTCTCCCTCCCCCCACTCTCAAATAAAATAAATAAATAAATATTTTAAATTAAAAAGATTTTAACTTAAAGATAAGTAAATACAGGGATGAGAGAACTTGCCCCAGGTCCCACTGGCTAGTGTCAGAGTTATGTCTTGTGTACACATCTGCTTCCTGCTGAAGTCCATGCTTAACCCTACACTGTCTCGTCTCTTGGTATATGGCACTCATTTTTTATGGCCCTAAAAGGTGCCCAAAGTTAATAATAGACCAGATTATAAGACTCGAGTTTTACATTAAGTTTCATTTTCCAAGCCATCAGTTAAATCTCCCAGGGAAAAAGAAAATGAAAGGAAACAGAATAGAACACCGTGGACCTTCACCATGACCTTGTGCCCCTGTAAACATGTTACAGATTCACCAGGCCACTGCTGCCCAGTCTCAGTGACGTAGATAGAGGGATCTAAACAGAAAGCAGGGAGTTATACATTTGGATGTTAGCCAAGAGGAGTTTGGAAGAGAGAATTGAAGGGCAGAAAAAAATAGTTTTAACATTTATTGAGTGCTGACTGTGTCCCAAGCACCTTACTATTTCTTTACACACATTCACTTATTTTATCCTTATAACCTTATAAAGTGGGTCTTATTTTTTTTTACATTTGAAACCACTTATTATATTTTTAAACAGCTTAATCGAGACAAAATTCACCTATGTAAGTTTACCCACAGTTCAGTGCTGTTAGTCTGCTCACATGTTTGTATCCCTGTTTGACAGAGGGAGATCAGTGCAGGAACCATGTGGTGGATTTTGTTCCACTTTGGCCCCACCTGCTGTGGTCCCATCTCACAGTAGCCAGAGTTACCCTTTCCACACGTTCTCTGTTCCTCTTCTGCATTGGGAAAGTCTCCCATGGCTTTGCCTGCGTTGCAATAAACCCCATCCTCCTTACCATGACCCAGAGCGCCGTGCACGATCGAGCCCAGTGGTTCCAGACCTCAGCATGCATCAGAGTGACCCGGAAGGCTTTTGAGAACACACTGCACGGCAGCCCTCTGTGTTTCTCACAAGCTCCAGTGGCAGTGGCTGAAGTCTATGACTTTATCGCTTGTCCTGTCCCTCAGTGGCCAAGCTCCAGCTGCATTCCTGCCATGGCTCTAAGGGGAGTGGGAATTGGTTCTGGAGGGGAGGATACTCAGATACTGCAAAAGTTCATGGTCTTCTCAAGGTTATTTCTATCCAACAGATACAGAGTGAATCTGTGGCATTAAACTTCATGGGAGAGGAGGATATTAGGGGGGAAAAGTATCTAGAAGGGCACTCTAAGGGTATAGTATTCACCCCCAAATTATGCAACAGAATCTAAGAAACCCAGCCTCAGGGACTTTGTACTTGTTGGTTGTGTCTTTTTCTAGATCTTCCTCATCATTGCAGTTTCAAATTCAATGTCACCTCCCAAACAGCCCTTTCCTGACTACTGTATCA